>NC_072791.1:182132372-182438726 GCF_028583425.1 Eublepharis macularius
ATAAATAAATACACAAATAAATATTACAAGTATACATGTGTGAACCAACTCACAGAATGCCGCTGGATATGGAAGTGTATCCAACATATAGCATGTCTAACTTAATGGCACAGGAACCAACCAAAATATTCAAATAATCAGAAATCTGATTAATGTGAAGTACTGATAGGGTTACTCCACTCACTTTTCCTGATCCACAGTCTGTAGTGACTAATAGATGAAATTTGTGATACTCATGAACCAGAAAGACAAAGCTAATCTGCATTCTAAACACATTGGAAAGAAGGGAGGAGACACACAGCTGGAAGACTTTATTAAAAGGGCACAAAGGCATTTGTTGTGGTTACAAGGTCAATCAAAAGATAAATAAGTGTGAAGCCTCCATGAACTTAAGGGCAGAAAGATAGCTGATATTTGTCCACTAAAGAGGAAAAGGCAAATATCTTGTGGGAAAACATGATAAAAAGTGACAGTAATTTTTTTCCTTCACAGTAATGGTTGTATTTTAATGAATTTCCTCAAAGAAAAGGCAAAACTGAAGGAGGAAAAGAGTGACTTCTGCCCACAAGCAAAACTTGCGTTTCTCCAAGGGCTAAAGATGAAAAGGCCTTAATATATCCCTTGGGGCATTTACTTCAAATCCTGAGAACCAGATTCAAAGATCTTGGGGGTAAATAGCAGAGAATTTAGAAAGCAATAGGTCACTATTAAATATTTTAACTATTACTGAGTCTGGCCTGAAATAGCACTCTTGGCTTGAAGTAGCCTGGTGTGGTGCTGAAACAGTTATGAAACAGGACTATTTTACTTCATACCAAATTCAAAGATCTTGGAGGTAAATAGTAGAGAATTTAGAAAGCAATAGGTCACTATTAAATATTTTAAACATTACTGAGTCTGACCTAAAATAGCATTGTTGCCTGCATTTTACCTCTTGCATCTGTACAGTAAATTGTTAAATTTGTTCAGGCTTCTTATCTGCTTACTGCAGTAGCCGCTGAACAGAAAACGGTTTCTTTACAGCAAAGCAGCTAGTTTTTTTTTCCTTTTTTTGAATTTAAAGCATTATTGACTCCTGTCAGATCAGTTTCTAGCCCTATTGACTTGTGAAATAAATATAGAGGGAAAGTGAGGTCAAGTCCAGTAGTCAAGTCAATATTTATCCTACAAATCAATATATTTTGATATTAACCCAAAATTCCATTCACTAACTACAACTTTAATATTCACAGGAAAGACAAAAGAGAACCAATTAGGAAAGTATGTTGACATGAAATTCTTAAATAGTGGCCAGGGATGGGGGGGTGGGGTACAGTACTAGAAATAATTTTTGATATCAGATAGGACTATTACTCACCTTCCAGAGAAGTGGAACTTGCCACCTATTTCCTCAATTATGAATTCTCCCTAGAATATTGTGTGAAAACTGTGCCCACTTTTAAATAGCCCTGCAAATAATCTGTATCCTACACTCACTCTCATCTTGAAACAACTTGGCTTGAAAATATATGCACTGCCTCAAACTAATTTAAATGTGAGCAGCTTTTTCAAATGATCATGCTATTTTTAAGAAAGAAAAGAAAAAATGCCAATCATGCTCATAAGACAGCCTCATCTACTAGAGTTCTAGTTAACGTGCCCTGGGCATGAGAAGGGGTTGTAGCTCATTGGTAGACCATTTGCTTTGCATGCAGAAGGTCCCAGATTCAATCCCTAGTCCACAGGTAGTAAGTGATATGAAAGTCCCTGAGACCCTGGAGAATCACAGCCAGCCAGAGTAGACACTGTTGTCCTTGAAAGACTAATGGACTGACTACAGTTCCTAACCTCCACCACCTTGAGTAATTTATCATGGTGTTAAACAATTCAGAAATTACTTAGTAGGAGCATATATACCACCACATGGTATGGTAGTATAGTCTACAGTCCCTATCCCTTTAACCAAACCATTTATTTGAACCATTTCCTTACAACCCTGTTACCTCCGGAATAATTCAGTTTTGCATAGTTTGAGGAAAGCCAGGAGAGAGGAAAGCCTTCCTAACCTGACCAGGTGGGCCATTCTTAGGTTGGGGCTGCTGCAAAGAATGTGCAAGTGGAGTGGACGATTTTGCCCATTTTCAGGGTGGCACTTGTAGAAGGCTCTGTTCAGATGAGTGATAACAACACCCAGCCTGAGAGTCCTACATTTTTCTAACTATTTTGTAAAATTTTGGTTACTAAAAAGGCACTAGCCAGTCAATGTCTTTAACAGAAAATTACAATGGACCAATGTGGCTGCAGAAATTAGGCCAATTAACATAAAGCTTTCTTTTTCTGGCCTTTTTATTGCACAGTCATGAACTTGCTTTCCAAAGTTAATTTCTTTTGGAAGTTCCTACTCAACAGACAAGATTGCTCAGTGGCTAAACACTTCTTGCCCTATTGTAGATCATCTGCAGTTCTGATGAGTGTTATTTTGCTGGAATTTCTTTCAGCTCCTTCCACAGTCACTGGCAGTATGCAAAGGATTCGTAGGGCCATGCACACTTCACTGAAAATTAATTGCCACAGACTTAGTCTCTATACTGAAATCATTTTTATCTTGATTTTTGTTCATCTGACACTCGAGTTACCGTATGGTTGCCTGTGTGGAGAAAGGCCTTGTCTGATTTGAAAAGCAGGAGCAAAATTCGGCTTCCTTTAGCTTCTTTTTGTTCCCTATCTTTTACCTCTTGTTTCTTGCTACCTCATTTGTATTTATAGCTACCACCCAACATGGCAGCATGGAGCATGTGTGTTTTTAATAGGGTTGTCAACATTCAGGTGGTCGCAAGAGATCTCCCAGCATTACAATATCTCCAAGCTTCAGAGATCAGTTCCCTTGAAGAAAATGACTGCTTAATTGGAGGGTGGACTCTATGGTAGGGGAGTGCAATTCAGATCTGGGATTTGTGGGGAAAGACAGATTTTTACCAATCCCAAATCAAATCAGAGAATCCTGGATTCAATCCAAGAACATGGATCCAGACCCCCAGATAGATATGGGTATTTCTGGGTAAATCGAGGAAATGTGGCTTCAGCCTCTTGCTGGGTCCTTCCTGGGCTTCTCCTGCTATTTTCCAAGAGGAGAGGAGGAGGAGGAGAGTGAGGTCCAAGCTACAAGTGATGAATGACGCTTGAACGGCAAGTGGATTGAGTGCAGAGCAAGTGGAGAGCAAGTGAACAGGGAGAAATATACTTGCCATTCAAGTGTCATTTGTCACTTGTAGTTTGGCCCTGAGTGAGCCACCAATCTGTGCAGGAGCTCTCCTTGTCGGCTTGGCTACTGTGAGTGACAGTGATTCAGTTGAGCTAAGTTGCAACTGTGTCCCTTGCTTCAGTTTGGTTTGGGTGAAATTCTTTGTTTTGACATGATTCTCTGGTTTGATGGTGGTCCCCTCAATTCACTTTGGTCCTGGAGGGATTCTATCCATTCTCTTGCTTCAGTTTGTTTCTGTTGGTCTTCCTCTTGCATTTAGGAGTGAGGATTTGCCCACTGGCTGTCTTGTCCCTGTGTGTTTCTTCCTGAAAACCTGCTTGGAAATGTTTCCCCCAGAGAAAACAAAGGAGAGTGGCTGGGCAGCTTGTCCAGGGGGCTCTTGGGTTGGGGGAGGGACTTCAGTTTGGTTCTGTTAGACTTCCTCTTGCATTTGAGAATGTATCTTTGCCCACTCACAGTCTTGTTTCTGTGTGATTCTGCCTGACAGCCTGCTTGGAAATGTTTCCACCATAAGAAACAATGGCAATGGGGAGTGGCTGGGGGGCACCTTGTTCAGGGGCCCATAGAAACTTCCTGAAACTTGGACAGTCTTTACAGGACATTCAGTAGTAGGTTCTCTGCAAATTTGGTGGATTTTACTTTACGATTCCATGCCTAGCCCCCAGAAAACCCCCAGATAGTTTTCCTCATAGGGAGTAAAGGCCAAATAAATCCAGGATTCTCTGATCTGTCTTAACTCGATCAGAGAATCTTTCTGGATTTCACAAATTCCAGGGTTTTTGGGGATCCCTGATACCCAGATGTAGATTTCTCAGATTTTTTGGGGTACACACCCCTAATTTATGGCATAATACCCTGCTGAGGACCCTTCCTCCCCAAAAGCTGCCCTCCCCAGGCTCCACCCACAAAATCTCCTATAATTTCCTGTCAAGAAGCTGACAACCCTAGTTTGTGACTGTGAGTCTCTCTACATGAGACCTCTTACGCAAAGACGCTCAAGTGTAGGGAGATGCAATGTTAGCCAGGAAATATAGTTTAAAAAGACAGAGTCGAAGGCTCTGTCAATTTCACCTCCCCTTCTGGGACCCTCCAGCTGTGTCTTTTAAAACCTTGCTTCCAGGTTAACATTGCATCTCCCTACACTTGAGCATCCTTGTGTACAGGGCTTTTTTTCAGGGGGAACACGGGGGGATGGAGTTCCGGAACCTCTTGAAAATGGTCACATGGCTGGTGGCCCTGCCCCCTGATTTCCAGACAGAGGGGAGTTTAGATCGCCCTCCACGCCGGTGTGGAGGGCGATCTAAACTCCCCTCTGTCTGGAGATCAGGGGGCGGGGCCACCAGCCATGTGACCATTTTCTCCGAGGGCAACCCACTGAGTTCCACCACCTCTTTCTCCAGAAAAAAAAGCCCTGCTTGTGTAAGAGATCTCATGTAGAGAGACTCTGAGGGCCAAGCTACAAGTGACGAATGACACTTGAATGGCAAGTGTATTTCTCCCTGTTCACTTGCCCTCCACTTAATCCACTTGCTGTTCAAGTGTCATTCGTCACTTATAGCTTGGCCATGTGTGTGAATTAGACACTTGCATATAAGTTGAGCCTGCAAACCCTACCAAAAGAAGAATTAGAACTAATTTCAGTAGTTTGAGGATCAGTTGTAATTCTGGGAGATCTGCAGGCCCCTCCTGAAGCTTGGTAACTCTTCATAGAGCTTTGCTCTGCTCTTTCCACTAGATATCTTTCCCTCCTGTCTATACAATAGTGACTCTGGGACTGGCAGTTCTTTGTATGATAGACCCAGGAGGCCCAGTAGTTGAAAATGATGTTTGGCATTGCTTCTCTAACACTGCTCTTGATTGGTTCTAGCAAATCTTGCAAGATTTGGACAATAGATACATAAACACAAGGAAATGAGTGTGTATAAATATCATGAGGCATGATCCTCAATCGCCCCACCCTAGTAGTAATTGGGATTGCTGCCTGGCCTGGCCCCTGTGGTCCTCTTGGGCTCAAGAAAGTGTTTCCCTCTTCCCATGTGGGAGTTGTACATGCTGAAGAACTTCGAAGGTCAGGTACAAAAGCATGGAAGGTAAGAATAATTTTCACTAACCTTTTTGACCTCGTCAAATAGTGATACTTACATCAATAATAAAACATTAAGACTGACACAGATCCAATTGAACAAACACAGTCTTTGCAAAGTTGAGGGAGGAATCACAATGAGGCTATCATGTACTTAGTATTTACACCTATATTAAACTTTTAGAACATATAGCAACTTCATATTGTTTCCATTCAGCGTATAGTGCCTCCCACAAAATTTGCTTCTGCTTGTAGGTGAATATAGCCTCACCTATTGTGAACTGCAGCCATCCCAATTTGGAGTGAAAGCAGTGCATGAACAGAAAACACACACACACATGAACAGAACCAATGAACAGAACACACACACATGTAGATACACAGACACATAGTTACACGGCTGCTGCGGATGAATATTCTTCGCAAATTCACAAGCAGAATTTGGGTAAATTGATCACAATTATTCAGGTTGGACTTAATCCAGAACACCGCAGGTTGGTAGAAGCATTCACTGAAAAGACTTGTAGTGTGATACTAGAAGAAAAAGCCAGGAAAATGTTTCATGTATTTCTGTCTTTCAGAAAGAGGGCTTTACTTGTTCTGTGAAGCTGGTATTGGAAGCTATTAGGCAAAACAGCAGAGGAAAAAGCTTAGCAAGCTATTCGAAAGCCTTTTTAAAAAAAGAAAAAGAAAACCTTGTATTTTGAATATATTCCAAAAGGTGCATTTGATCTGAAATAAAACAGGGCTACTCCCTGGTTCCAGTTCCTCAAGTGCAGCAAAGTGCCTCTTTCATCCACAATAAAAAGGTGCCATTTGTTGGATATCAGTGGAATGAATTATTAATTTTATCACAGCTTAGATGACAGCTAATATTAGAACATTGAATTATTAATTTTCCAAGTGTGACTATAAAAAAGGGAGGGAAATAAATACAAACGGAGGCACATTTTTGGAAGGTCCTGCCTCATGCACATTATCTAGTTAACAACAACAAAACACAGAAGCATAGGAAAAGATTAACAGCCTTCCTAACACACTGTGTGAATGGCTTTATCTGGATTTGTCCCATCGTGCCTTTTTAAACCCAATAACAATTCACATTGACTGGGCTATGATTACTGTAGAATGTATCTGTGCTGTGTCTGCAGTGAAAACCGTCAATTCCATATAATCTACTTGAATGGAGAGAGACATCTAGGAGTATCCAGACCAATGAATGAATAAAAGAATTTTGCAAACCTTAATAAATGAGCAAACTTTATATACAAAATGTATAGTCCGAGAAGGATGGGTTTATATCCCTAGAGGATGCAATGCCCATCATCTTTTACTCCACTGTTTTTTACCCTCTCATGTTTCACTCTTTCTTACCTCAAGGCCTAAGATACATAAACACTTCAGCACCCCCCTTCTCCTTCTTTTCATTTTCCAATGTTTCAGTCATAAGAGCCAGTCTAGGATTTATCTAGTTGTGCTGCCCTGGAGGCTAATATACTGATTTTCCTGTCAACTATCTCCTTTGCAAACACTCATTCTCCCCCTCCTGTCTTCAGATGAGCTAGGGAGCTTAAAAAAAACCAAACACCTTCCTTACTCCAAATCCAAACCAGAAAGGTGTCCAACTGTCATAAACGCTCTTTTCAAACTACTTGGAGCATGCGACCATCTAGCACACAGGGGAAGGAACTAAAGTCAGGGCTGTAACAGGGTTATAGTGAGAATACTGACACAAATATGTATATGCACATTTATTGGAGGGCAATGTTTCCAGCCAGAAGAGAAACAGATGTCTGTCCCCAAGCTTCGCTGGGAATTAATCCAGCTCAAAGATGGATTAACTTCTTCTTTAAAAAACAAACAAACAAAACCTACTTGTATTATATTGTTACATATGGTGATTATTGAGCCTAAAAAATAGGCAGAGGTTGCTGTTTACCATTTTAGAAGGGGCCATTTGAATCACATATTTTTATAGCATTCTCAAAAGCTTGTCTTGCTTATTTTAGTCTAGAGATGGTGCTACTATAGGTAGGCTCAGAAATATGTGGAAATACCATGCATTGTTGGAGTTTTAATTTTATTCTTGAGTAGTGAGAGAGAGGCTAAATTCTGCCAAAACTGACATTCTAATTCCTTGGATACATTTGCAACTTAACTTTGTTCCCTGACAGGGAAATTCTATTTTAAACTTCTGTACAGCTTGCGGAAACAATACAGAAAAAGTAATTGTTTTCACATGATACCTAAAGCCTACACAAGCTATGCACAGGCAAATAGGGGGTAGTGCCACCACCACCACAGAGAAGATTTTGTCTCTAGTGGCCCTGGCTTGGATTCTTGGAGCTCAGCAGCAGCTCCTCTGATGCAACCGCGTTTCCATCTGTGGAGCTGTCTGAGGAGATTTTTGCCAATTCTCCCTTCCTGCTACAGACTCCGCAGTTGCTCTTTCCCCTGTAGGAGCATAATTGGGGGTGGTGCACAGAAGGCTGCCATAAGACGGGAAGGCAGGGAAGTTGCCTTCCTGCAGTGTTATTCCACTTGTGCTGCTAAGAATTCTGGCCCCTGTCTCAACACATATTAAAGCATCAGTTTCAGTGCTTTTAAACATAATGGATCAACTTCAGTCTGGCTTCCAGCTAGATTTGGGGATGGAATCCTTATTTACTTTGCTATCTGGAAAGACAGCATACACTAGGAGAAAGGCAGGGGTGTCGATCATGTTGATCTTCTTGGAGCTTTCTCTCAGTGGTCTTCAAGAAGAACCACTATGGTATCCTTCTGGTCTTCTTGGGAGTTCGGGGCTTTGTGGTTCCATTCTAATTTAAAGGAAGGTTTCAGAAGGTAGTACTGGGAGGTCTACCATGAAAATTGTCCATAAGGGCTTTTTCTTGTCTTCCATAATGTCTAATGCCTACTTGAAACAGCTGTGTGGCATTGTTCAAGGTTTTGGAACATAGTGACACCAATGTGTTAATAACATTCAACTTTACTTCTCCTTCCTCTATGCATCAATTAAAGCAGAACAACAAAAAATGGCGGGACATCTGAATAGACATGGGCACGAACCAAATTTTTTTTAATGAACCTGTGGTTCATGGTTCGGTGCCTCCAACGAAGCCAAACAAATGAACCATAATGAACATTTCCCATTACCAAACCGGTTCACGGTTCATGGTTTGTGGGCATCGGAATGGCCACCGTTGCACTTAGAGAGCCCATATTCACAGGGAGTGTTTAGCAGCTCTCCTCCAGCTAGCACCCAAGTTTGGTCAAGATTGCAATAGGGATCTTGGAGTTATACCCTCTCCAATCCGAGGCCCCCAGGAAACTCCCACTTGATACAATTAGAGCCACCAGTTGACATTGGCCCGGTGTACAAGGGGTTGGTCGTCAGAACTGCCTATCAGGGTTTGCAGGGATGAGATAGGAGTGACCATGGCTACAGAACACCCCCCTTCCCCCTCCCTCCCCCGGGTGTCTTCTCCCATGTAACCAATTGTAACCAATTTGCAGCTCCATGGTTGGAAGGAAGACCTGCCAATCAAGGTAAGCTGGGCTTCAATTTGGGTTTCCAGGGTGACAGAGGAAGTGCAGACAGAGTTCAGGCATTCCCCCAGCTCTGTTGCCAAGGGAACTGATTGATGGTGTCTGACTGTCTGGCTTCATGAACCGCAGGAGAATGCAATGAACTGGGCTTCCAACGAACCCTGGTTCATTGGCCATGGACCCTCACAAACCGCTAGATCATGAACAGACAATCAGGCGGTCCGTGGGTTTTTTTGGTTCGTAATGCGTTTCATGCCCATGTCTACATCTGAAATTCAAAGTCCAATCCAAACAAGCTGTGCATACAGTTTAAAGAGCTTTTCTGAAATCACCTCACTTTTACAAAATTTGGGACTGAACCTGATTCAAAATGGGGTAATGTGAAAGTGCCCTGAATCATTAACTGTGAAGTATTAGTGGGTTGTTCACTTAAAGGATGTGGCAAACAGTGGAACAGGAGGCAGTGGTGGCAGCCAATGGGGGGGATGGGAGGATTCTATAGGAAAGGACTAATATTTGCTTATGCCCATGCATTCATCTTTTTCGCATAACCAAACCCATGCACACTGTTCAAATAAAGGTCAACAAATGGTCAAAAGTTTGACATTGTTGATCACAACTGGCAAACATACCATGAACCAAACAGGTGAGTGATTGAGCATCCTGGCTTTACATTTGATTAAGTTTATTCTTCTATTATTATATATTTTATTGTACTTTAATTCAGTACATGAATATATAGTATATTATATATATTATATACATAAATTTGAAGGCTCAGGGACATATCCATCAAAATAGCCATATATCCCTGAAAGAACTTGTGGTATCTCTGACTGCCTCCTTTGAGTATAAAAATAGTTGTTTTTCTCTGAGATCAGAAAATTAGTGGGTGAAACTTTTTCTAACATGAAGATGTAATGACAATGCAAGGTTCACCAGATACCAGGACCGGATCTAGGGTTGCCGGCGCCCAGGGCAACCCTAGTCCGACCCCTTGCGCACTTCTGTGACATCATCATGCAGGGCAGAGCATGCCGCACACGCGGTGTGCCGGCAGAGGCAGCGTGCGGGGCTGGGAAGCCACCTGCGCCATTCGCCTCCCCACAGTACAGGGGGCAGCCAGCCACCCCCTGTCCTGTGGGGCAGGCGAATGGCACGGGTGGCCTCACAGCCCCCCGCACTGCCTTTTGTCTGCCCTGCAGGACAGGGGGCATGTGGCAAGCCGGCCACCCCCTGTCCTGCGGGGCAGGCGAAAGGCAGCACGGGAGGGCTGGGAGGCTGCCCGCGCTGCTGCCTGCACGCTCCCGACAGCTGGCAGCTGCTTCCAGCGCCCCCTCACTGGCAGAGCCAGAGGCAGACTACCCCCCTGCCCCCCTCAATCCAGCTCTGCCAGATACATATCTACTTTGAAAAGCACAATTAAAAGTGTATGAGTTCTACTCTCTATTTAAACTATCAAATTTGTTCACAGTTACTAGATGCTGCAAAATATCTTTTTTACATAGATTTCTAAAAGGAATTACAAGTACAGCCATTGGATCTGGCAGCCTTAATCCTATAACCAGGTACTCAACATTGTTCTAATAGAAGTTCCTATGATTTGTATTCCTCTGGTATTTCAACCACCATGTAAAAAAAAAAGAAACGATACCACTTTCCTATGCAGTATATCTACTCAGTTATATGCCCTGGTCCTCATAAAAGGGTTACAGTTATAGATTCAATAGCTAAAGATGAAGTTCACCCAAAGGTTTAAGAGTTATATATTTATCTGATCAGGATTAGGAAAGGGCACAGAACTACAAGGTTCCATATAGTTACCTTTGGTACTTCAAATCTTGCTACTAAAGAAAAAGGAGTCAAAAGGTGACAGAGTGACCAGTAAATGTGTTTCAAAGAAAAGAAGTCAAGTACTCTGTGATCCAGTTTTTTATAATAGGAAATGCTTCTAGTTTTTCTTGAAAGCGGCACACATTCTCCTTGTGATATTTTATTCTAATGCATCTCAAATGAAAATGCAGCTCATGAAGGTGTTCCAAATTCAAATACATTGCCAGTTGTTTTATGCATTCAAATTTTTATTTGTTAGTGTTATCACTGGTATCTGAATTTGATGTCCTCCGAAAGGTTGAAATCATCAGGAGAATCTAAAGAAAGATTAAATAAATAAATTATAGAAAATAAAATATTTAAAAGGGGAATTCTGCTTCGCAGTTCAGTGTAGTTAGCTCACAGCTTATAGGCTATGAGCTGTGCCATTAGAGGAAAAGAAAGGCCAAAATTAGTCCCGTATTGGAGGATATTGATTGAATAGAGCAAAAATGTGTTAAAATGATAGTCAAATCACAGATAGATATAGGTAGCCTCTCTGAATGTTCCATCTTTAAAATTCTGAAAATAAGAACTCAGAACCCTATACAGTTAATATGAGATCCCATGAGAAAAAAATTGTAATTGTTTTGCCTTTCATCTTCTTGTTTCTTTTATAATAAACTGGGGGTGTTGAACATTTATTAATTTTGTTTATATGATTTCTATTTTAAATTATGGTTAGACAAAGCCCTCTAGTGTACCTCTCCAGATGTATATAAGCTCCTTGGAGGAAAGAGGTCAAATCCCTACTATGCAATGAAGCTTATTGAGTGACCTTGGGCCAGTCACTCTTTCTCAACCTAACCAATGAAATGGAAGATAGGAGACAGATGTATGGTGCACTGCTTGGAGGAAGAACAGGATAAAAATTACTAAAGAAATATAGAGTATATGTTAGGGTTGACAAATTCCCTTACCCTCCCAGTGGGGGGGGGGGTGGCACTCACCTCCTTTTAGTTCTTTGCACATGTACAAAGTGCATGTGTGCTCCTGGGGCGGCCTGACAACATCACTTCTGGAAAGTGGTGTCATCACACAGGCCCAGGAGTGCATGGACGCTTCACACGACCCCAATTTGGGCCCCAAATGGGCCCGATTCAGCCCATTTGAGGCCCAAAATAACTCGCTATGAAACATAGGAGTGACGTCATCATTCCACCCTGGGAACATGCCCAGAGTGCCTGTTCCCTTGCCTCCCCTCCCCCTGCAGCCAGGTGAGTGATGGTGAGGGGTGGAGGGTGAGAGTGGGAGATCACCAGACCCCACAGAGGACCTGGGATCCCTATATATATATAATCCTAAGGAGATGTGGTGGCAATGAGGAGACCATGGAGGATTGAACTTATGACTGCCCAAATCCCACACTCTGATTTTTCTTTTATTTGTTTAAACTCCCTTAGCTGTCCACAGTCGGTGAAAGGGGAGATACAACCATTATCTAACTGGTTGGTAGGGGGTAAGCTTTGTGTTCCCTAAGGGCTTCTTATTTGTGATGCTACAAGGGTAATATGGTATTTAATTGTGAGGTAAATATAACTTTTTCACACTGCTGTTTTGACTTGACGGACAAGATGCAGATGGAATTGAACCACGAACATTTGTTTACAGAAAATAAGGTTTAACTCAGAAAAAGTTTAGTGTGAAATAATCAGTATGGAGTGTACAACTGACTCTCAACTGTATTCCTCATAGGTTATATGTTTCCTGCCCTGCAAGTTAAGACATTGAACTGAGCCTGAGGGCCAAGCTACAAGTGACGAATGACACTTGAACGGCAAGTGTATTTCTCCCTGTTCACTTGCCCTCCACTCAATCCACTTGCCGTTCAAGTGTCATTTGTCATGTGTAGCTTGGCCCTTAGTTAACCAAACACAAACACTGAGGGAATTTCCCAAGTTTGAGTTGGTAACCCCACCAATCAATACTACATATGAAAACTAAACATACTCCAATATTTTGGCACTCCCGGCTGCAGCAACGCTGCTTAGCCGGGGGCCATGTTTTGCAGGCTTGCCCGGGAAAGAGACAGACTCCCTTCCCGGGCATACGGGTACTTGGCCGGGGGCGGAGCCTGAGCCTTAGAAGGCGGCTCCGCTCTCCCGGCCTCCCAGTTGCTGGTTTCGCTCGGAGAGGGAAGGAACCTTCCAGCTCTCCGAGCGTTGGTGGAGGGGGCCTACCTGCTCCAGCGTTGCCAGCAGCAGGCCCTGAGGAGCGGCGAGGGAGACTGCGGCGGCTGCGGGCGCGGCGGAGCGGCGTTTCGGCGGCGGGTGGAAGCGACGAGTCGGGAGGCGTCCGGAGGCCTTTAGCTGCGCCTGCCTGCGGCGGCGCGGCGGCGCGGCGGCGCGGCGGCGCGGCGCGGCTGCAGAGCCCGCCGCAGCTGCTTTATATTTCTGCCCCCCTTTGCTGCCGGGCGGCTGCGTGTGGTGGGGGGTACTGCCTCCCCGGCGGCTGTAGGCTGCCGGAGCTTTTGCCCGCGCCTGAGTTCGGCGCGGCTGGGCTTGGCCGGTTGCGCGCCCTCCGTGGCTTCTCTCCAGCACGCTCTGTGCTTCCCCCTTTCCCTTGGGCCCTTTTTTCTGCCTGCTTTAGCAGCTTTACTCTGCCGGCCCCATCACTTCCACGGCCCTTAGTGGCCTTTGGGAAGTGCGGCTGTGTTTGGGGATTTCCCCCAGTTTTGCCCCTCCTGGTAGTTGGGTGATTGTGGGGGACTTTTCATTCCTCCCCTGCGGTCCTCAAGGGGGGGGTTCCTCTTGGTTTGCTCCTTTCCCATATAAAGGGGGGGGAGTTTAATTGTGTGGGGGTGCTTTGTGGCTGTTTGAGGGTCACCTGGGCTATTGCTCTTGTTCCCCCCCCAGGTTGTAGGGCTGGGGGTGTGGGGTGTGATTGCCTGGTCTGTGGCAAGTGACTTGGCTCCTTTTGCTGCTGGGCATTACTCAGGGCAAGGGGTGTTTGGCAGCCATTTTGTGGCTGGGCTTAGTGGCGGCCATTTTGTCAGCCAGTGCCTGTTTCTTCCTCCGCCCCCCCCCTCTCCCCTTCTTTTCAGGAGGATAGTTTGCCCTCGGTATCCAAACTTTATTGGGTTTAGGATGCCTCCTAAAAAAGGGAGTGGCCCATCCAAGGGCAAGCAGCCTGCACAAAAGGTAGCTGCAAAGAGGCCTCACCCCCCTGCTCAGTCCTCTTCCGATGAGGATGACGGTGAATCTGGGATGCAAGAGATACTCAGCCGTCTGGTGGCTTTGGAGCAGGCTCGGGGGGGAACTCAGCAAGGAACCACAGTGAGTAGGGTTCGTCGGCCTACTAAAAAAGTTGCTCCTTCTGTTTTGCAGAAGGATATCTTGAAGCGTATTTCGGCGTTGGAGGCAGCTTCGGGATGTGAGCGTGGTGAATCCAGCGGCAGTCAGGGTCCGGCTCAAGCGGTGGAAGAAGAGCCTGCACCTGAGGCTGAACAGGAGGCGGCGGCGGATGGTGGCCAAGTGGCCATAGCAGTGGAGCCGGTGCTGCAGGAGGGTAAGTTGGCTGTGCCTCAGCAGCCATGCACCTGGCCGTGGGGGCCCTGGGGTCAGCCTGCTGCCTCCGGGCCTCCCGGGTACACTGCTCCCACCATGCAACACACCTCTTCTGCTTGGAATCCGGCCCTCCCTGGGACTTCGACGCAGTCAGCTCCGGTTTGGCCCCCTGTTGCCCCTCCTGGCTGGCAGGGAGGTGCTGGTGCTACTCTTGGCCCGGCTCAGCTCCAGGTCCAGTCCGCGCCCTCTGGCCTGCCGCCGGTTAGTTGGCCTTTCGGCTACGGGGGACAAGGGGGTTGCCCTGCCTATGGGCCCTCTCCTTACGGTTTGGTGCCTTACAGGGCCCTGCCATTTGGTGATACTGCCTTGCCGCTTGGTGACCATTTAACTCAGGCCACCCGGGATAAAATCATCCGTGGGGAGTATGTAGATGTCTTTGCCCTTCTCTTCAGGGAGCTGGAGAAGAAGGACAAAGACGATCTGGATGAGAAAGATAAGGAAAAAATCAGGTGGCGTAAAGTGGACCGTAATTGGTCAAATTGGTTGCCCGGGTTCCTGATTTATGCGGGCGTATTGTCACGTGCGCAGCCTTGGCGCGCCGTTGCGCTTTTTCAATACCTGGATATAATCTATAAAGGTTATACGGTTTTTGTTGGTTCAGCCTGGCTCCAATATGATGAGGAGTTCAGGATGCGCGCGGCCATGAACCCGAACCTGCCATGGGATCAGATTCACCAGCAGCTATGGCTGCAGGTTATGACCCCAGCCAAACCGAATGTGGGGGATAGGTCAGACAGTGGCCACTTGATTTGCCGCCCCCACAACGCACCTGGACCCCGCGCCTCTGCGGGGCAGCCGGTTCAACCCCGGCTGCTCTGTTGGGATTTCACTTCTAAGGGGCACTGCAGTCGTAAGGCCTGCAAGTATCGTCACGAATGCCCCGCCTGTGCAGGGTCTCACTCTTATTCAGCCTGTCCTAAGGCCAAGCCTGGCGGTGGAGGCAAACGGTTCGGGGGTGGGGGCGGTCAGCAGGGGCCTGGAAAAGGGTCCCTCCCCAATAAATCTGAGGGTAATTGAGGGCTTGTTGGCCCTTTACCCCCGCCGAGGTGATGCCGAGTATTTGGTCTCTGGGTTTAAGTTTGGGTTCCGTATTCCGTTTCAGGGCGAGCGCAAGCCTTTCATGGCAGCCAACCTTCGGTCTGTGGCTGGTATGGAAGAGGTAGTGCGTGCCAAGATCGCTAAGGAGTGTGCAGAGGGTCGCGTTCTTGGCCCATTTGATGCCCCTCCTGTTCCTTGTTTGCGGGTTTCCCCGCTTGGTGTGGTGCCTAAGAAGGCGGCCGGGGAGTTCCGCCTTATTCACCACCTGTCGTTCCCCAGAGGCAGTTCTGTGAATGATGCCATTCCTGAGGAACTGTGTACGGTGCGTTACACGTCCTTTGACCAGGCGGTCAAGGTCGTGCGCCGTTGTGGAGTGGGTGCTGAGATGTCAAAGTGTGACATTAAGTCAGCTTTTCGTCTTCTCCCGGTTCACCCGGGTGACTTCGAGCTTCTCGGCTTTTCTTTCGAGGGCAAGTTTTATATGGATCGCGCCCTTCCCATGGGGTGCTCCATTTCTTGTGCGGCCTTCGAGCGCTTCAGTTCCTTTTTGGAATGGGAGTTGCGTCGCCGCTCGGCCTGCCAGGACACCTGTCATTATTTGGATGATTTTTTGTTCGTTGGGCCTGTGGGCACGGAGCAGTGCGCCAGGTTGTTGGCCGCCTTTGTTTCTCTGGCTAAGGAGCTGGGTGTTCCTTTGGCTCATGAGAAGACCGAGGGCCCGACCACGGTCTTGACTTTTTTGGGTATTGAGTTGGACACCGTGCAGCAGTCCTTGAGACTCCCTGCTGACAAGGTTGAGGACTTGCGAGGGCGGTTGGAGGACTTTAAGGGGCGGAATAAGGTTTCCCTCCTTGAATTGCAGCAGCTTGTAGGGCATTTGAATTTCGCGTGCAAGGCGATCGCCCCAGGTAGGGCCTTTCTGAGGCGATTGTGTGACGCCATGGGGTCCCTGCGGTTGCCCCATCATCGTGTGCGTCTCAGTAGGGGCATGCGTGAGGACCTGCAGGTTTGGAGGGTATTCTTGAGCTCCTTTAATGGGGTCACGTTCTGGAGGGAGGATTTGTTGCTTGAAGCTGAGCTTCAGGTTACTTCCGATGCGTCAGGTTCCCTGGGTTTTGGAGTGTATTTTAGAGGGCACTGGTGTGCGGCCCGTTGGCCGCCTGACTGGGCGGAGCAGGGTTTGTCTAGAGACTTAACGTTTCTGGAATTTTTTCCCTTGCTGGTCGCTGTTTGGCTGTGGGGCGAGGAGTTGGCGAACCACACGGTACATTTCTGGTGCGATAACCAGGCGGTGGTTCATGTGGTTAACTCCTTGACTTCAAAGTCGCCTAGAGTTATGCGGTTAGTGAGGGCCTTTACCCTCAAGTGTCTTCAGCTGAATATATTGTTTAGGGCCCGGCATGTTCCAGGGATTAGTAATGGTGTGGCGGACGCTTTGTCTCGCCAACAGATGGATCGGTTCCGGCTCCTTGCCCCGCAGGCCGATCGTTTACCGGCGCGGATGCCCTGCGAGCTGTGGCGGCTTGGAAGGTGGAAGCGAACCAGGCGATCCAGTCAGCGTTAGCCCCTAGTACCCGGAGGGCATATGACCGTGCGGTAGGGCAGTTTGCGGAGTTTAGGAGGGCTGTGGGTCTCCCGGACGTTTGGCCCATCTCGCCGGAGCACCTTATGCATTTTTGTGTGGTGCAGCATAGACGTGGTCTTTCAGTTAAGTCTATTAGGGGCCATTTGGCTGCGCTGGCTTTTGTCAGCAAGGCTCGCGGCCTTGCTGATGCCACTGGCGACTTTAGGGTAAGGAAGATGCTTGAGGGCTGGTCTAGGGAGGCTGGTGCTCCTAAGGATCAGCGGCAGCCGATTTCCCCTACTGTCTTGAAGGGTTTGGGAGCCACTTGGCCTGACATTTGTTCCTCCCCCTATGAACAGAGGTTATTTCATGCAGCGTCTTTAGTGGCCTTTTTTGGTGCGTTGCGTGTTAGTGAGTTGGTGGTGCAGGCTCGTACGGATACATCCGGTAGGGCCCTGCTGGCTAAGGACATCAAGTTTGTGGGGGACAAGGTGTCCGTTACGATCCGTCGATCTAAGACGGACCAGAGGCAGCATGGCACCACTTTGGTTTTGGGCCCCTGCTCAGAGCAGGAGCTCTGTCCGGTTCGTGCCCTTAGGGACTATATTGAGCTGCGAGGTGACGACCAAGGGGCATTGTTTCGGCACATTGACGGGGCTCCTCTGACCCATTATCAGTTTTGGGCGGTTACGGAGAAGGCCCTTGGTAGGCTGGGGCTATCAGGGGTCAAATTCGGCACCCATTCCTTTCGGATTGGGGCAGCCTCAACTGCTGCAGCCATGGGTTACACTCAACAAGCGATACAACGGGTGGGCAGGTGGAGGTCGGGTGCGTTTCGATCTTACATACGCCCTTTGTCCCATTGTTGACAGCCCTTGCTAACTGCTCTTTCTTAGGTGCGGCGCCTGGCCCTTTGAAACGCAGGATCGTGATTTGTGGACACAGCATGGTGTTCTGGGCCGCTCACCAAGCCAGACGGACTCCGATTGGATCCCAGCTGGGGCTCAGTGCTGTGGCCACGGTCGAGTGGCTGGGACGGCGTGGCCTTCGGTGGCCTGCCTTGTTGCCACTCCTTTTTAGGGGGCGGAAGGGTCCGCCCCCGCATATCTTGGTCTTACACCTGGGCGGTAATGACCTTGGTTTGGTGCAGGGTAAGGCCCTGTCACTGCAGGCAACTGTGGACCTCCGTGAAATAAGTCGTCGGTGGCCGGGCGTGCTTATTTTCTGGTCCGAAATGTTGCAGCGCCGGGTGTGGCGTGAGGCTTCTGACCCGCGGGCTATTGAAGGTGCTCGGCGTAAAGCCAACCGGGCCATGAAAAAACCTTTGGGGGAAGGCCTGGGGATCTATTTACCGCACCCTAGGATTAAGGCCGAATTTGCCCATCTCTACCGGGATGATGGCGTGCATTTATCGCCGGAGGGCAATGAGATTTTTCTGGACGACCTACGGCAAGGGCTTAGGTTGGCCTTGAGCCACCTGTGGGGCGTCAGGGCCTAAGCAGAGGCTTGGCCCTGTCGGTGGCAGGAGATTCTCGGGGAATAGGGAGCGGGCCGGTGAGCACCCAGTGGCATTTCCCCCATACGTGGGGGAACAGGGTCTGCCAGCAGTGCGGTATGCTTGTGACGGCTACCAGTGCACAGGCAGACGCCTGCGGGGATCCCCAGGAACAAGTCCTTCCCTCATGCTGTACGGCTGGGGCGATTGGAGCTTGATGGGGGGATCCATTAGCCTGGCTGGCCGGGTTGCAGCCATTCTATGAATGGCCTACACTCGGGGCTTTGGGGCTCGCCCAGACAGGCCAAGGCGGTGGTCAGGTGTGACCCCGTGGCTTGACCTGTACCGCATAGTTGGCCCTTGCCGTAGTTACAGTTATTATATGTTGTAGTTTAATTAATAAACGGCCATTTATCTCCAAGCCTGTGTCTGTCTCTTTTTACGGCTAAGCTTGCAATTTGGCACTCCCGGCTGCAGCAACGCTGCTTAGCCGGGGGCCATGTTTTGCAGGCTTGCCCGGGAAAGAGACAGACTCCCTTCCCGGGCATACGGGTACTTGGCCGGGGGCGGAGCCTGAGCCTTAGAAGGCGGCTCCGCTCTCCCGGCCTCCCAGTTGCTGGTTTCGCTCGGCCCACCCACCTCACCCTGTTGTAGTGCAGGATTAGCCGGCTGCTGTTACCAGAGCCAGGTAGGAATTTTTTGCCCCTGTTTCCGTATTGGCTGTTGGTGCGGGGGTTTTTTCGCCTACCTTGTACTGCTGGCAGAGGTGATGGTTTTTGGCCGGGGTGGTGCCGTTTAGGTTTCCCTGGCAGGAGATTCTCGGGGAATAGGGAGCGGGCCGGTGAGCACCCAGTGGCATTTCCCCCATACGTGGGGGAACAGGGTCTGCCAGCAGTGCGGTATGCTTGTGACGGCTACCAGTGCACAGGCAGACGCCTGCGGGGATCCCCAGGAACAAGTCCTTCCCTCATGCTGTACGGCTGGGGCGATTGGAGCTTGATGGGGGGATCCATTAGCCTGGCTGGCCGGGTTGCAGCCATTCTATGAATGGCCTACACTCGGGGCTTTGGGGCTCGCCCAGACAGGCCAAGGCGGTGGTCAGGTGTGACCCCGTGGCTTGACCTGTACCGCATAGTTGGCCCTTGCCGTAGTTACAGTTATTATATGTTGTAGTTTAATTAATAAACGGCCATTTATCTCCAAGCCTGTGTCTGTCTCTTTTTACGGCTAAGCTTGCAAACATTTAGGTTTGCTGAGGCCAGTAGGGGTATGCATTTAGAAATTCCTAAACCAAAATCAACAAGAATAATACTTGGGGGGGGGGATCCATGATTCCCCAGAATGACTAACAGTATTCCAGAATTTTTTTAGGATTACAGAAATGAATCCTGGAAGTTCCCATTGTTGTGGGTGTTCAAGTTAGAGCCTTGCTTTGCCTGCTTCTGCAGTCTTATTTTTCTTTGATGTACTGATTTCCTGAGCAATAGAAAGGAGACCGCTCTCCCTTTCAATGGAATCCCTAGGAAGCATCAAGAGGGTGCTTCCATTAGCCAGTCCAGCCTCAGAGACAAGTCTTGGAGAAGACTACCTTGATGGGAGAATAGTTGCATGGTTCCCCTTCCCAGCTTCTCTTACCAGTGTGGGATAACAATAATTCTAGACTGAACACTTCTTTAGCAGCAGAGGGAACCCTCTTCACTGCAGAACCTGTCTTATCATGCCGTCCTAATAACTCAACCTGATAATGTGATGTGGAAGAGTATAACGATCATGGCAATTTTGCTCCTCATGTTTTGACAAACTGTTGATATTTGGGGTTTCTTATGACTAGAAACATGGCTTCTGCTCCCCTGTTCTGTGATAAGGGATCAGCCATTTTGTTCTGAACTGAGAGGAATTTTTAAAAAGCTTGTGAAAGGGGGATATAGAGGCTGGTTTTTAAAATGTCTAAGGGCCAAGCTACACATGACGAATGACACTTGAACGGCAAGTGTATTTCTCCCTGTTCACTTGCCCTCCACTCAATCCACTTGCCGTTCAAGTGTCATTCGTCATGTGTAGCTTGGCCCTTAGTGGCTGCAGCATAGTTAGCCTGAAAATTAGTCCCTCCTCTGCCCATTTATTCTTCCGACCCATGAGTATTCAATGGTGTAAAAGTGAGGGAGTAGAAGAGATTACAAGCCAAGTAGTACAAACCCTGAAAGGGAAGCAGATTGTATTGCCAAGAAAAGTTAGAATTTAAAACACAGATCTTCTCCTTATACCACTCCAATGAATGCCGCATAGGAAATGTGTTCCTATATAAAATGAATTATGCAGTGATTCTAAATACAGTGTGAGGATGAGGTGAATATTAACAGATGAGATACGAAGGGAGAGAAAGAGAGGAAGAATTGTTGATGGATATGTTGAGTCTAAAAGTGTGTGTTTGGTATTATGATCCCAAGTATACTGGGATAGAATTGTGGGAAGATCATTGGAAAGGGGAATGTGTGGCTTTTATAAATATGCTAGATTCTTGATAGAATGGTACCATGCCATATATAATTCATTAATAGTGCAATCCTAAGAAGAGTTACTCCAGACTAAGCCCATTAAAACCAATGGGCTTAGACTGGAGTCACTCTTCTTAGGATTGCACTGTAATTGCATGGATCAACCAATTCATTTATCCCCCTAAAGAACTTTACGATCTTTAGGTACCATCCACATACCTGATTTGCTTTTGACTGTATGCATAATCAGTTCTATCTTGCAAGTAACTCTTCTGAATATATAATTTCTTTTCTAGGCTACAATATTATGCACATTATGGACCTGTGCATATGTCCTCAAGCTAACAGAGACATATATAGCGCTCTGCCTCTTACAGCAATTCCAAGCTTAACTCCCCTGTTAGAAGCAATGTGTGAAAGCACTGGATTCAAGCCCCAAGGAAACCTTTGTGCCCTCTTACCAAGTCAGACCTCTAACTGGTTGAGAGACCAATTTACTGGGTCCCCTGATCAGTTGAGATGCTAACTAATAAACACAAAGCTTGTCATGTCTCAGCTTGTGTCATGTGGGAAGGGCATGTCCACTGTACTGATGAATAAGTATAATCAAGGAATCAATTAAGTAATGTAGTCTTGTTCCCCCCTCCCCACCACCACCACTAAAAATGTGACCCTATTTTTAATGGTAAAACAATATGTCCTTTTATGGCTTAACTTTTCATCCTGACAATGTTTAAAGGGCAGGAAAGCTTCCTACAATTTTGCCTGAATAAAGTTCTTTATTAGTCTCAAAATCCCTCTGTTTGATTGATGGATCCATGTCATACCATTTCTAAACCATTTCAACATGAGCCTACTTACTTACTACTTTTGTCAGAATAATTTTCTTTCATGGGGCAAACGGATACATTAAAGTCACTGGATCGACCAGCTACCACTAAATTAGCTTGGCCAACTTAAACAATTCCACTTGGCTGTTGAAACCGTTCCCCTATCCAAAACTTGATTGAAGTACAAAATTTATTTAGCATTTGGGGCAGATTTTCTGGCCTAGGGCCAACTTTCCCCTCTCCTTCTTAAATGCCACTACTTAGAGCCTTCAGCCCACCTTTTGCAAGTTCCATAGGGACGTAAATCTATGCTGAATAGCAAAATCAAAATATGCCAATCAGCTTCCTATTCCTAAATGTCCAATTATGAAAAATATTATTTCTCAACCATTGCCTGTCCCCAACTTCCGGAACTATTAGTCTGAGTGCTTTAATACTGTATAGAGCTGTTCATCTGAAGAATTTAAGGATGGCACTGAAGCAGGAAGAAGAGTACAGCATTAAGGATGGCATTTCAAAGAAGCTACATTCTTTCATACTCTGTGAGGTAGTTGATAATTCTTCCAGTCCTTCCTCTCCTTCCCCTATTTAGCGCTCGTTATTTGGGTACCACTATTCAAATACTATGGAAATAGGAGTACCTCATTCAACTTCTTCAATCCACTTCAGTTCTATTTTTGGTCTGAGAAGCCCATGCTGCTAAGATGGTTATAGAAAGTGATAGAAAAAAACTGATTTTTCTCCTCTCTTCAATAGTGTAGACCGGGAAGCCCAAACTGTCACAGGAAGAATGTCTTATATAAATAAAAGACCACCTTAGTAAGTTCTCAAAGAAAAGAAAGTGTAAAAAAATGTATTTGTTTAATTTATTTATTTATGTCATTTATAGTGTGCCTTTCTCACTGAGGGCCAAGCTACACATGACGAATGACACTTGAACAGCAAGTGTATTTCTCCCTGTTCACTTGCCCTCCACTCAATCCACTTGCCGTTCAAGTGTCATTCGTCATGTGTAGCTTGGCCCTCAGACTCAAGGCAGAGTACATAATGTGAGATCAGTATCAAGGTGAAAATTTGGCGATCATACTGAGATTCAAAACTAAATTGAGGGTGAAAGCAGAATATCAAATGTTGGTTGTTTCCATTAAAGCAAGCCATATATTGGAACTAAGAAGCTGTCATGTTAGTCTAGATAAAAGAGCCAGTGTGGTTTAGGATTTTGAAGACACATGATGACCAAAATTACTTTGGTGAAATCCCCACTTCTTTTATGGATTCCATTGGGTGGTCATCATGGGCCCATCATTATCTCTCAGGGTCAAGCTACACATGACGAATGACACTTGAACGGCAAGTGGATTGAGTGGAGGGCAAGTGAACAGGGAGAAATACACTTGCTGTTCAAGTGTCATTTGTCATGTGTAGCTTGGCCCTCAGACTACTCTACTTGATGTGAAGATATTCTTCATACCTTCCTGGGTTCTTTGGTGGAAAGATAAGGTGGAAATGTGATAGCTTCTGCCTCCTAACAGAAGTAGAATTTAGGAGGTCAAGCAAGAACCATAATGTATGGAACAGTACTTTTTTATTTCTGCAGTTTCTTCAGTTCTTTAATGAAGAAGATTCCAGATAGAAAATCAGAAGCTTCGCAAGACAGTTGTACAGTTGTTTCAGGAGCATGAGCATATTGTAAACCATGTCAGAGTTCTCTAGTAATGATGAACGCACATTGCACACATTTAAGCTGAAACTGCAATGAGTACAATGGCCCAATAAGAAATGGCAAGATGGCATCTTGAAGCACAGTGGAAAGCTAAGGCTGCAATCCTGAGGACTCTTTCCTGGGAGTAAGCATCATTCACAAGCAGGGGACTTACTTCTGTGTAGATCTGCTTAAGATTGCTCTGTAAGAATACTTGGCTTGAGGCACAATCAAAGTCTAAGGGGAAGGGTCTGTGGTTGCCACTCTTGTGGCATCAGGAGTCCCAGAAAAGATAAACAGCCCAGAGAGCTGGGAAATCAATATTCTAGAACTGGGTAGGGGACAGATTAATTCTGAAAGTGAGAGTGCTTAAAAGTATGCTTTATTCTTTACTTATACTATTACACTTACTTGCTCCCGTGAATGAACATTCATCTTTCTCATAACTGTTAATTGTTGAATTGTTTTTTGGACACTCCACTGGATTTATTCTCTTCTTGCTAACTATGGGATTTCAACATGCCATAAAGCCCATGCATTGCACATAAAACAAACTTTATGTGCTCTGCTGTTCTTTTTGATTTCCAGACTCTTATCTTCAAATTCTAATAAACAATGATTAAAAGGTAATGTAGCCTTTCTCAAATGTGAGATATAGTAACACAATAAGAAAGTTCCAGGTATCTTATGAAGTAATTTCTTTGTTTTGCACTTTATTAGGATTTCTTTACTTAATACTGTCTGTTTAAGTTAAAGTGATAGAGAGCCAGGACTTCTGAAATGCCAAAGCAGAGACCTTGGGGTTCCATTATTTAATGACCATATAATTGTATCAAATGTACGTGTATGACAGAAACTGAAGACATATTTTTGGATGCTGATAACCCACCCAAATGTAGTTTAATCAAATATTTAAAGAGGTAATAATTAATTTTTAAAGAACTAAAGTGAACCAAAACTAGGATGAAATGTTATTGTTTATTTTTAATGCCAGAAAGTATTCCTGATGCAATTTTAATATTTCATGTAAAGCAGTAACTTTCTCCCCCCTCCTCCAGTTTTTTTATATTCCCACTGATCCTATAATCCAAGAGAAAGTTGCAATTTTATAGGAAAGTTTGGAACTTGGAACTCTACATTTCCTACTCTTTGGGGAATATTTGTAACTAATTAAAACACAAGCTAAAACATTTCACCTGGTTTCTTTGCCCTTGATTTCATGCTAATTTAAAATACACACATTTTGAAGCTGAAAATCAGTTTGCCTTGATTTTTTTTGCCTCCCCCCCTTCTCACCATGGACATTTTCAAGCCAGCATCTCCTTTTGCATTTTAAATATCAATCCCAGGCTTTCTATAGCCTGCCTGTGCTCTGTCCCCTTCTCTCTCTCTCTTTCCTTTTCCTTTCTTTGAAGTGTCTTGCACATTTAGAGCCTTTTTAATATTTGAAACTGTGGAAGCCTGTTTATTGCACTCCAGCTCCAGCCCTAGTTAAAGGTGTGAACTACCACAGTGGTGGGGGGGCACACGCACATTAACACTGCTGTGGAAAACATCACTTGACAGATGGATGCATGTTAAAATGGATGTTTGAAGAAAGGTGTTTGCAATAAAAAGCTTGAGTCTTGGGTCACAGGAGGACCACACAAGATTCCAGTCTTATGCCTGTAAATACATGGCTCATTCCTAATCTAGTTCTTGTTCTTTTTCCATCCCTACCAAGGAGGCAATTGATCTCACCCTACTCAGATAGTATCCTGTGAGTGGACTATCAATATTACCTCACACTGGAAAATCTGAAGATACAGTCATTCTCCCCCCACTCCCCTTCCAGGTACTGCTGCAGTGACATGAGGCCAATTGACATATATGGCTGCTGCACAGCTGGTTTGACAGGAATTGAAAGCTTCTTCTTTCACCCCTTTATTAAACAAAGTAAACTAAAACTTTGAGTGTCTTTGAAACTCTTTCCAGTAAGTGGTTGGTCACTGAAAACTGTATCAGACTCAAAGATGGGATTAGAGCTATGTCAGGGACCCCAGCATAATTTCTCTGTTACAAATTTCATCATCCCACACTTCCCAGTACCATTCCATTGATGATCTCATGATCATGGTGCCAATGCCAAGATAATCCTGCCTTACTTATTTGATAACATGCCAACATTTTAAAAACTCCATGGAGACCAAATGCACGGTGACATCATCTTTCTAACTAGCTATTATTTCAGGGCAGGTATGATGCGAGTCCAACCTGTTAGCATTTTTTGATAAGGCATTGGTATGTGTCCATTGAAATATCATGGGCAGACAAAGGTAGGATTTCTCAAAGTTACCAAGAAATATTCAGTAATGATGATTAATAGGTTAAATGCTGGCAAAATGTTTCTTCTATTTGTCTTTAAAACAACTCCCTTACAACTTGTGCTGTATGCAGTGTGCCAATGAAAGCAATATCATTGTCAGTTACTGCAAAAAAGGGGGGGGAATCTAATGAAGGTAACTGTTGCTTCTTGTCAGGAATCTGGTAACATGTATCGGAAGATGATCAACTTCATTCCTATTCTCCCATGCCAGTCAGTAAAAGCATTCAGGTGATAATGTGCAGCCCCAAGGGATTATCTTCTCCAAATCCTACTAGTTGATCAGCTATAAGTAATAGCCCCCAAGGCATCATCCTTCATCCTTTGATGCCTTGGGGTGCTTGCTTCCAGAAAAACCCTCCTCAATGCTGCAGAGAGAAAAAAGCACCATCACCTCAACCAAACTGGCATGGTGTCCCCAACATTTCTTCTTATCCTATAAGCAGCTAGCAAATACAAAACTTCAAATGACAAGGGAGTGACCCAACAGCAGCAAATGCCTGCTACTAAGAGGTGGAGGCCTTTGAAAAGAACCTTCTCGTGCCTCTCTCTTTTCATTTCCATCAACCAGCTTCCATGATTTCGAGTCTTGTCCTCCATTTCCAAAAAAGGGGCAATGAAAAACATATATTCTGCACGAACTGAATAGAGAAATGACATTGTGGAATAATGTTTCATACAGCTACAAATTTCTCTATCTCTGCCTTCAAAACTTCTTTGAGGGTTTACAGAAGAGAGGAACCAATAGAATACTGTTAAAAAATGTGAAGGTGATGTTTCAAGCACTGTGATAGAGCATTTCAAAGTAGTTCTTGTGTATCCAAATGGACACCCAGTGGACATGAATTGAACTCATGAGATTCAAGAAGTAAACCTGAAAGTGTGAAGAAAAGTCTTTAAAAAGAACAAGTATAGACACAGAAAAATACACAGGTATACCGAAGTGGCATTTGACATGCACATAAAAAGCAACAAACACATACATAATACCCCTATACAGCTCCACCAGCTCTAGAATTCACCAGTCATCACTGCTGAAATCTTGTCAGAGTGACAGCAATGGGAAAAGCAAGTCCATTATTTAGTGCTGTGTCCATTAAAACAACACTTTTTAAACTGTATTTTTTTCTCTCTCCTTTCCTAATGGAGAAACCTATACATACATAAGATTTTTAAATATGACAACAATTGCCAGGTAAAAGGCACAAAATTACAGCTTGGAAATAGATAACTAGTTGCTATTCCTTTTTTGAAAAAATGCCCCGTCCTTTGACCTTTTGTCTTAGAGAAACACCTCAGGAAATTGCTGACGGGAATACCACTGCTTTACCCATCTACGAAAGGCCATAATTCTAGTCCCTATCTTCATTTCAGTCCAATTGGCTTGCTCAGCAAGTGACACCATTCACATCAAGGAAAAGGGAAAAGCCTATGATTTTAACAGATTCAGATGCAAGAGATCACTTAAGTAATGAATATGGAAATACTCAGGTAACTGACAATTAACTTAGTTACTCCAGACCCATTCCTAACAAAATGGGTTTATACAGATTCAGAAGCAGCTGGAAAGGTGTATGTGTGTGTTTGTGTGTGTGTGTTTAGAATGTCTCTCCATAAAGCAAGCATGCTGTTTGTCAAAGCTGTCTCTAAAACTGACTTTTAAACTCTACTCGTCTAGAAATGTTGAGGTTGGATATTTTGCATTGAAAGGTTCTCTTTTAAATATTTAAGAGAAGGAGCCAGGTGTGACCCATGATAGAATTGGATTATAAATGAAATAGTGGTTGGAGTGTTCAGAGGGAAGCTGCATGCCAGTCCTATCAGTGCTCTCAGCAGCAGGGAGATGGCTGGGTGTCAGGAACACAAAAACAAGGAAAGTGGTTGGTCTGGCCAGGGAGTCTATTTTGCTGTGCCTGGTGTGTCCTCTTGGCAGACCTAAAGTTGGATGTTATTAAGCAATCTGGGCTGAAGCACCACTACGCTCCATCATAAATTGAAGAAGGAGCTTGACTTCAGCCCATTGGACGTGGAACCCATGCTGAGCCATTCGGTATGAAAACATAATCAGTCCTAAGCCACAATTGCACTGGCACATTCAAGCACTGAGTGGCATCCATGTTGAAGTTTTATATAAGGGAACAGCTGCTTTGGTCAGGCAGTTAATTAAATATGTTAATTTTTTATATGACTAACAGTAGTGACAACAGATCAAACAGAAATTTCATGACATTTCAGAGTTCCCTTATGAGCTCAACATGATCGTTTGTGCCACCATTTTTCATGCCCCTTTGTAGAATCGAGCTCCCACTGCCTTTTGGAAATGCCCTCATTCTTTGTATTGGATTTTGGATGTGATTTAGCACTCCACAGTTGCCAGTTGCCTGAGCTCCAGGCCTGAAAACTCTTTGGAAGAATATGCCTTCGTCGTCCTAGATTTCTGGGGAAGGCTTGTTACATGATGATCAGGGATCACTTCCAGGGAATATTCTGAGTATTTCACCAGTTAGGTGGTCTTCAGGCAATGACTACATAACCTGGATTAGAAGATTTGTGTTTTGATGGAATCTGTTGAATTGCATGGGCTTAGAGACATCATATATAACTCAGTGTTTGTTTGTTTTTGTTTGTTTGTTTATTCAACTTATATACTGCCTCTCCACCATGTCTGGTGCTCAATGTGGTTTACAACACACCTATAAAATAAAAACATTACAATCAATAATGCAATATTAAAATGAAGTACAGGCATTAAAAACCAATAACATAGTAAAATACAAATGTTAAAACCCATACATCTAAAAGAAGAGTGCCATCCCTAAACCACCCTATTCATGTCCATTGTCTATAATAGGTAAATCATATGGAGTCAAGCCAATAAACATATTTGAATCAGCCAGCAAATACCAGATGAAACATCTCTTCTTTGCAGGCCTGCCGATATTTCAGCCAGTCCCAGAGGGAGTGACTCTCCTCTGTTAAAGCATTCCAGAGGTAGGGAACCACAACCAAAAAAGCCCTCCCTCTGGTTGAAGAGAGTTGAATGGCCCTAGGGCCAGGAACTACTAACAGGCCTGAGTCACTGACCATAGGACACATGGAGGGTTATACCGGGAGAGGTGGTCCTGTAGGTATGAGGATCCCAGACCATTAAGGGCTTTAAAGATTAAAATTAACAACTTGAATTTGATTTGGAAGCCAACTGAAAGCCAAAGAAGGGAGTTTTGACTCTCAAAATCTTAGATCCTTGAAAAGTCTTGTGGTTCTCTAAGGTGCCATTAGGAGTGTGCAATCTGGATCCAGGATTTGGAGAAAAGGCTGGATTTTTGCTAATCCGGCTAAATCTGGTTTTCCCAAATCAAATCAGAGAATCCCAGATTCAATCCAGGAACCCAGAGCCAGATGCCTGGATAAATCTGGATAAATCAGGGGAGCGTGGGTTCAGCCTCTTGCTACCATCTTCCTGTGCTTCTCTTGCTTTTTTCCAAGAGAGGAGGTAGAGCGAGTGACCAGTCTGTGCAGGAGCTCTCCTTGTCTGCCTGGCTTTTGTGAGTGACACTGGTTCAGCTGGGCTGAGTTGTAACAATGTCCCATGCTTCAGCATGGTTTGAGCCGAATTCTGTTTTGAAATTATTCTCTGGTTTGATGTTGGTCCCTCTGATTCACCTTGGTTCTGGGAGGATTTCATCCATTCCTTTCCTTCAGTTTGGTTCTGTTGGGCATCCTCTTGCATTTGGGAATGTGTGTTTGGCCACTGACAGCCTTGTTAAGTGTGTTTGTGCCTGAAAGCCTGATTGGAAATGTTTCCTTCATTGGAAACAATGGAAAGTGGCTGTGCAGCTTGTCCAGGGAGCATTTGGCTTGGGGGGGGGGGGATGACTTCACTTTGATTCCATTTGGATTTTTCTGAGTTGAAGTTGCATTTGGGATTGTGCTTTTGGCCACTGGCAGTCTCGCCTCTGTGTGTTTCTGCCTGAGAACCTGCATGGAAATGTTTCCCCCAGAGGAAACAAGAGTGGCTGGGGTACCTTGTTCAGGGGCCCATAGAATTTCAACCCTGGGATTCAATCTTCCAGGAACCTGGGGGGCATTTAGACAGTCAGGTGCAGTTTCCCTGCAAATTTTGTGTTTGCTTGAAAAATGGTCCCCCGCCTTCCAGATAGTTTTTCCTCATATGGAATAATGGCTGAATAAATATGGGATTCTCTGATCTGTCTTAACTGGATCAGTGAATCTTTCCCAGATTTCAAAAATCCTGAATTTTTGGGGGATCCCTGAAACTTAGATGTGGATTTCCCATATTTTTCCTTTTTCCTTTTTAGTGCACACTCCTAGGTGCGACTGGACTCCAATCCTCCTGTAAGGTAGGTTAGGCTGAGAGTGTGTGACTGGCCTGAGGTCTCTTAGCAAGCTGCAATGGCAGAATGGGAATTCTACCCTGGGTCTCCCAGATCCCTGTAACCACTACATCACACTGGCTTTGAATGCAGACAGCCTATCAAATGGTCAGGCCACCAGCCAAACCAAAAAGCAATTGAGCATTCCTGGTAATCTGTAGTATTAAAAAACGATTGTAACAATATTTCTGGGTTGATGGTAAAAACTATAGAAAATGCATATACCCTCCCTACCCTCAAGGAGCTGCGGCCTTTCCTTCTGCAGCATCCATTTGCACATGTATAACCCCATCGACTGATTATGTCCGTGAAGGCAGGTCTCAGCGCAGAACTCTTCAACAGAGCTGGTCTTTGTCAGAAGACATCTGGCAAAGTGTTATGCATCCTATTGTGCAAAAGCAGTTCCATTGTCCTTAAACAGCTAGCATTTTCTTAACAAACAACAATACATTCATGACAAACCACAGCTCTACCTCCCAACCAAAGGAATACATTATTTTTGGCTGGTTTCCACATCATTACAGATCCCGCCAATTCACGTTGGTACAATAAAACAGGGGAACGATCTGATTAGAATGTACTTGCACCAGCTATGTCTCCATGAGTTCAAATTCCATTTTTGCCATGTCACAAGGCATGGCTATATCGATCCTAAAGCACACTTACTTTCATCTCCTCTTTAGCAATGGGGTACCTGAAATTAACCCCTAAAGTGCTCACGAATAATACCAAAGCAGTCTATATTTTTTTCCAGTTTTTGTGAGCCTGGTTTCCCCCCCCCTCCCCTAAACATAAACCTAGGAAGTCAAAATATAATTAAATCTAAAGCGTACGTTATAAGGCTGCTGCAAGAAACACCTAGTTCAACTTCTTCTGTGTTATTACCATGTACATTTCCTCTCTTTCACCAACTGTAGCCAATGATGTCTAGTAGGGGTGGGGAAACACAAATCCACAGGACAGTTGAATTAAGCATTACAGGTAGAGAGGTTAAACTCAATGGCAGTTCTTATTGGTAGCTGCATATATTTTCTGTAAGTGAGAATCCTAGGACATGATCTGAAGCTGCATGATATACGAACCCTGATGAATTTCAGCACATCAGGATTTGATTCATACCTGACTGGGCGGTAGTCCAGGAATCATGTAAACAACCTTAAGACATGTGCAGAAAAAAGGGCAGGATATAAATGTAATAAATAAGAAAAAGAAACTGAGGCATCATGGTATAGTGTGTAAAGTATCTTACTAGAATCCAGGAGACTCAGGTTCAAGTCCCTGCTCTGCCATGAAGCTTGGAACAAACATTCTTTCTCAGCCTATCCTGTTGTGAAAATAAAAGGACACTGCAGTGTATAATATCCTGAATTCTTTGGAAAAAACACAGAATAAAAATGTACCAATTAAGTAAGGTGAATATGTAGTGTTTCTTTCTTTGTTTCATGTGTCCTAAATTCTCTTTCCATACATACTTCAGTTCTACACATGCTGAAAAACATATGTTTTAAATCTTGTGGAGGGAAAATATCAGGCTCAGCAAACAATATTCAAATATATCCATATTATGAGCACATCCCTATCTCCTATCCATCCCAAAGAATAGGAGAAAGACAGAAAATAAGGAACGGCTACTCGATGTTGGGAAAGAAAGATGATCCATATTGAGTGCAAAATATATGTAAACCAGAGATGAAGGAATGTTTGCCAGTGGGTTAACATCATCAAGTGGAAACAATAGCTTTGGTGACACTCCGTGCTTCTATACAAGTTCTCATTTAATTTACTGCATATGGTGGTGTGTCTCCATAGCTACTCTTGAAAATTCATTATTCATTAAATAAATGATGAATGTACCAAAATATTGCAGCCACATGGTAGACACAAATGCATTCTAATATTATTAACACGTTGCCAACTTGCAACTCTTCGAAGCCTGCGTAAATGTTTTGACAGGATGAGGCAGCAAGAACAAATAAGTAGCAGCAGTCTAGATGAAGTTCACCCTCAGTTCTAACAGCTTTCAAGGCTTAACAGCATTTTCAGTAGGGCAGTACCAGATAAATTGCTCTTATGTGTGCATACAAGAGTCTCCAAATTCCTTTGAAAGTTTCTAATTTCTCATGGGAAGACCCAGCATAAAAGTTACTTTAACTCATAGAAAAACAACAGCATATTTTCCTGTCAACCTTTGCTGTTGGGAATTTCAAGCTTCTTGCATTTTTTCCCCATGATTCCTTGTTGACTCAAGGGACAGGCGTTTACAACATAATTTACTTTCGGCATGTCTCTGTAAATCACTGTAATGCTCTCTATTGCTAGTTTTAAAAAGAGCCCCACTCATGTCAGACTGATATGCTACGTTTCTTAGCTTCCAACAGTAGGGGCGGGGGAAATCAAAACCTCCCATCGAAAAAGAGGAGCATGGAATGAGGATGACAGAAGTCATTTTGAAGGATTTTACACTAACTTTTATATCGATAGAGTTGGGAAAACATTGTCTAGAATTGTTACTATGCTAACAGATTAGGATTTTCCAAAGTCAGCCTTACTGTCTTATAGGGAAACTAAGAGTCAAGCTACACGTGACGCCTTACACAGGTTGGACACTTGTCAGCTTCCCTCAATTTTTGATGGGAAATGTAGGCATCCTGGTCTTGCAGCTGTAATGGAGAGCCAAGCTGTAAAACCAGGACGCCTACATTTCCCATCAAAACTTGAGGGAAGCTGACAAGTGTCCAACCTGTATAAGGCGTCACTTGTAGCTTGGCTCTGAGAGAAGATAGGGAAGGAAATTGGGAAAATTAATCAGAAAGAACCAAGATCTTGCAGTTACATCATTGTCTCTGGATGCCACTGATACAGGCCTCCATCAAGCTGAATGTGGTCCACTATCTATCTCATAGGACCTTCCAGTTACTTGAAAATGGCCCCATTTCTCAGCCAAATTTTGCAGCCTAGAAGGCAGTGAAACAAGAGAGGATTTGTTTGTTTGTTTTTAAAAACAGCATCCGTTGTGCTGCTATTCATGGCAAGTGGACTTGTTGCATCTATATCATTATGACTTTATTTAACATAAACACTAAAAATGCTAACACAAAAATTGAAAAGAGAATGTCTGATCTGCAACATGTAGTTATTTACCAGAGGCTACCATGAAGACTTTGTATCAGATGGTGCTGGAAGTCCTTTATTGAGAAGTCATTTTCTAAGCACGGGCAGACCTGATTCAGACTGGGACTATGGCATATGAGAAAAGGATGCTTAAGTTTTTCCTACTGCACCATTTTCCTGACACCAAATGGCCTTTGGAAAGCCACTATTTGCCATGATTGGGGAAACTTAAGTATATTGATGGCTACACATACCTTTCCCCAATGGAGCAAATGGTGGGCCTCTGGGGTTTTTCAACCTCACTGTTCAGCTTCAGACAAAGTGGCAGCAGCCAGGCCATTGCAAACAGCAAGAAAAGTGCTGCTCACTTTCAAACTTCCCGCCCCCTATGGGGGAAAAAGCAGTGGGGCGGGAAGTTTGAAAGCCTCCCTTTTGTGGAAGTGGCACAAAAAGAGGTGCTTTCACCCCCCCCCCCCCGCTGCTTTCTTCACCTGATGCAAGAGGGAGCCTTCTCCCCTCGCATCGGGTTAAGAAAACAGCAGAGCATTTGAAAGCAACACTTTTCTTGCCACTTGCAAGAGGCACAAAAAGTGTTGCTTTGAGCTTCGATGTGCTCTGAAACTTTACGGAGCATACCGAAGCAGTTCAAACACCCGAATCCCGAAGCAGCTTGTGTGTGTGCTTGTGTGCGTGTGGGTGTGCACACACACACATCCATCCATACATCCATATATATGTAAATTTGTATGCATGTGTATGTGTGTGAGTGTATACACACACATACATACATATGCATGCACACGCACACAGACACACTAAAAAGGATCGGGGACAAGATCAGTTCCTGTGGTACCGCACAATGTAGTTCCCATTGGAATGATCCCTCACCCCCAATTACCACTCTCATTGAGCATCCCTGGAGGAAAGAAGCAAACCATTCTAAGCCATAGCTCTTACCCCCAGTGACAGAAGGTGGTTAACCATGACCAAATGGTCAACTGTGTGAAATGCTGCCAAGAGATCTAATTAAAACAGCAGCACACAACTGTCCTTATCTAGATGAAGCCAGATGTCATCATCAACAATAACTATTAGTTGCCTTGCTTTCATTTGGTTCTGGGGGTATTTCCTTGCTTCACTTGGGTTCTGTTGGGCTTTGTTGTCGTTTCAGCTTGCATTGGGACTTGCATTGGAAAGTGGCTTTTGGCCAAGGATTGCCCCTTTGATTAAGGTTCCTTTACCTGGAAAGCTTTGGAAATGTTTTCCCTATAGAAAACAATGGAAAGTGGCTGGGGTAACTTGTTCAGGGATCCATCGAATTGGACCCCGATGTATAATCTTTCTGAAACCTGTTGGGGGGGAGGGTCTTTAGAGGACAGAAAAGAGTAGATATCGGTAAATTCAGTGGATCTTGCTTGAAAAATCCCCCCCCCCCCCCGCAATAGTTTCCCCTTAGGATATAATGGCTGGATAAATTCAAGATTCTGTAATTTTACCAAACTGGATAAGTGAAGTTGACCTGGATATCAGGAATACAAAATATTTATGGTTATTCCTGATACCCAGATTTGAATTAAACTATTTTTTTTTTTGCTGCACATAAGTACTTTTCACTGTTTTTCCTCTGGGAAACAGCAGTGAAACCTCTGCGTATCTGAATCAGTTAGTACAGTCCCTACTGCACTCTCCTTAATTATCCCAGGATACCTTCCATCCCTTCTCCCTGCAAAACCCAACAGTTTTTCTTGTCAGTTGGCTGTTGACAGTTACACTGCTCCCCTTCAGAGTTCCATTCACCTTTTGAATCTAACTAGTCTTCTCTGACCAGGGAGAACAGAGGGCAGAACCTACTCCTCTCTGTCACACCAGGCCTGGCTCAGTTTCTGGAATGTAAAAGGGAATCTCTATAATATTACATTACTTAGATTATATATCAACTTGATCAAGGAGCTCTGAGTACAGAGAATTGTTATTCTGAAGCTGCTTCTTGTAATTGGTGTTGTGGTAGCTAATAATACTACATGTAATGGGGTTCAACATCCTTGTTTTAAGACACTGGAAATGTATCCTCTCATTAAAAAAATCCTAAGAACCAGTGGATTCCTTTTAGTTTCCCCCACACTCTTTAAAAAAAACGTGTGGCTATAATCAAGGATCATTCAGTTTTACATTAAAACTTGATGACTTGCACATTGGTTGAACCCTCACCTTTTACAACCTTAATGGGGATTTATTAGTTATTTCACAGTGTGTAAATCTGAATCTAGGTCAGAGCAAGAAAAAAAATTGAAGAGATCTAAGTCTTAAATATAACCTGAAAATAATAGATCAGAGTAAAAAAAAATGTGAAAATTTAAACAGATGATTAAAAATGCCAAGTACAGCGTGTGGTTTACAAAAACAATGAGCTTGTTGAATTAAAGGAGAACGTGGTCAAACTTGAGTTCAAAGCAAGGTAATGGATACAAGTCTGGTTTCTATACTAAGTCAGAGCCTTAAATAGCATGTTAACCTGCTTCTGCTAACTATCCCCAAGAGGAAATGGAACACAGGTGTGCCTGATGTTCACAAGATTAAAGTTTTGTCTGCCTTCAACTAGTCACCACATTAAAGCCATTTTAATGAGGTTTTGGAAGATAATGAATGCATGTCTCTTATTCACTGTGGAACAGACCATTTGACCCTTCTGTGACTTTTTGGCAACAGGTATATAAAGTTCTGTATTAGATGTACTTCTGCATATCTTATGAGCTGTTGTTTCAGGATGACAATTTATGAGATAGCTTTTTTGGTGATCATGATGTGTATGCAACTCCAGTCTTGGACCTGAAATAGCAGCTTTCACTGTGTTGGTAGGCCAGCTCCTCTTCTGCCACATAGTATGTTTTATACCACCCTCCTGGAGGCCAAAGTAATGTGAGCATAAAAAGAGAACAGCTGGATTAGACCATTGGTCCACCTGGTTAAGTATCCTGTTCTTCTCGGTGGCCAACCAGACTTCCCAGTTCAGAGCTCAAGGACACAAAAGCTTATATTATTCATTTAGCACATTTTTTATCCTGCCCTTTCTTCAGAGATCTCAGGGCAGTGCACACTAGTTGCTCCTCCTCCAGGTTAAGGTGTAAGAGAGTGACTGGCCCAAGGTTACCCAGTAAGATTTATGGCAGAGTGGGGATTTGAACTTGTGTCTCTCCGATCCTAGTCCTACATTACACCACCATGGTTGTTGCTGTTGCTCCTGTTATTGCCTCCGAGTCACTGGCATACAGAGATATACTATCCCTAAATATGGTAGTTGCATGTAATCATTGTGACTATTAGCTATCAATGGACTTCCATATATGTGTCTCATTTCCTCTTAAAACCATCCAAGCTAGCAACTGTCTCCAGCAAGTTGCCCAAGTTAATTACACTGGCTCTGAACTGCAGACATTGTCATGGCCTCTTGTGTGTCACATAAACGGCATTTTTATCTTGCACTACACTTTGGTCAGTGAATGTCCTAGCTGCTGATTATATTGTATTTTCATTGCACTGTGTAATCTGCCTTGCATTGCAGTGAGAAAGGAGGACTACTGGTGGTGATGGTGATGCTGACGGAGATGAGAGGCCAGGGACTGATGACAACAATAAACATTTAACACAAATTGTAAATAAGTAAATAAGTGGTCAAAAAGGTCTCCAACTAGGTAAGAGCAGAGAAATGTACAGTCCTTGAGGGTACACTCACATATTCACAATTTGTTGAGGTCATTTCAGTGAAGGGCAGCTGTAGTACACAGAATGAGGAAGAATAATTATTTATTGGAACTCCACATTTAAAAGTTACATTTCATATGTGACGTGGTAGTAAAAGACTGTATACTTTATTCACTAGCTTTTCCCAAACCTAATTTCTTTTTACTGCATTCCCCTTGACATTTGGTGTTACAGACACAGGTTTTGTTTAGATGTGCTACCTGTTCTTTATTTCAAGGAAAGGTTTCTTATTTACTTTTTAATACAAATACTTATGGGAAAGAAGAGTTATACCATGACTGCTACCCCTCCCCCATTTTAGTGTACACAGTACAGTCTAATAAAGTACTGATGGTTGTCAGGGCTCGCCACGGACGCCGCTGAGAGGGTCGCTGGCGTGCCTGGCTCCAACTTCAGGGGGGTGTTAGGGATACTGTAGGACCCTGCTCTGTGGAAGGAGGGGAGGTATACCTCACCCTGGCTCCCTCTCAGTCCACTCACTGGCCTGCTCAACCTGACCCTGTCACCACTCTTACTCTCCTCCATCTCCTCCTTCATCAACTTTCTTCCTTGCCTCCCCACACTCTCTCACTTCTCTCCACTCCATCACTCCTACACAACCTACCACACCCTGTGGGTGGTCTTCCCTTAAATCCTGCCCCTCATCCCAGGCTCCACCTACCAGGCCACACCCCTCTTTTGCCTTCTAGCATTGGCCTGGGCTGTCTTAAGCAGTTGCAGCTGGGGTAGCTAATTTGGCTGTATTGGACAGCTACAGCTGTGCTTTCTTGGCTGGCTGCCAAGCTTTCTCTGTTCTGAGCTTCCAGCAGCCTAAGCTTGTCTCTATTACTCCCTTCCTCCCTGTTTGCAGCTGGGGGTGGTGGTCCTGTGCTGCTTCTACTGTCCTGCCGGTAAGGTAGCTGTCTGGCTGGCTGCTCCTATTTCTTGTACTTTCTCCCTCTGCCCTGGCCCCCTCCTGGCTGTCCTTACTTCCCCTGTCAGGGCCCTTAGTCTCCCACTGGAGGGTGGGGCTGTCTGTCTTCCACCTGCTCCTTCTGATCCTCTGGGGCTTGGGAGCTGCTCCACTTTCCTGTGACTGGGTTGCCTCTTTCTCCCCAAGGGCTTGGGCAGGGGCTTCCAGTACCTCTACCCCCTTGTTGGCATTCTGGGCAGGTGTGGGTTCCTGTTGCCCTTTGGGGTGGGGGTGGTTGGCATGCCCCTGTCTGGTCTCTCCCTCTGGCTCCCTTTTCCCTTCTCTTTCTGCTGGCTGGAGCTGCACCCCCTCCCAGGGGCTTCCTGCACCTGCTGCTGCCTTCCCATCAGCTTTCAGGTAAGGGGGCTGGGGCAAGTCCGGGGTGCCTGAGGTGCTCAACCCCAGACAATTGTATTCTCACATATGCAACATGTCATTTCCTTCTGGTTTCACAGAGCATTTCTTATTATGAAATACTTCTATCAGCAATACCAGCTTTGTTGAGGATCATATCAAGGCAACTTAAAAGACAAATAAAATAAAGATAATAAAAATACACTAAAACCCTAAGAATTTAACAACATAGTTAAGACTGTCAGTCAAGAAAACAAAGTTTATTCAAAACAGTCCTAATGCTGCCCCTTCCCGGCTGCCACTCCGTGGCTTAAGCAAGGGACTGAGCTTTGCCCCTAGGAAGGAGGAGGAGGCAGACAGGCTTCCCGGCCATCCGGGCTTCAAGCTGGGGGTGGAGACAAGAGCCCTAGGTGGCGTCTCTGCCCCATAGCTTCAGTTGCTCTGTGAGATGGGCTGGAGCGGAGGTGCTTCTGAGCTCCTGCTCAATGATCCACGGAGGAACACCTGGTGAGCAGAGTAGCAGCAGAGTGGAGACTTGAGGCTTCACCCTGGCTTGCACACCACTTTTTTGGCAGCAGGGGCGGCAGCGCTTAAGCAGTGAAGGTGGCGGGGGAGCTCTCTACAGCCCTCTCTTGGATATGCCAGTGTTGGCATGGCTTGGCAGTGGCCAATTTCTGGAGCAGTTTGTCTGCTGCTCAGTGCAGCACATTTCAGGCAGCCACCTATAGTGCTGTTTTTCCACGGCTGCAGTGGAATTACAGGGTGGGGGGTTGTAGTTAGCCGGGGCTGTTGCAGGGCATACCCCCTCCCCTCCCCTGCACTGTGTGTATGGGAAAGCACAGTTTTTCTCCCCCCACCTATTGCTTCATTGGGCCTCAACGGTGCCTTGGCCATACTAAGTAGGTGTGGGCACCATTTTGTAGGGTGGCCATTGCCTGGCTGGGCGGCAGCCTAGGTTTGGAAGGGGTATAGGCCTGGGCAGCATTTTGTGGGGGCTGCCATTTTGTGATGCTTGGGGAAAGCGAGGGGTATAGCACACCTGAGTTCTTGGGTGGCCAGTCACCTTTATTAATATGATATTTGGGCAAAGGCTATTGCTAATAGGCAATGTCATGGCCCAGCCTGGGCTCAGTGAGAGCGAGGACTCCTCCTCAGGAGGAGAGGGGCTTCGTGTAGCCAGCCAGGACTCCTCAGGAGAAGAGGAGCTCCATGCAGCCAGCCCTGACTCAGCAGAGGCTGGTGATCAGGAGCCACAGCTGTTGGCTAATCGGAGCCTACAGCCAGCAGCTGAAGCAGAGCCATCAGTACTCTCCAGCCCCAGCACCACAGGGGAAGTGCAGCCAGGGACTTCCACAGGGGAAGCTCAGTCAGGGACTGCCAGCACCACAGGGGAAGCCCACCCAGAGGCTTCCACCCCCCCAGGTTCACCCACACCCAGAGAACGCCGCAGACAGTGCCAGAGACTGGAGCTGCAGGAGAGACGGCGCAGTGCTCGTCTCCTGAGCCAACGCCAGCTGCTGGAGGGTGATGATGAGTAGCTTCAGGATGGAGCCCCAGCAGCTGGCTGAAAGCCATGCCTGGCTATAAAAGCCAGTCAGGAGCAACGTCTCTACTGCCTGCAACCACTCCGTGCTCCGTGAACCTTGCCCATGCCTACTGTTGGACCTGACACTACCGGTAACTGACCTTGGACTGTGCCTGACCTTGCTCTTGGACTCTGGACTCAACTCTGGCATTAGCTTGTGCTCTGACCACTGCTTTGACTTGGCTTTTGGCTCCTGAAACTCCCTCTGGACTTGGTATCAATGTTTGGACCTGCACCACCCTGCTTGGGCTGGCCCAGCCCGTGACAGGTAAAGTCGTTGTGGGTTTATATTGGTGTGGTAATCTGGTATTGTGATGGCATCAAAGAAAGGCAGGGGCCCGTCCAAGGGCAAGCAGCCAGCAAAGAGGCAACTTCCCAAGAGGGCCCCACCTACAATTTCATCTTCTGCAGATGAAGGGGTTGATAGTTTTAATTTGGAAATTTCGCACCAGCTTGAGGCTTTAGAAAGAGCAAATGGGGTCACTGCATCAGGTGTGGAGAAGCGTGCTAGGCCAATTAGGGCAGCGTCTAAAGTGGCATTTCAAAAAGAGATCTTGAAGCATATTTCTGCCCTTGAGTCCACAGCAGGAGCTGTTGGGGCCAGTACCAGCCAGGATGCACTTGAGATGGCAGAGGTGGAAACTGTGCCAGAAGTGGAGCCAGATGGTCAGGGTGATGGAGGCCAAGTTGGCGTGGCAGTGCAGCCCGTTGTGGCAGAGGGTAAGTCAGCCCTGCCTGGGCAGGCGTGCACTTGGCCATTGGGACCCTAGGGTCAGGCCACTGCCTCTGGGTCCTTGGGTCTCAAAGCACCTTCTTACCCCTTTACCACACCATTTTTTCAGATGTCAGGGCATTTAGGGTGGCCAGGTCAGGCATCTAGCATAGCAAGTGCTCAGGCGTCTGCAGGGAGTTCCCAAACAATGTGGGGGGGCTCTACTAATGCCTAACCCCTCAACTAACACCTTCTGTATGGCCCTATTGACCCTACATCTAGCCTGACCCTAGGATCCAGGGTGTCCCTCCAAACATGGCGAGGGAACATGTCAGACCAAAATATGTAAACACTGGGCCATTGGGCTTCAATCAATCTAAAATCAGTGATCACCTGTGAAGACCGGGTCCTGCCTTTCCTCAATCCCAGGTCATTACCACCCAAGTGGATGACCATGATGTACAGGGGAGGACCTGTCCTTCCTTCAAACAGAAGAGGCAGTAACCCTGACCACTGAAGTCCCCACTGGCCCCATTCAACTGTGGTGTTTCCACCCAGCCCGAGCTGAGATCCGACCGGCAATTTCCTGGGGTTGGATGGCCGCCCAGAACACCATACTGTGTCCAACAGTGAGAATCTGGTTCCTCTCACGGTGACCTGCCGCACCTAGGAAAAAAATTCAATCAGTGTAAGATACCAAGGAAGGCAACGGCCAAATGTAAGACTGGTAGGCAGACAATCGCCATTTGCCTACCCATTGAATGGCTTTGCCTGTATATCCTATAGCTGCAGCCATGGAGGCTGCCCCAATTCGAAAGGAATGGGTGCCGAATTTGACACCTGACAATGCCAACCTATCTGTCACTGCCCCAAATTGATAACGTGTCAGGGGAGATTGGTCTCCATGATGAAAGAACACCCCTTGATCATTAACCTTAACCAGAGGGCTTTAACTGGGCACAAACCTTTCTCTTCACAGGGCCCCAATATAAGCTCCATCCCCACCTGCCTCTGGTCCGTCTAGGTGGTGTCTCTGCCCTGTAGCTTCAGTTGCTCCATGAGATCAGCCCACCTGCCTCACTCTGTTTTAGTGCAGGATTAGCTGACTGCTGTTCCAGAGCCAGGTAGGAATTTTTTCCCATGCCCCGAATTGGCAAGAGGGGGTTGGGTTTTTCACCTACCTTGTGCTGAAGCAGGGGTTTGAAGCATTTTGGAGTGGTGCCTAGTAGGTTTCACTGGCAGGAGAAAGTTGGGGAATAGGGAGCGGGCCGGTGAGCACCCCTTTGGCAATTAACCATTGGTGGGGAAAAGGGGTCTCTCAGGAAGGAGGGTATGCTTCATGGCTGCCACCACCAGTGCAAACCGCTTCCAGGGAACCCCAGGTACAAGTCCTTCCCTCATGCTGTATGGCTAAGGCTTTAGGAGCTTGATGGGGGGAACCTTTTGCCTGGCTGGTTGGGTCCAAGCCATTCTATGAATGGCTCATTCCTGGGATAGTGGAGCTCACCCAGACAGGTCAAAGCAGAGGTCCTGGAGTGACCCCATGGCTTGACCTGTACCACCAGTTTGCCTTTGATGCAGTTTAGTGTTAATGTTGTATTTAATAAAGTGGCCCATAGTTCCAACAACTGTGTCTGTCTCAGTCTTCCGACTGCGGGGGCAAATAACACTGTCTTTAGCTGCCTCTTAAAGATTGAGAGGGGACCAGGTGCACCTCCCTGGAAGGCTGTTCCATAATCGTGGGGCTGCCACTGAAAAGACCCTCTCTTGTATACCCACCAAACAAGCTTCTTTAGGTGATGGGACAGATGCCTCTCCCTGTGATCTTAACTCCCAGGCAACAACATATAGGAGAAGACGGCCCTTAATATGTGAACGTGCACTTAAATGAGTTCACTTTAACAGCAAAAATAAACAAGAGTCTTGAGGCACCTTACTTTAAAAAAAAAATCCACAGCATGAACTTTCTATAGTCCATTTCTTTAGTTGCTAAGATATTCTTTGCATCTTTTAAGCATCTGATGAAGTGGACTGTAGTTCATGAATTCAAGAATAAAATTTAGGTGCCCCAAGATAGCTGTTTTATTTTTACTGCAACAAACTAATGTGTCTACCCCTCTGATTCATTTTAATAAGTCTTTCTTCTGAGGTCTACTATTGCTTACAATACTATTAATTACAATGAAAATTCTTAATGACTCATCAAGACTATTTCATTTCCATCGTGCCTCAATGGATGGAATCATTTGGTGACATTTACTCGGCAAGTGATTTTCCACAGGGTCTTCCTGCATGGTGTCACAGAGTGGTCTGGAAGGCAATCTAGGGCCTGATGGGGTACATCTCAGAAAAAGTAAACTGAATACCCTTTAATTTCCCTTCATCTCAATCATTCTATATATCTAATTTCCATAATGCAACTAAATCTCAAGAGATCTGAGAGCCAGCATGGTTTTCTGGTTACATTGTCAGACTATAGGATCTCAGAGCACCAGATTTGAATGCCCGCTCTATCAAGGAAATTTTCCTGGTGACCTTGGGACAGTCACACTCCCTCAGTCTAACCTACCTCACAGGGTTGTTGTGAGGGTAAAATGGAGGAGAAAAGACCAATGTAAGATGGTTTGGGCTACCATTGAACAGTATGGTATAAATGCAGTCAAATAAAATGAATTTGAAAAAAGCATCTTGAATTTGAACAATACCTATCTAATTTATACAGTAATGAAGTGTAATAGATGACTTTTTCGATCAAGAGGTGCTAGGAGAAATATATTTAGTAGAGCAGGCAACGTTGCTCGCACTTATTCAGCATATTTGACTTTTATTTTCCTAAGCAGCTTTGATATTTAGCCTGCACTGTTGAGTTGCTTAATTAGTCCATGATAGTTAAGTTTGGGAACAAAAGCAATACATCCACCATGCTTTCTCTACAATGTCATTAAGGCTGTTATACAGGTCAAGGGGCAATGCCGACTAGATAATGTTTCCACCAGTTATTAAGAAAGTGTATACATACACATATACATCCTACAGGTATAATTTATTTATCATACGTATGTATAATACATGAATCTTTCATATTTTATTGAGGGACTGAAGCTGTTTTTGAGAGGCACCTCTGTTATTAAATTTCCTGCATGCACACACAACACAGAGCCGCAGTGATGTACAACACCTATAAGCTGACACAAAGGAGCCTATCCCACCTGGGCGCATGTTGTACAATAGCTGTGCTGGCACACAAGCCATTACATTCCACTGCATACTTAAAGAGCTCAAGTAGCTGTTGGACTTACATGAATTATCATAGCACTTTGGGAAGGTTTTTGTATCACAGAATACATTGCTCATTTGACTCAACTGGAAATATATTTCAGGTTAACAGTGTGGATGAAGTGACAATGTGATTCCACCCTTGTTAACCTCTCCCCTCCCTTTCTAGCTTAACAATTAAGCAGCCCAGCTGGCAAAACCTGGCTGTTATATGATGCTGACATACCTTAATTTCAAGGGGCAGCAGAACACAGCCCTCTCCCCAAAACCTTCCCATCTCTGGACAGACCAGCAGTGCAGTGTTAAAAAGACTTTCACCTTTCTCAACGCATTGACTTCAAAGGACCTGAAAAGGTAAAACTGCTCAGGATTGCTTAGTTAAAAGGTGCCATAGGAACTAGGATTAATATTAAACTAAAACTGGGGTCAGATCTCCACTTATACAGAAAGCTCATTAGTTGACCTTGGGATAGAAGTTGTCTCTGACTGTCTCTCCTGAATCATTTTACAGAGCTGTTGTGAGGATAAAATGGAGGGCAGGAGACAATTATGTATGGCACCTTGAGCATCTTGAAGGAAGCACAGGTTAAAATCTTATAGATAAAAAAAGAAGAGTAGGAAAATGTAAAGGAGAGTAAGAAAAGTAAAGGGGTGGGTGTGGGTAGGAAGGTAACCACTGATTGCAGTTGGTGGTGAATGGTCCTGGTGACCAGAGTAGTTCTACATACTGCCTTACATGTGATCAAAATGCTGTACTCCTATAGAATAATCAGTAAGCTTAGAAGATCTTAGAACGGCAAGATTTGAGTCCAGTGGTATCTTAGAGACCAAAAATATTTCCAGGATATAAGTTTTCGAGAGTCAAACTTCCTTTTTCAGATAACCCAATGGTAACCCATTGGGGTATCTGTTTTTAACTATTTATGTAAATTGAAATGTTGTACTCTGCCCTGAGCCAGCCTGGCGAGGAGGGTGGGCTAAAATATAATATAATAAATAAATAAATAACCCAAATCATCTTGTATCTGAAGAAGGGCACTTGATTCTCAAATGTTTATACCCTGAAAATCTTGTTGGTCTCTAAGGTGCCACTGGACTTCAGTCCCGTTGTTCTACTACAGACCAGCATGGCCTGCATGAGAAGATCTTAGAAAAGTGACCTGTCTGACAAAGGATCCATAAGTAAGACACCTGGAGTTCTTCAGAAGATGATCATGGTGTAAGTGTGATAAATGAGTAATAGTTTCAGGTAACCAAACTATTCTACACAATAGTTGCCATCATCAAGTGAGAAACATGTTCATCTGAAGTGAATCTAAACTAAGTTTTCTGATTATCATGCTTGACTTCTATACCAACAAAATCAATTCACTCCATGCATGCAGCCTAAAAAATTGTACACTAGATCTAATTGAAATCTTATGCCACTTTCCTATTGTTCACATGTATATTCTCACCGGGGCTTTTTTTCTGAGAAAAGAGGTGTGGTGGAACTCTCTATTATCGCTCCTGGAAATGTGTGATAACGTCACTTCCAGAAGTGATGTCACTCCTGGAGGTGATGCCGTTTCCCAGAAATGGCACTGCTTCCTGGAACCCAGCACAATGCATTAAAATGAGATAAATGTTAGTAAGCTTGGAAAATTACACTGAGAAAGGGGGTTTTTTTGCTTTCTGTATCCTCTACAAAAAATGAAATCTTCCATTCCCTTTCCCAAACATTTCATTTCTTTGGAATCATTTTAAAATATGCAAGGAGGGCCCTCTAAAAATCCAAAACCCATCTCACATCTAAATTCTAACGGATTCCCTCTGCCAGTATAGAAAAAATAAATCCAAAATTCTTTCTCAAAATTCCAGAGTCTGAAATTCCCAGTCTATTGAATATTGAATTTTCAAATTTTCAGGGAGGGTTTTACTGGAACAATTCAAAATTAGATATTCAACTTTAGCTGCATTAGATTTATACAAAGTTTTAAATGGCTTTTTTTTGTTGCCTGCCAACTCTACCTTACCAATGGCTAAGCTGTTGTGACATTGTGAAATGCTCATAAATATTCCAATGTCCCAGACAGACAATATTCATAGAAACTTCCTTAACACTCACATGTCCACTGCAATTTCAGTGATGTTAATCAGCTGAGGGTGGGGAGAACCATTTGAGTTACAGCTATTAAGACATAAGAACACCTATATGCTGATAAATATATTGATGAAAGACTTCTGTGACTTGGACACAGCTATCCATTCCTAGCATAAAACTGGAATAACCATAACTGATATTTTAACTAATACAAATAACCATAACTGATATATTAAACTAACACAGAACCAATCTGCATCCAAAAACTGTGGGAACCATAACGTCAACTTAGGTCAACAAAAGAGTGAAAGCAACACACACACACACACACACACGCACAGCCCCACCCACCCCCTGAAAAGAAAGCAAAATGAACTCAAAGCAGCACACACACAGCCCCCACAGCCCCCACCCCCATGAAAAGAAAGCAGAATGAACTCAAAGCAACATGCACACACAGCCCCACCCACTCCTGAATGAAAATAAAACCGAATGAACTCAAAGCGGCACACACACACAGAAACTCCTGAATGAAATTAAAGCAGAATGAACTTAAAGCAGCAAACACACACACACAGCCCCCCAAAAAGAAAGCAGAATGAAATCAAAGCAGCAAACATACATACACAGCCCCACCCACCCTCTTCCCCAATGAAAATAAAACAGAACTCAAAGCAGCACACACATACACAGAAACCCCTGAATGAAATGAAAGAAGAATGATCCAAAGCAGCTTAGCCTCCTCTGCAGAGCCTGCAGGGCTGAAGGAGGAAGGAATCATGTGGGCAGATTCTAGAGCTGCCGGAACACCATTCCAAAGTGTTCCCCCTCCAAAAAAAGCCCCAATTAACACATGTAGAAATATGTTTTACTTTGGTTTACATGATGACCTTCCCTTTGTTTCAATGTTAACATCCAACAATCACAGTGATGTGACCTATCCCCAATTATATGTCTTCTAATGGATCCTCTGATAATTATCTAGAGATAGGATCATCTGTCTGGGAAGTTTCATGGCCCCTGAATATGTGAAGCATATGCTTTGTATACCTCGACAACAGTATCTTGAGAACTTCATAATTTAAGTGTCTTTATTTCAAGTCCTGTGGTAGCTGGTTTAATATTATATTTTTGTGCTTTCCTTTGGGATCCAATCAAGAAGAGTAAGAGAAACAATAAGGTTTCTTAATTTATTATTATTAGAAATTATTGTGTGGGAGGGGAATAGGTCTTGAACTTAATCTTTAAGTAGGTACTTGTGTAGATTATATCATCAATATATGATGAAGCTATAAAATAACCAATCTTATTTATGACTGTAATATACACATAAAATAATGAATATTAGTACTCAAAGTCAAAACTACAGAACCCACCTTGTAAAATCTGGGAGAATCTAAGTCTTAATCTTCCTTCTGCCATGAAAGCTTGTTGGGTGACCTCAAGCCAATCACATACTCTCTTTCTAACCTACTTCACAGGGTTGTTGTGAGGATAAATGGATGGCAGGAAAATGGTGTAATCCACTTTGGCGTCCACATTGAAGAAAAATGTAAGGTATAAATGAAGTAAATGAAAAGTACCGGGAATGTAATTGTTAAGGAAAAATTTCTTAAAGTTACTCTGTGTTCAGATTATATTTCCCAACAGCCATCACCCACAAGTAATTAAGACACCAAAATAGTGATCCGTAAAGAATAATGAGTTTTATTGACATAAAACACAGACGCAATGCCATGTTCCGACATATGCATAAAGAAAATTCACAATGCCATGTTCCAACATATGCATAAAGAAAATTCACAGCAGAGAGTCTTATATACTTATTAAAGCTAATTGTTTACAGAATAAAAGATCAAAGGTTAACACAAGGTTTATACAAATAATTCTTTGTAAATGCTTCCTTCAGTAATTATGGCTCCTGATGGGTCTGGATGACAAGACAGTAAACACTTCCTGATATAAATTTGTAAACAATGTATGGTGCCTTACTTCTTGCAGTGTACACAAGAACCTTTCTAAGAGACTGTTTTCCAAGGCTATTTCTTGATTAGATAAAAGAAAAACAAAGAAATATTGACATTCTTGTAGTGGCTGTAAAGTTATCATGACTAGAGAAGGGCATGAACAGCAATACAAACTAAAAAAACCCCACGAACAGCCCAATCTGCTGTTCACGAATAAGCTGTTTGTGAGGCCCCATTCTAAATGAACAGGGCCATTTCCAGATGGCTTACCTGCACCCGGAACATCATGCCACATTGCGGAGAAAACGCAAAATATCGCATTTTCCCCGCAATGTGGCGCGACGTTCCGGGTGCAGGTAAGCCATCTGGAAATGGCCCAGCTGATCATTGCAAGCCCTGTTTGTTGCTGTTCGTCAAGCCAGACAGTCTGGCACCTGCAATCAATTCCCTTGGCAACTTAGGCAGGGATTGTCTGAACTCTGTCTAAACTCCTGTTGTTGCCCTGGAAACCCCAATCTAAGCCGAACTTAGCTTGATAGGCAGGTCTTCCTTCCAAGTGTGGACTGGAGCTCCAAATTTGTTACAAGAGGAAAAGACCAGGGGGGAGGGGGGCTCCCAGCTCTGGCTTTCAAGGAGAGACAGCTGCTGTTAGAGAGACCGGGTGAGTGCATTGGAGCTTGAATTTTCTGTGTGTGTGGTGGGATAGGGATCTACCTCTTCTGGTTCCAGGGCTGCTGTCAGGCTCTGGGGCCAAGCTGTTATTTATTATTGGTTTATTTCCTGCTGCCTGCTCAGGTAGAGTTTCTGGGAATGGTGTGTTAGGGATCTTGATGGCTGGAGGAGAGCCTGCGGGCCCCCACAAACAATGAACAACTAACATGCCCGTGAACAGGATCATGTTGGTCAATGTTCATTGTTCATTGTTTGTGGATGGCAATGAACAATGAACACTATGTTTGTTTGTTTTTCTTTTCGTGCCTGTGTCTAATCATGACTATTAACCATGAGACTGCTAAGCTAATTGGAAGAATGTTCCCTGAATGAAGGATTCTAGCTTCTATGGGCCAAGCTACACATGACGAATGACACTTGAACGGCAAGTGGATTGAGTGGAGGGCAAGTGAACAGGGAGAAATACACTTGCTGTTCAAATGTCATTCGTCACTTGTAGCTTGGCCCTATGTGTGAAGGACTTGCTTCAATAGTACTCATATATGGGTGAAAGATTACAAAATTCCCTAACAGTAATGTTTTTCTACATAATCTATTCATATTTCACATAAAAACTTTTTAGATGTGTCACTTTTTAATATTTGGACCCTAATCTGCCTTTGAAAAATTAATCATGAAGAGGTATAATATAATTCAGTGTATCACTGCAGAGTATCTAAGCAAGCTCCTCCATGGTATCCAACATTTCTAGCAGAGTTTCTCAATACAGCTACAGCATGTTGGATCCATGCAACACCAGGTTTGGGGGGGGGGGGGAGACATTCGTCAATGTCTTAGTGCAACTGATGCCAGCCAAGGGAATTTCTTGCTGTAAAATTGTGGTTACAAATCCAGTGGAAAAAGCTGTGAAAGAAACAGTCAGCTTAAGGCTGGGGGAGGGTCTATTCTAGCCAAGGAATAACATCTCAATGCAAACTGTGCAGTCAGAGATAAGTTGTGCATGACTTTTGAAATCCACTAAGCCTATGTTAACAATTATAGCAGAACTTACTGGATACAGAAAGTTAGCCACTGAACTGTGCTAGCAAACGTTCTTTAAAACTGCAATTAGCTGTACATTTCCAATGAATTCTGTTTCTCTGTGATGTGCATATATTACAGCGCAAATGTAGTCGTTGCTTAGCATAGGCTTGGCTAATTGTCAGGTTGCACCTTTCTTTAATGAGTTTCCTCGAAGTTGCCCCAGCAACACAGGTACGATTTCATTCAACTCCAGCTGGGGCTGTCATAAGAGGAAGGGGTTTCAGTGTCTGATTAATGAAAATAATAATTATATACAGATAAGAAGGGGAGGGTAGAGTCAGGGAGCGAATGAAGATTCCGTGTTACTTTAAACAAAGAAGAGTTAAGGCCTTATCTTAACTATGCATTGGCACTGCAATGCGAAATGGTCATGCAAAATTAATTTTTAATGTGTTCAATTTATATTAAAAATTTCTGCAAGTGTGTGAATTTTTTTTCCAAGGCTAGAATGCTACTTCATTTAAGATATTCCCTGAAGGTGTTTTTTTTTTAAAGGGAGACTCTTAAACTGAAGCCATTTTAAGGGTTTTATGAGACATTATGTAAGCTTTCATATGCAAGTTAGTCGTTAAGTACCAGATATTATATTCTGTAATATGCTTAAGTGATATTAGAGGCTGCACATAGCCTGCAGTAATGGCTATTGCAGATTTTTTAATTTATCAAGAAAATGTTGCTTAAATAAGGAGCAAATCAAGGCTGTGCTATAGAAAATATAAACATAAAGAAAGTAACAGTATTTTTATCACCTCTCTACTTTCAGCAAAACTCTGTCTACATTCCTTACTTGACACAAAGGCTAATATATAAAAGGGAAAGCATTGAACTGGAGCACATTGTATATCACCGAACAATGGGTGTCCATGGCACCTTAGCACATGACACAGAAGAGGTTTGTCTTGTTTGTTTTTAGTCTTTTCCCCTGTAAGACTTTTTGGCATTCAAAGAAATTGGTATCTTTCTTTTCAACCTAAGTCCAAGAGAAGTCCTGGAGTGTTCTCCCTCCAAAGAGATTTTTTTTTTTTGTTAAGCTGGATTCATCAGTCTGGTTATGAAAAGTTGGATTTAAGGAAAAATAAATTAAAGAGTAAACCATACTTCTTTTTTTTAATTTTTAAAGAGGGCCAAGAGGGAAAAAGGCCAACAGCAGTTTAAGCTGACAGGTCTGTAAAAATAAAGCCACTCGACGTGACTCTAATATACCTACTGTTCCGGTTCTTTGTGTCAAAACTTTGAAGATGGATTCAGAAATTGTTTAGAATGTGTTTAGAAATGGGAAACTAACTCCATGATGGATAGAACAAAATGGTTGTAAGAACTGGACCTCCAGCAGCTTCTGTTTCAGATCTCGGGACTCACTGGCAATTGCCGCACAGAAGTGTTAAGAGAATGAAAATGTTTTGTTTTGTTTTGAAAAAAGGATACTGCGGAGGTGTGATATCTGCTTTATAGAGCTGTATTTAGAAATGAGTTGGACTTCGTGTTTCATGCAGTTGACACTCTGGAGTTTAACCAACCATGCTTTAAAATCAGGAATGTCTTCTAATGCGTCCCTGAGTTACACCAGACAGGCGGACAGTGAACAGTCCCCATAATCAAACAGGTCCCAACAGCCTCACAACTACCTCTCAGGAGGCAAATAGAACTTTAACCTGCTCCAGTTCTCACATCCTTGAATCTGAAATCCTTTTCCAGACCTTATATCAGATTTCCCCCACCCCGCTCAGCCCCTAGAAACTGTTCTAATTTCCCTTCATCTTCTGACAGCATGTCCCTTTAGACAAATCCACTGACAGCAAGTACCATTTCCAACAATGGATGGAAGAATCAAAGGCTTGAATGCTCCCCATATCATGAAGGACTCACAGACTTTACAGAACATGGCATGCTAGGGAGAAGGTTATAAATTAACCTTTTCCACTTTCACACTAATTTTACATGTGTATGAAATATTTTAATGTTGGGGACCACTCATTTTGGGAGATGTCACCTGCAGTACATCCCAGCAGCAGATGCATCACATAGATGCATCCTTTTATAGCAATTTTATTGCAAATTTTACCCCATCCTATTTTTACCCAAATGTAAGACTAGGGGAGATTCAACATAAATGGCTCAAATCAAGACTCCTAGGGTCAATTTGCACAAGCAAAATTGAAGTGAGGATTTCCAAATGGAAACTACTGGAGATACCAAAAACTGATAGCCTTAGAAAACAAACCTGGTACTTTTAAAAATTAAAAAGGCAACCTGCCCGCCTTTAATAGAGGCTCTCTACATAAGACCTCTTACACAGGGATACTCAAGTGTAGGGAGATGCAATGTTAGCTGGGAAACGTAATTTAAATAGAACTGGCAGAGATCTCTCCTCAGAGGTTTGTTAATTTCATCTCCGCCTCCCAGAAGGCTCTGTCAATTTCACCCCCTCTTAGGGGAAGCAAAGATTAAATTAACAAACCCTCTGAGGAGCGATCTCTGCCAGCTCTGTCTTTTGAAACTATGCTTCTAACATTGCATCTACCTACACTTGAGTGTCCCTGTGTAAGATGTCATGTATGGAGAAACACAAGATGTCTTGTGTAGAGAAATTCATTTAGCTGTTAGTGCTAAATGAGTCAGCATTTTATTTGCTGCAACGTTTGCCAGTCATTATACTTGCAGTGGTGGCACCTGGCTTCTACTAGAGTTCTCTGGGCCCTGTATCTTCAGTTCTAAACATACACTCTTTTATCATATGTCTTGTTACAAGCACATCAGTTGGACTGAAGAGCCTTCCTTGGAATGATATATGTCACTGAAGGGGTGGGCAGAGATTCCTTTTAAATTGTTTTATATTAATTTACCATATAGATTGCATAAATAATTAAGCATTAACTAAACAGGAGTATAAGCTATTGATTAATAAACACTACACCAAAAGATAACAACAGACAAGATTCAAACTATAAATACAAACTAACTATAAAGCCATGATTGTATGATGATGCTGATGATTTGATTTATAGCCTCCCCTCCCCATGAGTGGGCTCAGGGTGAGTTACAACAAAAATAAATATAGGCATAACAATAAAATCACAATCTTACGATACAGCACTTCAGCAATTCACCTGCTCATCATGTATAAAAAGGGAGGAGGTGTGGATTGGATTCCTGAAGCTGCTCATACGTGGGGGCAGGTAACCATATAGCCCCTCACACACACACACACACACACACACTCACACAGGTGGGATGCCAGCAGGGAGACTCATTTGATGGATTTAATGTTGGCCTCAATCCAAGTGAGCCAAGTAATATATAACAAGTATCTCAAAAATCAGTGAGTCAAACTGACTATAAATAACCTAAAAGATCAATGAATCAAAAGGACTATAAAATATAGGTAATCCAATATCTATATAAATAAAGACAAGTATCCTGACTGACTCATCAACACCCAGCCCAAACCCTGGACCTAAAAACGTGAAATTTGGGCAGGACGTTCCTTTTGTAGGGGCTCACTAAGAAGGGATTTTAACAAATTCACCCCCTAAGAGGGTAAAAAGGGGTAAAATGTGTTTTCCCATAGGGATATAGCTTCCCTGTGTGGCTGGCAGGGTCCTCCACCCCCCGCCAACTGCCACTCTTCCCTGAGGTCATTTTCATATGAGGCCTTGAGTGGTCATTTCTCCAACATTCTAAAGAGTATATACTTGCTATTGGGAGTCACTGAATGTGTCCTGAGGTAAAAATACACCTCCCAGTCTAGGGTTGCCAATCTCCCTGTGGGGCCTGGCTTTCCTGTGTGGCTGGCAGGCTGATGGGTCAGCTGTGGAGCTCTGTGTTCTGAGGTAAAAATCAGACAAAGGAAATTGCAGACAGTTAAAGAAAGACAGTACAAGACTCCTGAAAGAGGATTTTATATAAAAGTCAGTATGGCAGCTGAGTTTTTAAATGTTCATGGGGAGATGGTACATGACCTTTCTAGGGGTCATTTCAATGCAAATCTCTCACATGAACCTGCTGAAGGGCCCACCCCTCCCTCAGTCCAACTCCACCTCACACGTCTTGCAGCCATCTCCTCTTACTGCCACCAAGAAGCCTCCTGGCAGATGTCGTGCAAGATACACTAATGCTAAACAGAGGAAGCAACTTAGAGATGCGGCAAAGAAATATACATATCGTAGTCCTGCAGTGCACTGAGCAGCAGTGGCCAAGTACCAGCAAGTCCCGAGTCCAAGGGAAAGGTGACCATCCCTGCAGGCCTGGGCACAGTAGTGATGACCCTAGCAGACCTAACAGCCACGATATACCCTGATATCATCATTATCATGAAGAAGTTCATGGACAGGTTGTGCAGGCATGCCATTCTGACCCCTAAGAATGACAAGGCTGCCATCATTAATGAAACACAACTCCCTTGAAGGGGCAGAAATGGAATACATATCTGTGGCCTCAGTGGTGCAAATGGATGATGTGGTCCACTACCCTGTGAAGTTCCGCAACATGTTCAACATGTGCATTTTGAAATTCACTTCATCAGTTTTAGGCATCAACACACTTTGCTTTATTCAAACACTTTTGTGAAGCTTAGGTACTATGCTATTATACTACAAAACCAACTAAAAAAACCCCTCCACAAAATGTTACATGCCCACAAGTATTATAACTGGATTTAAAGTAGTTAAATGCTGTAGCGAAGCACGGGCATCAAGATAGTCTTCAATAAAGCTACCATAAAGTTTAAACTCCTCCCCCCCCTTAAAAAAAAAAGATTCAAGGAAAATCTTCCCCACCTTAATTGCCACCATTTACAGAGAGTCCAAAAATAATTTATTGAAAACAAAATCCATTCAGACATAAACATCTATACTAGCTCAAAGTAAAAATGAGGTTGAGCACCCTCTTCAGGGGGCAGAGATTCTTAGGATATTATTCCAGGAACTTTTGAAAAGAGAAACACAATGCATATAATTCCTTTTACATATTTAAGCCCTGTTGGGGTCAAGGAAAATTACTTGTTAATGTGTTTAAAAGGGGACTGAGGGCCAAGCTACAAGTGACGAATGACACTTGAACAGCAAGTGGATTGAGTGGAGTGCAAGTGAACAGGGAGAAATACACTTGCTGTTCAAGTGTCATTCATCACTTGTAGCTTGGCCCTCAGACTTATAAATCTTTTAACTTATAACCCTCAAAGTGTAAACAATGGATTATATAGGTTGATTACTCAATGATAAGGCCTGTGACTTTTTGTTTTGTGGAATAATTGACCTCTAGGTTCAAATTACCTCACAAGCACAGAGTCCACATTCTGAATTGTTCACACAATTGCATTTATACACCCACGTTACAATTATTTTAGTGGCAATATAAAAAAAAAGTAGTATAGTTATCGCTTAAAATAAACATTCTAGGGGGGAAAAACACACAAACAGCCCCCCCCCTTTGGCACCAAGTTTATTTATTTGACTACGATGCAGTTGCTTACATTTCTACAAATGTTTTATTTCTTCTTCCTCCGCACCTGTCCCTCAGTGAATAGAGACACATCTGTCTCTTCTTGGCATGATATGCACACATCTACATCTGTGAAAGATGATTCCATTTTTGAAGGAAGCACTGTCTACTTTTACACTCCCGCAGACTGTTAGAAAATATTACACAATGAATTTTGTGTCTTGCAGGAAGGCTTTTCAATAGTGAATAGAAAGCTTGGAATGGATACAACAAAACTAAAATCCTACTTGAAATTCTTTTTTTTTTTTTACAAAAACACCTTACAATTTTACTGAAAGCAATCATGGTTTTGTTATGTCTTAAATTTAGTGCTAGCAAAATGGATGGTGTTCATTTAAATCATCCATAAATGGGATTTCAGAAAACAGTAGGGGGAAGGAGATATGGAGGCCTTCAGTTGTAAACCAGTATATCACATCTTGTGGAGACTGAAAATGTTTACAATTTAAGAAATTTTTAGCAGATTATATGGGATAGGATAGTGCCCCCAGCTTATTTTTTTCAGGGATATTGCCAACCAAATACATGCAGACATAAACTAGCATTAATTACCCATCATTCAGATTTTCTGATGGTTGCAACCTATGAATGATCCCTATATTTTGCCACAGTTTTTGACTTGATTGATTTTGAACATTTTGGTGTTGTATTTTGGAGGATCAAAGGTCTGAAACACACCACTGTGAACTTTCCTTTCTTTGCGTGAAATCTAATGGCAAGCAGTCTCTTTGATTCACTATTTATCCACATTTCCTGTCCTAATCTGAACTTCTTTGCCTTCTGAGTAATAAGTGAACTAGTAAATTGTGGAATATCTCAGAGCAGGACTGATTTGCACAAACAAGAAGCACTAATTCTTTCCAGATGACAATGTGCTCTACATGTGAAGAAACTTGGCATGGCCCAGTCTGGGCTCAGTGAGAGCGAGGACTCCTTGGGAGGAGAGGAGCTCCATATAGCCAGCCCTGCCTCAGCAGAAGCTAGTGCTCAGGAGCAGCAGGTGCTGGTTAATCAGAGTTCACAGCCAGCAGCTGAGACAGAGCCACCGGTCTCCATACCAGAGACAGTCCCGCAAACTGGACACTTGATTCATGGGCCCGTTCACCATCATAGACCAGGTCAACTCTGTGGCCTTTCGGTTGCACCTGCCTTCCACGGTCCCAATTCACCTGGTCTTCCACCAGTCCCTCCCGGTTCTTGCCTTACCCCTAGACCTGCAGAGGATCCCCGGACCCACCTCCTCCCCCACTGGTGCTTGTTGATGGAGAAGAAGAATATGAACTTGCCCGGGTCCTAGACTCCTGCTGCTGCCAAGGGCAGCTACAGTATCTGGTCGACTGGAAGGATTATGGCCCAGAAGACTGATCCTGGGAGCCTGCCAGCAACCTCCATGCTCCAGACATCATCTGCCAGTTCCACAGGACCTACCCCTTGAAGCCTGATACATGGAATGGAGGGGGGCCTGAGGGGGGGGGGATGGTATCATGAGCCAGTCTTGGCTCAGTGAGAGTGAGGACTCCTCAGAAGGAGAGGAGTCCACCACCCCGAGGTTCGCCCATGCCTAATGCATAGTACAGGAAAGATGGCACAGTGCTAGCCTTCTGAGCTGATGCCAGCTGTTGTAGAGCAATGATGAGTAGCCTCAGGATGGAGCCCCAGCAGCTGGCTGCAAACCATGCCTGGCTATAAGAACTATCCTGGAGGAATCGCCAGGCATGGAAGCAAGAGTTAAACTATCTGCAACCACTCCGTGTATTGTGTATCTTGCTCATGCCTGCTTCTAGACCTGATGCTATCAGTAACTGACCTCGGACTGGACTTGACCTGGCTTTTGGATTCTGGACTCACTCTTGGCATTTACCTCATGCTCTGACTATGGCCTGGACTTGGCTTTTGAATCTTGGACTCCCCCTTGGCTTTTGTGGGAGTGCTCAGACTGTGGACTACCAGCTTGGGTGAGCCCAGCTCATGAAAGATTGCTTCCACCCACAAACTTCCCGGTATGGATGAGGTGGTGCCCAACCCGGGGAGCCTGGCAACACTGCAGAACCGGGACTGCACTTAGCTCAAGCACTGTGGATGTTGCAGCAGCAGATGGCTCCTCTACTTGCACTACCTGCTGCACCTCCACCTGCTAAATGCCCAGTGAAACCTCCCAACAGTTTTGAGGGCAATGTGGAGGAATTCCCAGCATTTTTTGCCCAGTGCCAGCTGTACATTGAACTTCAGGCCAGAGACTTCCCCACAGATAAAGTCAAAGTTTGTTTCATCCTCAGCCTGTTAAAGGGGCAGGTGACAAAACGAGCCACACCCCTGCTACAGTCAATATCTCCTTTGCTGGGGGATTTTCCAAGCTTTGTAGCCCACATTACTGCCAGCTTTGCAAACCCCCTGAAAGCTGCCAAAGCGAACCAGAGAATACCACCCCGAGGTTCGCCCACGCCTAAAGAGTGCCGCAGTCAAAGGCAGAGGCTGGAGCCACAGGAAAGATGGCACAGTGCTCGCCTTCTGAGCTGACGCCAGCTGTTGGAGAGCAATGATAAGTAGCCTCAGGACGGAGCTCCAGCAGCTGGCTGCAAAACACACCTGGCTATAAAAGCTAGCCTGGAGGAATCTCCAGGCATAGAAGCAAGTGTTAAACTACCTGCAACCACTCCGTGTACTGTGTATCTTGCTCATGCCTGCTTCTAGACCTGACACTATTGGTAACTGACCTCGGACTGGACTTGACCTGGCTTTTGGATTCTGGACTCACTCCTGGCGTTTGCCTTGTGCTCTGACTATGGATTGGGCTTTTGAATCTTGGACTCCCCCTTGGCTTTTGTGGGAGTGCTCAGACTGTGAACTACCAGCTTGGGCAAGCCCAGCCCATGACAAAACTGCTCTGTGAACCAACTGCTTATAATATACAGTTGCTGTAGTTAGTGATTGTTGGACCAGCTCAAAGGCTGAGGGTGCTTCAGCAGGCAACAAATATGCATGAGACGTTGGGTGGAGAAAAGTGGCCACGACTTTATTGGTTACAGCATTGCCTCAGCGTAGGGCATGGATCCCTGCATCGACTGACCTACCTGCCAGCTGATGACTGCTCACCCCTTCAGCATGCCTACTGAGAAAGGGGAACCATGACAGTTAGTAGGATTCACAAAGGGCAGCAGCCTCTGCATGGTTCCTCTGTCACCTGAATCAGGCATGCTCTGGTAGCCTCCAAGCTGGGCTTACCTCTGCCCATGCCTGGTCCAAGAACCTTTACCGACCCAACATACAACTCTGTGTTCTGAACAAGTTGAAAACCCCCCACTATTACCCCACAGTTGTGACAATAAATACAATTAACCATGATCATCCAAAACCTTTGTGAACATGCTTAATACAAAATGTAAAACCTTACAAACAAAACCAGCAGTTGAACTATAAATAAAATGGTGGGTGGGAGGGACTGCTGTTCGGACCCCAACTGCCGCATGCCCCAGCCGGCTCTTCCTAACATAGAGGGAGGGTGGACCTGAAAGGAAACTTCTTCTCTTAGGCCGGAGACTAAGTCCTGCCCTCCCTCACCCAACTGGCTGCTCTGATTGTCCGGTTGGGCTTTTCAGACACCGTGGTTCCCCACACAGCCATGCTGAAGAAGGCAGCTGAGACAAGGAAACTGACGTGCCTCCACCTGCGCCTGCGGCCTGCATAATCTGGTTCTGGAAAGTTCGGGGCCTGTGGCTTATGGTAGTTTAACATGAGTTCAGAAATACCTGCAGATGACCCTAATAAACATGTTTGCACATTATCTAATGTAGTTTAACATGACTGTGTGGAAAAATGAGTGCTTCTATATTGTGTGAAGTTGTTATTAAGTTCACACAATAATTGACTTATTCACTCATTCATTCACACAAGAAAACTCGCATGATGAGGATATGATTAGAGCCCGGTTGCAAAGAAGCCAAATAATTCATTCACCAAGATTGCAACTTGCAGTCTAACCCCTATGCACCAGTTAATGCCATACACAACCTGCTGTTGCAAGTTTTAAGTGCCATGGTAAACATGGATTTACATTCAAGTTGTTGGGATGAAACAATCATACATTCTTGTCTGGAATCACAGCTAGAGATGGGCATGATCCACATTATGATTGAAAAAAACCCACGATAATGGCGATCATGCAATCGGGACCCGGTGGATCGTGCTCGGCCACAGCCACCGATCCAGCAGTCGGGAGGGGAGCTGGATCGGGGCTTGATCAGGGCGATCATGCTCGGATCAGGAAGCCAGACACCCAGGCGCCATCAATTTTCCTGGCAACAGAGCCGGGGGAATGCCTGAACTCTGTCTGCGCTCCTTCTGTTGCACTGGAAACCCGAATGGAAGCCCAGCTTGCCTTGATCAGCAGGGCTTCCTTCCAACCACGGAGCAGCAAAGCAGTCACCAGATGGGAGAAGACACCCAAGGGAGGGAGGGGGAAGGGGGTGTTCTGTAGCCATGGGCACTCCAATCTCATCCCTGCAAACCCTGATATGCAGCTCTGACAGCCAAACACAGACGGCCAAACACAAACACAGATGCCGCCGGCATCAGCCACCGTTCCTGTATCGCTGGGAACAGTGAGGCGCCCCTCCACTTTTGCCTCCACGATCCATGATCCACGATCCACGGATCTGGAATGGGAGATGATCGGTGTGGATCGTTAACTCGGGATTGTCGCCGGCGCTGATCCACAATCAGCTTGATCGGTATTTTTTTTTGGATCGTGCCCACCTCTAATCACAGCTACGCCCAGCTCCATTCAATCCACATTCTAGGACAGTAATTGTGATAGGGTGCAAACATATGACCATGTGAAGTTCATTGGTTCTTAACCCACATACTCAGGTTTCATATTCTATTGGTTGGACAATGAGTCCAGTGAATAGCATGTCAATAATGAGTAAGATGGAGGACGGGAATTCTATAACATACCATGCTTTGGTCATGTAAACATATATTCGTTGTTATAGAAAGAGATGGTTTCACTTTAATCACTGCTCCTTCACTGGGTACGGTCCTTCACAATTAAGGGTGCATGATTCAGGTTTGGTATTACCAAACTTTAAAGAGATTACCAAATCAGATTTGGTAATACTGAATTTAAGTTTACCAAATTTATTTGGTAAAGTTCAGTAAACTTCAGAAATCACAGATGGGCTGCCAAGAAACACTGCTTCATGCCTTTTTGAACCAGATGGGAGAGGGAGAAGAGAGAGGGGGAGTGAGACAGAGGCAGAAGAGAGGGGGAAGGAAGGGAGGATTGAGTGGCCAATCCTTGCAGGAGTTCTTCTTCTCTGGATAATGGAATTCTATGGAAGGAGAGTGAGTTTTTTAAACTGCTACAAGAGATTAGGCAAGCTTGCCTCCGAGGAGCCTCCATTTTGCTCTGGCCTGGAGATAGACAGATACTGCCTGCTTGCTGTTGTTGGCTGTTGGCTCTCTCTCTCTCTGTGGTCTGGGACTCTGGACTGCTTTGGACTGTGACTTGATCCTGACCTGGAGTGAATGGATTCCTGTTGCTGCTTGCTGAGAGACCTGCTGCAACTGGAGAACTTCTGCTGCTGCTTGGTTTGAAAGTAACTAGACTCGCTGGTTTTTTTTTCTTTTCTGGGGGGGAGGCAGTTGCCTTGGTGTCGGGAGAAATAGGGTCACATGGGGGGGACTAGCTTTTTTAAAAAACTGGGGGGTTTTTGCTATGTGTGGGATTTATTTATTTTATTTATGTCATTTATAGTTCACCTTTCTCACTGAGACTCAAGGCAGGTTACATAGCGTGAGATTAGTACAATCAGTATTGAGAATATTTCCATACAGTATCAAGGACATTTCCATACAGTGTCAAGGACATTTCCACAACAACGTCATAGGATTTTACAAAGACGCATTAGCAAGGATCCAATACAGAGCTGAAGAACTGATGAAACAGAACATAATCAATTCTAGCACTAACATTAGATAACATGAAGCACAGGTAGTATAGGAGTACATATTCGAGCAACAGATAATATGCAAGGCAACATAGTGGTGAAGTCTATGGTCCCTAACTCATTAGAGAAGCATTTGAGACTCCCTCCCTACAATACTTCCCTCCTATCTGAGTAAAAAGCCTTTTTGAATAATTTGGTCTTGCATCACTTGCAGAAAGCCAGGACAGTGGGGGCTCTCCTGACCTCCTTAGGCAGACCGTTCCATAGGGTAGGAGCCACCACAGAGAAAGCCCATGTATGGGCTGCTGTTGATTTCTCCCATGTGCAGGCTGGCACCTGCAAGAGACCCTGTTCAGATGAGCGAAGCTGCTGTGAGAGACATAAGGAGTGAGGCAATCTCATAGGTATGCTAGGCCAAGGACATAAAGAGCTTTGTATGTAATAACCAATACCTTGAATTGAGCACGGTAACTGATAGGTAGCCAATGGAGTGACTGTAGGATGGGAGTGATGTTCATGTTCCTGCTCGCTCCTGCTAACAGTTGATCCACAGCATTTTGCACCAATTGGAGTCTCCTAGTTAACTTAGATGGGAGACCAATGTATAGTGCATTACAATAGTCGAGTTTTGATGTTCCCATAGCATGAATCCAGGTGGCCATGTCGGCCATGTCAAGATAAGAAGCCATCTTCCAGGCTAGAGTTGTATGGGTTTCAATTTGTTATTTTTCAGTCATTTCACCATGGCTGTCAGGCAGCGATCTAGGATTTCTACTGCATCCTGTGGGGACCTGGATAGTGAGATATAGAGTTGGGTGTCATCTGCATATTGATGACATCTCACTCCATAGCTGCGAATGAGTTCTCCTAAAGGTTTTACATAAAGGTTGAATAACATGGGAGATAAGATTGCACCCTGCAGAACCCCACAAGTTAGTTCCCATTCTGGAGATAGATTATCGGCAACCCTTTTCCATTCCATGAGAAATTATTTAAACCAGTCCAAGGCACATCCTTTGATGCCCACTTCTGTTGCTAAACGGCTCAACAAGATGGCATGGCCTACTGTGTCAAAGGCTGCAGACAGATCCAGGAGGAGCAATAAGGAGGCATGGCCTTTGTCTCTATTCAGATGGAGATCATCTGAATGCTACTAGTGTTGTCTCTGTCCCATGCCCTGGTCTGAATCCAAACTGGAAAGAGTCTAGAGGGCTAGAGTTTTTCAAGAAGATCTGGAGTTGGCCAGCTACTGCCCTCTCAATCACTTTACCCAGAAAGGGCAGTTTAGAGACTGGGTAATAATTGGCCATATCAGTTTTGTCTAGGGATGGTTTTTTAATTAGGGGATGAATAACTGCCTTTTTGAGTTTCCAGAGGAAGATGTCCTGAGATAGCAATTGATTTACAATAGATCTCAGTGGTTCACTTACATGATCTTTACTTGATTTTAACAAACAAGATGGGTAAGGATCAAGCACACAAGTAGTGGCTTTCATAGATGCCAGGATCCTGTTAAGATCTATCATTGTAATTGGTTCAAAGCAGTCTAAATGTAGGCCAGATGGTGTAGTAGGCATTTCTCCTATCTCATTTGCATTACACCTAGCATCTAAATCAGAGCATATTCGTGCTATTTTATCAGAGAAAAACAGCAATTGTCTGTTCTTGGGACTGTACAAGTTCCGATTTAGGGGTTAGAAGGTGTTTGAATATCCTGAACATTTGAAATGGTCGTGAACTAGCCGATGCAATGGTTGCTGAGAAATAACGATTTTGCTTGCAAAATTCCACTTCCAGTCCCCTGGATAGCCTCCATAGTTTTCTCCATAGGGAATAATGGAAATTGGAGATGGCTGGGGGCACCATCTTGGGGGGGGACATAAAATGGCCTCCTGGTGTTCAATATTTGTGAAACTTTGGGGGGGGGTTGTTAGAGGACAGTTAGGAGTAGGCCCCCTATAAATTTAGTGAAATTCAGTCAAGAAATGATACATACACCCCGGGCCACCAGATATTCCAGAATTGAGTTTCCAAATTTCACCAAATTTGCTTTGTATTACTGAACCAAACTGGAAAATGAATTTGATATTTGGGGGATACTGGGTTGTTGTTTTTCTCATTTCGGTATTACTGAACCTGAATTTAACATTTTTTTTTCCTATGCACACTGTTATTCACAATAGACTCTGTTTTGTTTGTAATTATAATTAAATAATTAATTGGTGGGGAATACTAAGGAAAGAAAGCCCCAAAGCACTTCATATACTTCACAATAAAGGGTGCTGCATATCAAATAAAATCAAGAAAACCAACAAACCGGGGAACCACAATTCTAGAAATTAATTTGAAACTTTAAACTGCAAATGCTGGGTACAATGAAAAAAGCCGGTGGGAGGGGAGACTTGTGCAAGTTGTTTGTTCTTTCACGGTCCAGAGTAGGAATAATTATTTAATAGACGCTGATGGGAGTTTGCAGGCAAATTGTTATTAACCCGTTTCGTGAGTGGAAAAAACTCACTTCATCCTGGGCATAAAGATAATCAGACCGGAAGCACTGTAGGAGTAGAATAATTCAATTACAAATATACATATACATTTCGTAATACAATGAAAGCACAATCAAAAATGTACTCACTATCCAATTACAGATGCACAACACGCTCCCCCACCGCTTGCAACAAAGAGATTCACGGACTGACAGCTAGTGGATCGGACAGCAATATTATAACACCAAAGGGGCCGAATTGAATCAATGATTTAATTGGTATTAAAGGAAGGTCCTGCAGGAGCCCAAAAACTTACAGTAGGGGTTATAGAAAACATGAAAAATCAATCTCCAAATTTAATCCATGTGGAGTCAGGGAATGAAGTTGGAAAATCCTTTTGGACTCAGAACGCGTGTGGGCAGTCCAATTGTTCAATTACTGAAACCTTAAACTCATTGCAAGGATGGCCATGCTCATGGAAATGATCGGCCAAAGGCACCTCCGATACTTTGTTCCTAATCCTCGATATGTGTTCTTGAATTCTAGTCTTTAAAGGGCGTGTGGTGCTCCCTATGTATATCCTGGGACACTTACATTGAATAACATATACCACGTTAGATGTTTTGCAGTTCGAGAATCTATTTTTTGGAAAGAGGTGATCTGGTAGAATTTGTTCAAGCTTAACCATCAGACCACATACATTGCATGTGCCACACGCAAAGTGGCCCTTTGGAATGTTGACAGGAGGTTGTCTACTGGAAAATTCTGATCTGATTAAGATGTCTCTTATTGATCTGGTGCGTCTATAACCCACCGACAAACCGGCCTCACAGCCACGAATCTCACTTATAATGTGCCAATGTTTTCTAATAATGGACACGATCTTAGGGGCCAGTGTGGTATATTCCAGACCCCATTTAAGTCCGTTATCCTGGTTCCTCTGCCTGGTGGTCAACAGGGCAGCTCGGTCCGTCAGCTCCGATTGCTCTATGGCCTGAGCAATAACTTGAGTGGGATATCCCCTGGCTCTAAAGTTTTCCCCCAGCTCCTTAATACTGGTGCTGTAAAAAGTCGGGTTGGTTGAATTCCGTTTCAACCGCAGGAATTGCCCCAGAGGAATATTGTCCCTGAGGCTCCTAGGATGAAAGGAGCGGTAATGTAAATAGGAGCATCGATCTGTCTGCTTCCTAAAAGGGCGCACTGCCAGTCTATTGTTTATCTCCCGATAAATGGTGACATCTAAGTAATCTAAACTGGTGTCACTACCAGTCCAGGTAAATTGTATGTTCGGATGCAATGTGTTGATCCAGTTCCCAAGCTCCTCTGCACTGTCCCCGTGGTTCAGCAGGATAATGACGTCATCTATATACCTCCTGTACAGGAGGATAGAGTCCTTGAATGGGTTTGCCACGTCATTAAATATCCACTTAGCCTCTAATGCGGCCATAAAGATATTCGCTATGCTAGGAGCAGCCGTGCACCCCATAGCCACCCCCCTCAACTGGAAGTAATAACAGTCATTAAATCTAAAATAATTTTTCTCCAGTATAATATCCAGTATATTAAGAAGGAAGGGGGTGGAGGGTTGTTGCGCCTCACGTGATCGGAGGGCATTCTGCACAACTAACCGTGCCTCATCATGCGGGATCGATGTGTATAGTGACCTGACATCTAGGGACATCATATAAATGGATGGTGGAATATCCACTGCCTCGATTAGTGAAATTAGAGACATTGTGTCTTTTAAGTAGGCAGGTGTATTAGCTACAAGGGGTTGCAAGAAGTAATCAAGATAGCGTGATAGAGGTTCCAGGACTGAGTTCGAACCGGAGACGATGGGCTGTCCTTGTGGTGGAAGTCCCGGTTTGTGTATCTTAGGGAGTGTGTAGAAAACAGGTATTCTAGGGGACGGATTGATAAGTGCATCCCTAGTTTTTATATCGATCTCATTGTCCATTAAACCCTCATCCAAGACAATTTTAATAACTCTTTGGATCTGGGTTGTGGGATTATAAGATATCTGTTTATAATCCGTCCCTATTTGGAGTTGTCTAACACATTCCTGAACATAATCAGTGGTATTCTGTATAACGATACCCCCCCTTTATCCGCAGTCTTAATGATGATATTTCTGTCATTTTTGAGCTCCTGCAATGCCTCCCATTCCATTCTAGAAAGGTTATAGGTCTTATACATCCGTCCTGATTCAAGTCTTGTCACGTCCCGCAGGACAACCCTCTCAAAAGCATCTATCATGGGATCAGATACAGCGGGGCAAAAAGAAGATTTGTAGGAAATCCCAGAGGGCGGGGGGGGATCCCCCTGTCCGAAGAGATTTCTAAGTTTAATCAAGCGTATGAGTTTAAATAAATCCACCCTGGTCCGGAAGGCATTGTATCCATGGGTCGGAACAAAGCACACACCTTTATTCAAAGCAGCCAGTTCAATTGCTGAAAGAACCCGTGATGATAAATTAAAAACTAGGTTCTCTGATTGGGGCGTTTCCGATAATTGTGACCTCTCCCTAAAAAAGACCTGGAGGGAACATTACGTGATCTAAGACTCCGTGTACTGGACCCCTCATCTCCGGATGTATCCGTTTCCGAGGGTTCAGTCATTTCAAATTCTGAATTGGATGCAATATTTTTGGCCCAAGAGACTCTTTTACGTGGCCGTGTATATGCCGCATCCTTCCATAGGTAAACTCTACCTGATGTGTAATCCCTTCTGTCACGCTCAAATTTTCTGACCTTGAGTTCCTTAAGTTTCTCTTTGCTTTCTGTGATGCGTCGTGCAATGTCTTTAGTACGCGAATCAAACTCAGCTTGAGAAACCTTGGATTTAAGCTCAGTCTCGACCTTGGAAATTTCCGTAGTCAGATTATCAGCCTGAGCATTAGAGGTCTTTATCAGGAGGAGCATCAGGTCAAATGCACATTTATTCAGTATGGCTGCCCATCTTGACTTGAAATCCTCGTCTTCTTTAAACATACCAGGCGGCTTGTGGACTCGCAAGCTGCGCGGAATGAACTTATGTAAGGAATAGTCTGTTAAAGAAGCCACATTGAGCTGTAAGTGGCATTTTCTTAATTCCAACTGCTCCAAAGCAGACCAATCCTCCAACGGAATAGGGGAATCGGCCCCGAGGAGGGATGAATTGCAGGACAAAATTGCCTCCCTCTCCTCGGTGGAGTACGCAAAACACTCGGCTAAGTCAGCCATATTGCCCAATATAGCTAGAAAAGAAAACAAGGGGCGACCCCAGGTCCAAACTAAGAAAACCAACAAACCGGGGAACCACAATTCTAGAAATTAATTGTATATATTTTTTCAAAGTGCAAGGTGCAAAAGTGCTAAATGAGTTTAACATGCATCATAAATACATTTACAAAATACAAGGTCCATCCGATAGAACATCAAAATCGTCACAATTTCAAAATCTCAAAGTCCATCCATTTATAAACTGAATCTTCACCGTCTGGAATACGTTTGAAACTTTAAAGTGCAAATCCATTTGGACTCAGAATGCATTAATAGCTTTCCTATGTCCGAAGCGTGTGGGCAGTCCAATTGTTCAATTACTGAAACCTTAAACTCATTGCAAGGATGGCCATGCTCATGGAAATGATCGGCCAAAGGCACCTCCGATACTCTGTTCCTAATCCTCGATATGTGTTCTTGAATTCTAGTCTTTAAAGGGCGTGTGGTGCTCCCTATGTATATCCTGGGACATTCCACCATCCATTTATATGATGTCCCTAGATGTCAGGTCACTATACACATCGATCCCACATGATGAGGCACGGTTAGTTGTGCAGAATGCCCTCCGATCACATGAGGCGCAACAACCCTCCACCTCCTTCCTTCTTAATATACTGGATATTATACTGGAGAAAAATTATTTTAGATTTAATGACTGTTATTACTTCCAGTTGAGGGGGGTGGCTATGGGGTGCGCGGCTGCTCCTAGCATAGCGAATATCTTTATGGCCGCATTAGAGGCGAAGTGGATATTTAATGACGTGGCAAACCCATTCAAGGACTCTATCCTCCTGTACAGGAGGTATATAGATGACGTCATTATCCTGCTGAACCACGGGGACAGTGCAGAGGAGCTTGGGAACTGGATCAACACATTGCATCCGAACATACAATTTACCTGGACTGGTAGTGACACCAGTTTAGATTACTTAGATGTCACCATTTATCGGGAGATAAACAATAGACTGGCAGTGCGCCCTTTTAGGAAGCAGACAGATTGATGCTCCTATTTACATTACCGCTCCTTTCATCCCAGGAGCCTCAGGGACAATATTCCTCTGGGGCAATTCCTGCGGTTGAAACGGAATTCAACCAACCCGACTTTTTACAGCACCAGTATTAAGGAGCTGGGGGAAAACTTTAGAGCCAGGGGATATCCCACTCAAGTTATTGCTCGGGCCATAGAGCAATCGGAGCTGACGGACCGAGCTGCCCTGTTGACCACCAGGCAGAGGAACCAGGATAACGGACTTAAATGGGGTCTGGAATATACCACACTGGCCCCTAAGATCGTGTCCATTATTAGACAACATTGGCACATTATAAGTGAGATTCGTGGCTGTGAGGCCGGTTTGTCGGTGGGTTATAGACGCACCAGATCAATAAGAGACATCTTAATCAGATCAGAATTTTCCAGTAGACAACCTCCTGTCAACATTCCAAAGGGCCACTTTGCGTGTGGCACATGCAATGTATGTGGTCTGATGGTTAAGCTTGAACAAATTCTACCAGATCACCTCTTCCCAAAAAATAGATTCTCGAACTGCAAAACATCTAACGTGGTATATGTTATTCAATGTAAGTGTTCCAGGATATACATAGGGAGCACAACACGCCCTTTAAAGACTAGAATTCAAGAACACATATCGAGGATTAGGAACAGAGTATCGGAGGCGCCTTTGGCCGATCATTTCCATGAGCATGGCCATCCTTGCAATGAGTTTAAGGTTTCAGTAATTGAACAATTGGACTGCCCACACGCTTCGGACATAGGAAAGCTATTAATGCGTTCTGAGTCCAAATGGATTTTCCAACTTCATTCCCTGACTCCACATGGATTAAATTTGGAGATTGATTTTTCATGTTTTCTATAACCCCTACTGTAAATTTTTGGGCTCCTGCAGGACCTTCCTTTAATACCAATTAAATCATTGATTCAATTCGGCCCCTTTGGTGTTATAATATTGCTGTCCGATCCACTAGCCGTCAGTCCGTGAATCTCTTTGTTGCAAGCGGTGGGGGAGCGTGTCGTGCATCTGTAATTGGATAGTGAGTACATTTTTGATTGTGCTTTCATTGTATTATGAAATGTATATGTATATTTGTAATTGAATTATTCTACTCCTACAGTGCTTCCGGTCTGATTATCTTTATGCCCAGGATGAAGTGAGTTTTTTCCACTCACGAAACGGGTTAATAACAATTTGCCTGCAAACTCCCGTCGGCATCTATTAAATAATTATTCCTACTCTGGACCATGAAAGAACAAACAACTTGCACAAGTCTCCCCTCCCACCGGCTTTTTTCATTGTACCCAGCATTTGCACTTTAAAGTTTCAAACGTATTCCGGACAGTGAAGATTCAGTTTATAAATGGATGGACTTTGAGATTTTGAAATTGTGACAATTTTGATGTTCTATCAGATGGACCTTGTATTTTGTAAATGTATTTATGATGCATGTTAAACTCATTTTGCACTTTTGCACCTTGCACTTTGAAAAAATATATACAATTAATTTCTAGAATTGTGGTTCCCCGGTTTGTTGGTTTTCTTAGTTTGGACCTGGGGTCGCCCCTTGTTTTCTTTTCTATCAAATAAAATCAGCATGTATTACAATATACAACAGAAGTAAACACTTCTACATATGCTAGAGAGCTGTTGTAGCATAGGGGATAAGTGGTTGAGTTACAAATCAGCACTCTGCTGGGTTGAATCTCATTACTTCCATGAGTTCAGAAGGTGGCCTTGGGTAAGTCACTCCTCTTAGCCCCAGCTCCCCAGCTGTACTATGGAGATGATAACAACACTGAATTTGTTCATTGCTCTGGATGGGATACTAATCTGTCTAGAAGACCAGTATCTAAGAGCAGTTTTTATTATTATTAACGTGGTTCTATTAAGTTGCAGAAAAACACCATACCTGAGAATCATTAAGAAAGAGAAAGCCATCCTAGGCCTTTGGGCAAAAATTCCATCAGCCCCCCCCCCCCCCCCGCCCAAACACTCAGACTGTTACCATATCTCATTAGGAAGATATGCACCATATACTCATGTATGTCTACTCTGTGTGATCATGTCCCACTTTCCAATTTGAAATCACATGATCCACACCCAAATTGTGCAATGTGAAGATGCAACCTTCTTCACCTTAGCTAACTCCTTGGTAAGGCACTGTTACCAGGACCACCTTCCCAGATATGTGCTGTCTGCTCTGACTCTATCTTGGCTAAATTAATTATGGCAGCCATTTTAGGAGCTAGCAATATACTTTGAAGAGGGTAAGGCCAAGGGTCTCCTCAGGCTATGCTAATGAGCAGCCATAACTTTGAGTGGGAGAGTGATTCACTGATAGGACGTCAACATGCCTACTTATTGTCATATGGGCTTCCACCCACCTAGACCTATCAATGTAATATCATCTACAAGGACACATTTTCCTGAGCACCAAATCTAATTACTATCAAACAGAAAGATGGGTTTGATTATTTATACTAACCCTGTCTGAATATCTCCTATCAACCTGCTACAGGGGTTTCAGTCACATGTTCAGCTGCACAGGCTTCGAATTTAACATGAGAATTCCTGAATGCACGTATAAAGAAAATTCAAGTGTACACTGTACACAGATTGTATTTGTATGTAACTTACGTAATGTGTGAACAGGACTAGAGTCTGTCACTATCCCTGATATCTAGGAATTTCTGTAGTTGGAGTTGACAAACCTACCTACTATTTGAGCCTTTTAACTAGAGTTCCCAGGGTTGATCATGGCACCTTCTGCTTGCAAAGCAGATGTTCTGTCACTGTCTTATGGTGCCTCCTCCTCAACATCTGCTTATTCACTCTTTTCTCATCTCTCCCCTCCCTCTGACCTTCTAGAAATGCTAACAAACACTGCCAGGGGGCAGAATAGAAGCTAGATCCAAATGTTTCCAAATATTGTAGAATGTTGTTAACGTTCTGTGTAGAGTCATTGTAATATCTGTATTTAAGAGTGGCATGTGTTTGCTTTGAATGAATGTTTGACTGCACTCTCCAGTGTGTAGCTACAGTTCTGATACTCATCTTTCACTTGGAATCTTTAGCTACTAGTGCTTGCTGTAACATTTTATTTCTATGTGTTTCCCAGGCTAAAGAAAGGATGAAAAAAATATTGACAGAGTGTTATATAATGTGTATTATTTACTTGAGAGCTGTTCTGGTCTATTGGGTAAATATATAGTCAGGCAGTTTTAAGAAACACGTATTATGTACCCAAGAGACCAGAAAGCCTTTGAATGAGCTTTTACAGTCTATTGGGTAAATATGTATTTAGGCAATTTTTCAAAATACATTACAACTCCTTCAGTGCCATTCTGGTCAATTGGTTAAATATGTATTTAGGCGATATTTTTTTAAAAAAACACCTTTTATGTAGCTGATAGACTGAGGAGCAGTAGCTGCTAAATATGTTTCAGAATTCTTAAACATGTATAATTTACATTATTCCATACATTTTGAGCTGATTCCAGCCACTGAGTGTTTCATTTCTTGAGAGTGCGGGTGATGCATTGTTGCATATTATGGGACTTACTGGCAAAAAAAAAAAATATCAAGGCCTTGGATAAGGTGTCGCATAGCAGGAACCAGTGCAATTCATATGCATAATATTACATATGTATACATTTAGCAATGTGGGAACTTAGTTCTGCTGAATTTTGTAGAAGAATTGCTATTTAATTTACAGTTCTTGCAGGAGTCATGTAAATTGCTTACTTTGCATTATGATACTGTAAGCTGTAAGCTGTAAGGTCATATATAACTGTTGAAGTGGAAAGGATTCTCCCAGAGTTTTTTTCATATTTTCTGGATGTGCAGGTTCTGTAGGCTGATATACACTTGTTTGTTCATTCAGTATTTAAACACCCTTTGATCATTGTATTTATTTTTATTTTCTTCATCTATTCTGGCCTTTCTCCCCAATGGGGACTCAAAGTCTAGACAAATCCAAACTGTTTGGATTATATTTTATTTTTTTACTTCATTTATACCCTCCCAATGAAGACCCAAAGCAGTTTACATTGTTCTCCTCCGTTTTTTTCCCCCACAATGACCCTGGGAAGTTAGGCTGAGATTCACCCAGAAAGTTCTCATGACCAAGTGGGGATTTAAACATGGGTCTTCCAAACCCTAGTTTGATACTTTAACCACTATACCACATGGCTCTTATCATTCACCTCTCCTCCATTTGCTCCATTAGTAGTTGAGCATGAGAATAGCTTTTCTTGGAAGGTATAGTTATCTCAGTGTTATACAAGATTCATTTTTAATTACACCACTTGGGTGAGGTATGTATAGAATGTAAACAAACTCTGTAAGGGTTTCCAACAAACATTTGAAACCTTCTGTATATATACTTTGTCTTTCCCTCCAACACACCTTGTTCACAAAAACAACAAACTGTCCTTAAAATACATTCTGAACACTTGTCATCAATTAATTTGATATTTCTTACACAATTTAGAATTGAGTTGCATTTATCTGTTGAACAGAAGCAATGAACTCATATTTACAGAGCAATCTCAAGCAGAGTTACTCCAATCTAAGCCTATTAAAATTGGTTATTTATGGTATTTATATTCTGCCCTTCTTACTGAAACGCAAGGCTAATGTAATGTAACACAGTGTAACTCAATATGATCTATGGCCGGGACATTCAATAAACAATAAAATAGGGTATGGAGTGCAGAAATCTAAAAAAAACCCAGAAATATAAATCCAGAACAATCTTACATAACATATTAACAGTGAAATTCTGAGCAGAGTTACCTCAGTCTAAGCCCATTGATTTCAGTGGGTTTAAACTCCAATCACTCTGCTCAGGATTTCATAGAATCATAGAATCATAGGCTTGGAAGGTACCTCTACGGTCATCTAGTCCAACCCCTGCACAGTGCAGGAAATGTGACCCCTGCTCCATGCCCAGAAGATGGCAAAACTCTGTCAGGATCTCTAGCCAAACTGGCCAGGGGAAAATGGCTACCAAATTGCTATTTGACTCTAAATAATATAGAAACTACCCAGTAGGGGCATATTCACAGCAACAGACAATACACAGTAGTCCACAGTATAATCATGTGACATAAAAAAGGATGCACAAATGTTTCCTATTTCATTTCTTTTTATATTTGTTCATATTTTTGTCAGCAGTTTCAGTTCTCTTTCTCTCTGTTTTGTGTATTTGTCTGTATTCTGTACATATATCCATAAATTATACATAAATCCGAAACATCAGGGATGAGAAATTCGACCTCATCCCTAGAAATAATATTGTTGGGTTGAAATCAATACTGTATGTCATGTAACCTGTAATAGACACAACTTTCAAAATGCTCAATAAAAATTAAGTTTTAAAAAGTATAAAATATTGATTCCCCTTATAGAGTCTATAGATCCAATCTGTGTTGCTCACTGTTCTCTAAATACCATGTTTCTTCCAGTGGTACAATATATACAGAACCACCCCAAAAGATAGTATGTTCATTTATCTGGGGAGTTAATTAGTTTAAGAATGCCAAGTATTTGCTAGCTTGCTCTATGTGAATCCTTTGCTTTCGCTGTATTCTAAATTACTGTCATGTAAATGGCTGGTACGTGGCTGACCTCGACCTAGAGTGGAGCAAATGTTAGCAACTGAAATCCACCTGTTGTTTTGCAGTGTACCAGGGTCTACCTCTCATGAGGTGGTAAATCTGTGTCTGAGATGTACCACTGCAAACTGTAGGTGGGAGCTCACATGACTGATTCTCTGTACAGAAAATTCCCTCCATATAGGAAATTATGTATCACAAGAATAAGGATTCTAATCTAATATTCTTCTTAACATGTTAATTTCTCAGAGGGGTTTTGTGTGTGTGTGTGTTTAGTGTGGAGGAACATTTTTTTCAATGTGTGCTGACTCCTTTTGCAATGAATAGCAATATCCAAACAAAACGTTCAATTATCTATCCAAACCTAACACAAACTATTACTTTTCTTAGAGCCATGACACTAAATGAATTGAAAATTAATTTACAATGGATAATATTATCCCTGATGGGAGAATGTCTGCACTTGTATTAGAACAAGAGGCATTAATATAAACTTAGGAATCATATACACAAGGTCATTCACACTAAAAGAAAACTTCCAACTATGTTTTTGAGTGTCGACCAATGCCTCAATCTGGTTTCAGATTGTGCATAATCACACATTCTCCCAATGTATTTCTTTCCATAAAAAGAAATGTATTTTTTGTAGACTATAGAGATGTTACATGTAGTTACTTGATTTTGTGGTATATACGTTGCTGCTGGCCAATCTAGTACAGCTTTTGCTTTGAGAAAAAAAAAGACGTTGAAGAAGAATATGTATTTTGCCACATGGAACAGTGAAATGAAGGGTGACACATTGAGAAAGTTAGTTTGTATTTGTCCATATAATAGTACAGCATATGTTTACAATAAACCCTTAGAAATGAAAGGATTGGGAAGTTGTTTCCCCTGTCGCTATTCAGAGAAAAATTCCAAAGAAAAGTTCAGATTTTTTTTTTTTTGCTGAAGTTAGGCAAGTCTGCACAGAAGTTTATTCTGATGGTGCATATGATTTATGAATTTATGTGAATCTTGTAAATTATCCTTGTGATGAGCCATAGAAGACAGTGTGCTTTGCATATAAAAGGGTTCAGATTAGAGATGTGCGCTGAAAAAAATTTCAGTTTCAGACCTGAAATTTCCAAAGCAACTATGCACCATTATTGATTTTTTTTCCCCAGATGGGGCATTGCTGGCTGAAACTCTAATGTTTTCATTATCAGGAGTTTGGGACGAGTTCTTTGCACTTAGGGGCAATTGTTTTTGCAGTTAACAGCACCAAAACTGCACAGAACACAATCCTCCCTCTAAACTATTGACCCACCAAGTTTGGGCACACATGGCTTGGGGAAGGCATCAAGGTGAGTGTGGCTGCACATACACACAGTTCTTTTCAAGGGGGGGGGAGTGGCAGCAAATGAGGCTTAACCAAAGAACACACCAACCATTAGTCTCTCTCCTAGTCTAAACCACTAATCCACTAAATTTTTCCTCAGGCACAATAACACAAACAACAAGAACAATGGACACTAAAAGGCGAGCGTCGGTGGGTGCATGATATGGAGGCTAGCAAAGGGGCAGCGGTGGCAGGGCAGCTCCCAAACAGGGGAGAGATCCAACCCATGCAGTGCAGCGACAGTAAAACAATCTCGCTTCATGTTCACTTTTTTCTTTTTCTATAGTGCTATAGTACCTTTGCATTCTGCTGTTGCCAATTGCAGCTATGTTTCCTTGTGCTTTGTAGTTTTGTTCCCATGATGAGGGGCGAGCCCAAATAGTTCCTATTAACACTCAGTGTTCTGCTACAAAATGAGGTGTCAAACTTGATTAAAGCCCTGAAATACTTCAATCATAGGCTGCAATTCTAAAGAGATTTCCCTGGGAGTAACCATATATCAGAGTAGACCTATTTAGGATCGCTTCCATAGCCTTTCAGGGCTCTCTCTTTTTTGAGTCAAATGGCAAACATGTACCTACTCCACCCTTTTCAAAACAATCCTGCCTGTCCCCACAGCAAAAGGAAAACTTATGGGCAAAACGTAAATCTCTGTGGGTTTGGGAGTGGCAATTTAGGCAATCATTCTGCCTGCCTGTCTGCACTTGGATGGTAAAACCTTTTTCCTTATATCTCCACCTTGCCTTTTTAAGGTTAGCATCTGGAAATTCAGAGAACCTGTTGCGCCTATAACTACACCAATAGATTGATATATCAATATAAAATTGATGATTAAAAAAGATCAAAACAAAACTAGGAAGGGGGGAAAGGAAGGGGAGGGAGAAGTGGTTTAACAATGATGAACGTCCAGTCATCAAAAAGTGAGTTGGAGGGGGGTTGGAATAGGCTGGACAAACAACACCAAAAGAAATATTACACATGAGGAAAAAAGTAGACTCAAAATTCGCTTCCAGAAAAAGATTGGGGCAAAATCAGTCTCAAAAGAACCAGAAAAGGTCTGGGGGGGGGGACAAAAAAAACCCTAAAGGCAAAAAAAATGCATGAGGAATTCAGGGGAGAAAAATTGATGCAGTATGAGGCAAGAACCAACAGAAAAAACCTGTGCGGAAAACCCCATTAAGAGATGTTCGTGTGTAGGGAATCAATATGTAGATTAGTGGAGTTTTACTGCATGACTGCAAAAAGAACATTTCCTTCCCCCCTTTTTTGTAGTGATTCTTTTCACATAAACTATGTGAACCAAACTATGATCCAAAGGAGTTAGCCGTGTTAGTCTGTAGTAGCAAAGTAGAAAAGAGTCTAGTAGCACCTTTAAGACTAACCAACTTTACTGTAGCATAAGCTTTCGAGAACCACAGTTCTCTTTGTCACATGCATCTGACGAAGAGAACTGTGGTTCTCGAAAGCTTATGCTACAGTAAAGTTGGTTAGTCTTGAAGGTGCTACTGGACTCTTTTCTATTTTGCTCACTATGAGAAGGCAAAGGTCTATGCATTGTTTTTGACACATTAAGCTGCACCTTAGTTGCATATAATAATTTTTTTAAACTCTGATATTACCTTAAATACGGTTTAACATGTATATTTAATTGAAAAGCATGAGGTATATTTCTGAACAAAAACATTTATCATTAAAAAAGGAATATTTTAAAATGTATTTAGGCCACTTTTTTGTTTTAGTTTGATGTATATCTGCAAATGAAAAAAATACAACATACATAATATGCATTTGCATTATGTTAACGTTGTAGGTATGCATCTTTCTGTGAGATATGCATTGTTTGTGAAAATAGTCCTGACCAGGAAGACGTCCAAAAACACTTCAGCATTACATCTTGGAATTTCCTCAGTAGCTCAATTTGTTCCTTCTCCACACCTCATCCCTAGTGCATAGAGGCACATCTGTCTGTTTTCTGCCTTATCAAGCAGACATCTACATCTGTGAGGAAAACTCCACTTCCTCAGCTAAAAACCTGTATCTGATTGTGGTAATAAAGCACTACTTCCTCAGTTCAAAACATACATCAGACAAGACCAATTACTTCAAATGACTTAGAGCAACAGGCAAAGCAATAGTCTTCTTTCCAAAGCCTTTGAACTTCAACTGCTTCAAAGGTGTACTAAAACATGGTTATGAGGCGATTGTCTGAAATTGCCAAATTACCAGTTTCTAAGCTTTGACATTTGTTATTTTGAGCAGCTAGACAAAAGAAAGCAGCTTGCCCTCTGAGACATTAAAAAATAACACCCCTCCCCATATATGGGGTGAGTGAGGAGAGAGCTTTGTTTAAAAAAATGAAAGATGATGCATTTTTGAACAATGAGCAAGAACAATACACAAGTTACATTTGATTTGCAGTTGTAATGTAGCTCGATTATCAAATCATTCTCAAAAGAAATGCAACACAGAATTTGATCCAAGATTAGAGACTGGATTTCACAGCCTTCTAATCATTTATTATTGTCTGGGATGATTCACAGTATTATTAACAGAACTCAGAGCATTTCACCTGCAGGTCACTAGTTTGGAATTAGCTCAGGTTTGCTGTTACTGAACACTGTGGCCATCTGGTAGCTATTGGGTCGCCCAAGACAAATGATATAGTGGTAGGAGAGATGTCTGCAGGAACTAACATCACATTTGAACTGACTGGCACATTTATTGGACATTCTAAGCTAAATGCTAGTGATCAGGCAGGCATAGAACTTATCCAAGAAGATATTTGCGTTCATGTATGGTTCTGTTATGGACATCTGACAGCAGAACAGTTTATACATGGAACAGTTATACATGGACAGTTAATACATGTTTTAAGGTCTTGTCTAATGTGAAAGTTAAGCCACACTATTCACTCAATAATTTTGATGCTGTTTGGATTTCACTTGGAAGACAGAACATTTTGTTGCATCTCTAAAATTTCTTCATCTTTGTCAAAAGCTCAACTATTCTCTCATACCATTAGACCAACTGATAAAATGCACGTCAACATAACACAGTAAGTAGACAGGATTAAGTGTTCACTTCCTGTTCTACTTCACTGTTACCCTTCCCTAAAGACTGAAGATATTGGCAGGGGAATTAATCTCATAGGATTGAATCCAGATGTACTCAATAAGTTTCACCAATTTGCCCTTCCCTCACCAGACCCCCTCTCCTCCATGTCATTCTATGGGGTTCCCTATCCCCCATGAGCAGTATTTTGTGGAGCTCAGTGAGCCATAGTGGCAGTGGGAAGGAAAGTTCCATTCTGCCACTGGAAAATTTAGTCTGAACTCATTCACTCTCCTTCAAGTGAAAGATTTGTGTAGTGCTGTCAAGTTGCAGCCAATTTATTTTGACCCGTGTTGGGGTTTTCAAGGCAAGAGACTAACAAAGGTGGTTTGCCATTGCCTGCCTCTCCATAGTGACCTTGGTCTTGTCTGGAGGTCTCCCACCCAATTATTATCCAAAGCCAACCCTGCTTAGCTTTAGAGATCTAATGAGATTGGGCTATCCTATGTTTCCAGATAGATAGACAGACAGACAGACAGACAGACAGACAGACAGACAGACAGACAGACAGACAGACAGACAGACAGCCTGGATGGGGCAGGGGCGGGCAGGCTGCTTCCCAATCTGATTTGCTGTAAGCTCTGAATAGCACTCCTGTTCATGCGGTCTCTGTACTGGTAGCCCAAGATGGTTGAGGAGGAAAGTTGGGAACATCTTTGGGACAGCTGTATGAGAGCTGGGCTGAGCTTCTGTTTAGAAACTCTGAGTTGAGAAAATCCTGGAGATTTGAGGTGAAGCCTGGGAAAGGTTTGGGGGAGGGAGAGACCTCAGCAGGTTATAATGCCATCAAGTCCATTATCCAAAGGTGTTATTTTCTCCAGGAGAAATGATCTTTGGAAATAAGTTGTAATTCTAGGAGATTGCCAGGTCCTGTGTCAAACTTAACCCCTGGAGACTGGCAACCCTACTTCAGTTTTCTCCTCTGGTGCAGATGTTTAGGCTGTGTTTGGTCAGAGCTGCAAGCTGAAGGCAAGATGCAAAGGACTCTTGGTTCTACCCCCTTGACTTACAGCCTGTGGCCTGTTGGATCCCTGGCTAACCCAGAAGATGAAATTGTCCTGTAAATATCTGTTTGTCTTACTTTCTTTATCCAAATTATAATTTAAGTTTTATATAAGCCCACCAGTGGGGAGAAAAGTGGAATATAAATACTTAAATTAATACTTAATAGCTTTTCCTGGATATTTACTCATAAGCCGTCTCCCTCTTCCACAATTCTGCTTCTCCCTCAGTGTGTGTTAATTTCCCATCACTTGTGTGAAAAAAGATTAAATTGAAATCAGTTACCATACTGTCATCCTGGTTACCATATCTTGTTACCATACCTTGAAATGTGACCTGCTGCTGTCAACTAAGCAGATGACTTGACAGAATTAAATTCTGTACTCAGAGGTGATAGAACTAGAGGTGGGCATGAACCGAAATATGAACCAAACTTTGTGACGAACTGGGCGGTTCATGGGAGTGCATTTCTGATGAACCTTGACAAACTTTAGAGAGGTTCATTCGGTTCGTGGTTTGTCGTGTTTGACAAAGTTTGGATTTCAAATATGCAAGTTATACAAAATGGCTACCCAAGGAAAGTTCCATTGCCAATTGACTTGAATTGGCTCCATTGAAATATATTGCAGCCCCAAAAAGTTGCAATGAAAACATGGGATGGAGTTACAGAATCTTCCTTTGAAATTGGCAATGGAACTTCTTTGGGGGCAACAGCTTTAAGGGTGTATAACTTGGACATCTGAAATCTAATCTTCACCAAACTTGGAGGGTGGCTGGAGGAGAGCCTGCGGAAGTGAGTTTGGTATCTCTGTCTGTCAAGGGAGCCGTTGTATGGCCCCTGAAAATGACAAACCACAAACCAAATGAACCGGTTCGCAAACCAGGGCAAGTTTGTGAAAGTTCGTGGTTTATGATTCATAAAATGCGATGAACCATGAACTACAGTTTGTGGCATTTTCCCGGTTCATGCCCATCTCTAGACAGAACACAATACCATTCTAATTCATTTTTGATTTGGATTGTGAATAAAACAAGACACTTCTGTAGATATCTGTGGGGATGATGGTGGAATTATTAGGAAACTATATCCAGACCACCCAAGTAGTGCAGTGTTCATAATCTTTGAGCAGGTTTCAAACACATCTGATTGCAATATTTTCATAATACAGAAGCTGAATATAGAGGGGCTCTTAACTGGGTGGAGAGGCAGCATAAAATGTTTTAGATAAATAAATTTAAATAAAATACAGAAAGCTGTGTGGCCTCAGTTTTGACCATGCTGATGATAAAATGTAAAAGAAGAAGACTATCAGATCTGCTGGGGGATACTTGAGAAAGCAAAGTAAGCATACGTCACCTCTTTGGCATACCGACCTAAATGGGGAAAAAAAAAATTGACAGAGAATTCCAAACCTAGATCTATAGCAACTAAATTGATAGCAATGAAACATAGACTTGCTTCAGATAATTCTACAATATTCTGGTATTCTGAAACCATCTCTGCATGGGTAAATCTTTATATGGCACAGTCCTCAAGTATTTTCACTTGCAGTAGTCAAATCTTTCTTCAGTGGACATTTTCACTGAGAATATTGATATTTCCTGAACCACCAATTCTGTAAAGATCCAGTTCTTGACCTGGCAGTTTTACTATGCCCTCATAAGTGGGACTATACACTTCTCAGTGGATTTATAAGGATATAGTTCTTCTTAGTATTCTCTCAAGGATAAGACACTCACAGGAACTGGCTAGAATGTGGCTTGCTGATTAGAGATGGGCACGATCACCATTAAGATTGAAAAATACCCACGATAATGGCGATTGCGCAATCAGCACCCAGCTAATCGGTTCCGTCCACGGCGATCGATCCAGCGTTTGGAGGGGGGGCTTGATTGGGGGGGGGCATCGGAATCTGATCGGACAGCCAGACACTCAGGCGCCAATAATCTATTCCCCTAGCAACGGAGCCAGGGGAATGCCTGAGCTGTATTTGCCCTCCTTCTGTTGCCCTGGAAAACCGAATGGAAGCCCAGCTTTCTTTGATTAGCAAGGCTTCCTTCTAACCACGGAGCAGCAACCCAGGGGAGGGAGGGGGAAGGGGGTGTTCTGAAGCCATGGGCACTCCACGTTTTTTGCTTTTTAAAAAAAAATGGGGCTTTGTAGGAGGAATGGGTGTTTTTCTGTCTGTCACTCTCTGTTTTTAACCTGCTTTTAAAACACTGTATTTTGTGGGAAAACCTCATTCATGGTTCTGTGTGTGTGTTTAAAATATGTTTTTGGAAGACTGGCTGCTTGCTTTTAAAATCAGGTGGGGAGGAATGGAGGATTCTGTCCCTGCTTTTTTTAAAAAGCTGGCTGAAACATGTTGACAGGATGTCTCTCTCTCTATTTGGAGAGGCAGGGACGGTTAAAAACTCCCCCCCCTGCTCTAAGTGTGTGTGTGTGTGTGAATCAGGACCAGATCAACAGGGGGGCAGGGGGTGTAGTCTGCCCCCAGCGCCGCCAAAGAGGGGGCGCCAGGCGCAGTTGCCAGCCCCAGGAGCGTGCCTGGGGAAAGTTGAATGGCTCGGGCGGCCTCCCAGCCAACTGTGCTGCATTTTGCCTTTCCCACAGGACAAGGGGTGGCCAGCTTGCGGGAAAAGCAAAAGGCAGCATGGGTGGCTGGGAGGCCGCCTGCGCCGTTCGTCTTTCCCTAGGACAAGGGGTACGCGGGCAAGCCAGCCGCCCCTTATCCTGGGGAAAGGCAAAAGACAGCGTGGGTGTCGCGCACAGGGCTGAACACAACAGGCAGGAGGCTCACTGGTACTGCAGGGCTGAACACAACAGGCAGGAGGCTCACTGATACTGCCAGGAGGTCAGTAGTCCAGAAGGCAGCAAACCAGGATCCAGAAGTCAGGCCAAGTGTCAGGACCAAGATGTCAGTCAGAGAAAGGAGCAGGCAGAAGGGAAGTCAGAAGGCAGGCTGAGGTCAGAGTCCAATCAAGAAGCAGAGCAGGGCCCAAGGCAAGGCAAGGCAAGGCAAGGCAAGGCAAGGCAAGGCAAGGCAAGGCAAGGCAAGGCAAGGCAAGGCAAGGCAAGGCAAGGCAAGGCAAGGCAAGGCAAGGCAAGGCAAGGCAAGAGCTCTGGTATCAGGGAGTGGCGAGCTGAGTTGCTTCCACGCTTGGTTTCCTCGGCATCTCCCTTTTATGCTGTCCTAATGAGGAACAGCTGTTGCCTCTTTATCTAATAGCCCCAGTTGATGCTGTGCCTGTAAGCGAGCACTCTTCCTTCTCTCCAGCAGAGCTGTCTTATCTCTATGTTTCCTCCTCTCAGCTGGCTCCAAATGCTTGGGTTTCGCTTTCGCCCTGGGGGAGTCTTTGTCTCCTACAGCCTCTGTGCAGGTTTCTGGCTGTTCCTCATCCCCGACAGCCTCTGCAGAGGCTCCTGGCTGTTCTTGCTGAATTCCCTCCAGAGCAGCAGCAGTGGTTTCTGACTGCTCCTCCTCTCCAATAGCTTCTGCAGGGGCTTCTGGCTCTAGAGGAGATACTGCTGGCCCTTCCTGCTCATCTTCTGAGGAGGACTCTGGGGCAAGGGGTAAGGTGGCCAGCTGAGACTGAGGCTGACTCATGACAGTGGGTGGCTGGGAGGCCACCTGCACCGCTCGTCTTTCCCCAGGACAAGGGCCACACGGGCAAGCCAGCTGCCCCTTGTCCTGGGGAAAGGCAAAAGGCAGGACGGGTGGCTGGGAGGCCGCCCACACCATTCACCTTTCCCCAGGACAAGGGGCGTGCGGGCAACCCGGCCGCCCCTTGTCTTGCGGGACAGGTGAACATCACAGGCAGCCTCCGAGCCACTCACGCTGCCGCCAGCTCCGCAATGCGCCGGGACAGCCGGCTTGCTGCGTGGGCGGGGGGGCGACCCAGGAGCGTACATGCGCAAGAGCCTGACTACGGTTGCCCTGGGCACTGGCAACCGTAAATCTGGCCCTGGTGTGAATGTCCCCTCCCTGAGGGGAGGCGGCTCGTTGCCAGGTTAAAAACTTCCCCCCTCCGCTCTAAGTGTGTGTGTGTGTGAAGGTCCCCTTCCTGAGGGGAGGTGGCTCATTGCCGTCTCCCCATGCCAGCCGGGCCTGGAAGCCGGCACCACCACCCACCTTCCCACATAGCTGGGAATAGCAGCACACCCCACTTTGGCATCCCCGATCCCCGAACCACAGATCGGAAACGGGAGATGACAGGTGTGCATCGGTGATTTGGGGTCGTCGCTGGTGCGGATCCACGAACAGCTTGATCGGCAATTTTTTTTGGATCGTGCCCACCTCTATTGCTGATGGTCATACCCAAAATATACCACCTTTAAACTCTCATTGTCTTCATGATTCTATGTTTTGAACATATCCTATGGGAAATGTTATGATATACTTTTCTTCCTAGTTTCAAAACAAGACCAGCCAATGGCCTTCCCCCCTCTATTCTTGCTGCTATTACTACCATTAATAGTAATGTCACAGCTATGTGAAGCATGCCCTAGATTTCATTTTAGCCGTGCAAAAAGAAGTATTCTCCCAAAGAAACAGGAATAAGTCTTCAGCTTGAGGTGGCACTAAGTCAGTCTTTAAGCAACAAAACTATGTGGCTTCTTATAAATAACAATCTATCTGTTTTTAGAAGTGCTACGTGAATGTTCTTAACTTCAGCCACTTTCGAAACTTAATACTTTCCATGTTCCCAGTGTCCTGATAACCATCTCTGCAGAGAATCTGTGCATGAGCATACAAAGGCCAAGCATGAGCATACATGCAGCCCACTGATGTGTGCAAAAGGTCAATACATCACCAGCCAGAGGAAAAGGACTTGAACAAGATTCCTATCAGATAGAAGAGGGCAAGATGGTGTCAGTGGTGTGACTTGAAGTTTTAGCATGTTCCTTGCCACTTCCATGGTAAGAACTGCTTTGGTAGCTGTAATGCTCAATCTCTGCTGCTAGGAAAAATAATTTTCAGAGCCATTGGGCTATCCACCTGGTTATAAGACAGCAGAAAAAGAAAGAAAACAGAAATAAAATGAAACACTGGTGATTTTGATCAGCCCTTTCTGATCAGGATTTAAAGGGAAAGTCTAAAAAAAATTATGTCAAACACAAAAACTCCGAGACCCTTCCAAAAGTATCCCTCACCTGCCACCCGCCTTCTTGCTTTTATATTAAAACATGCAAGAAAGCGTTTTCAATTGGAGAGGTTTAATCTACATGCAAAAAGGGACTTAGAGGCAGATTTTCTTTCTCTTTTTCTGGAGGCCAATTTTATTTTCTTTCCAGGTATTGATTGTGAAAGTGATATCACACTGCAAGGTGCATTGATATGGTGTTGAGTAACAGAAAACTGCAAAGAATCCGTACAGTATAATCAAAGCTCCTGTCCAAGCCCAACACTCTGATGAAATTCAATCAATAGGGACGATTAAATGACACATGCAGAGCCATCAATATTAAATACAGTCCATTTCCTGAACATGAGCAGAGCAATGTAAAGTGGACAAGATAAAATTCAAATTGGCTGGTTATTTACTGCATCCATGCAGTATTTCAGGGAGTGATAAAAATCTGGAGCTTTTTAACACTTGGGTATTAGCTATTTTTAAAAACGCCAAATGACCACCTACCAAGGGCTGCACCATTTGAATATAGTCTTTATGACAGAAAGTAATAAGTAAACAGTAAAAAGTAAAAAAAACAAGAAAGGGAGAACTAAGGATGCTGACATAGTTGTTAGAGCCTGTATAGTGATTAGAGCCTGAGAATATTTTGTTTTCTTGTTTGTTGCATGTATTATAGTATTTTATGTATATAGTATATTTTCCAGTGCACTGCTCTAATTCTGGCATCCCATTGTATTATGTTGTTGATTGCATGTATGATGCTCTGATTACATTGTTTTTAGTTGTGTAATTCACGTCAAGTCTTAATGAGACATGTAGACTATAAATTAATACATACATACCTACCAATCATTCTCATCATGAATAAATTCTGGTGCATCTGGGACATCTGAATACAGAGAGTGAGGATTCAGAACAAGTACAATGTGGGTTGCCAACAAGACTTACAAAGTTCATTTGATGTTATCCAAGTAAGATTACGGGGTTGAGCCACCATCCCCTGGCAAGTGAACTGAGTCTCCCAAGATTGCCAGGAAGTGAAGAACGGAGAGCAAAGTGAGAGTGACTTGAACATCTGTCCCTATTCTACTGACAGAGCTGTAACCAAGATCTTGTGCATTTCCCTCGCTATCTACAGTACAAGCAACATAAAGCACGGATTGGATTGATATGGAAGGCTACATAAAATGTTTGCTTATAATTATTTCTAGCACCCTTTTGAAGCTGAGGGATAAAGCATTTCTAATTATTCATCAGGCCTGTGGAACTCCTAGGTCTCTGTAATAAGGATTTAGTTGAACAACAAATAACATACAGGGATCCAGATGAAAGCGGAGAATTTGAAGAGATTATTGCCATAAAAGAGCAAATAGTTATTTGATGCTGTTACAACAATTCCAAGAGTCAGAGAGGAAGAGAAAAAATAATGCTAATTGATAAATGCGTAGCTGCTTAAGTATTAATTTGATCTATTGCATGGTTGCAAAATGAGTAATACCTGTAATTTTTGTTTTATCAAAACCACTCTCCATTTAGTTTATGAAACAACACATATGCTGGGAAATCTGCCTTGCAGCCCTTCCTTCTCTGTGTTTTACTCTCACATATGCAGTAACTATCAGTGCTCCAAAACCCAATACTCATCTCTTTAATATATAAAGTCATAATTGCAACCTTGGACATGATGGTCCTCATTCCTACATGATGTGAGGTTCCTGCAGGGGCTGGGCTAGGCTCGAAGAGTCATGCTTCCCAGTCCATAGAAAAGATGTGAAAAAAATGTCTATTCAAGCAAGCTCCACCCTGGTAGCCATGCATTTTGTAGCTGCAGCCCCACCCACTTAGCCTGTCTTTTTCATGTGAGGTTAGCTGGTCGTATTTTGGGAGCCATGGAGACATTTTTGGAATCGCCTTCAAATGGGTCAGAAGGGGATCTTCTTTAGATGCCCTTGGATTTTGACTCACAATAAATAACCCTGATCTGTTGTCTGGTTAGATACTAATTAGGTTGGCAGGGAAAGTGCAGGTTCATGGCATATATGCAGGGTTAATTGGCAAGCACCTTGAATCATATGAAGATGAATGGAAGCTTTTACAAGGCCAGAAGCATGCAGCAAGCCAGCCTTCCCATTAGTGCTGCTGGCGCACGGCACAAGGGGCAGCTTCCCAGCCCTCCTACGCCACCGCCCATGCTGCCGCCAAGGGCTGGGAGCATGCGTTCCTGGCCAGCTTCCACTCAGCACCCTCTGTTTGGCAGCGCCGGGGGCAGGTGACCCCCCCTGCCCCCGTAGATCCAGCCCTGTATTCAATGGGCATTACTGCTAGGAAAGTGTCCTTCAGATTGTAGCCTTAGTCACTCTGTGCCATGGGAGTGATATGATGAGGCTTGGCAGTACTTGGCACGCTTTTCTGTATAGGCTTCGATAAACAAAGCCAAAAGCAACAACAACTGAGTCTAGAGCCAGGTCCAAGTGGCCAGAAATGCTGGCAGCAAGTAGGGCTGCCTCTAATGTAACCTGCACTAAAATAACCCACTTAAAAATATGCAGATAATCTAGCAAAAAACCTATTTTAACCCATACCTTGGTATTTTGTGTCTTCATCTGGGGCAATTCTGCTCCTCTTGTAGGTAACAGATTTCTCATAGTGAATTATGAAAAAAGAGAGCTAAACCAAAATGGTTAAGAAAGAGGATCTGATGGGTCAAGCAACAAGTAAAGATTCACAAAGCCAACATGTAAAAGGAAAGCCAAGAGGGTAGTGGGCTTTCAGACAAAGTTGCAGTGTGGATGAAGTTCTCAGGGACTAGGAACTGAGAGTCTAAGGGCCTACCTGGTTGATAACACTTGTGGTCCACTGAGCCAAATAGAGACCACCTGCCATGTATTGTGGCTTGACAGGCCCCATTTTGACACTTCATAGCATGTAGCAGAGCAACAAGTTTATAAAACAGGTCTATCAAGCTTCTAGTGGGGGTCCATATTTGGTAAGCAGCCAGGACAGATAGTTTAATGTGCCATAAGTTTGCAAAAGGGTGATTTGGTGCAATAAAAGAAATAGCTTCAGAGCTTTTAACAGCTGTATCAGTGGAGGGATTTTGGTACACGCAACTTTTAATGTAATAATATTATGGATAATAAGAAAAGCTAGGGCACTCCACTGCCCCTAAATCAAAATTGAAGCTTCATCCTGTATTGCATAAATTTAGATATGCTTACACAGAGGCACAGCTGGAATATTCGAGCATGGGGTCAGAATAACAATAACTGCACTTACACACCACTCTTCCAGACAGGTTAATGCCTCACCCAGAGCAGTGAACAAGTTAGTGTTATTATTATCTGCACAATATAGCTGGGGAGCTGGGGCTGAGAGGAGTGGCTTACCCAAGGCCACCTACTGAGCTCATGACAGTAGTGGGATTTGAACCAGTAGAGTGCTGATTCGCAGCCGATCCACTTAACCACTATGCTACAGATGGTCCAATTGTTTTCTCCTTAAAGCTTGATCCAAATGTTGATCCAACCCAGCATGTGGGTTGCTGCGGGAGGTTCTCCCATGAGGCAGTGACATCATATTTTATTTTATTATTGACAAGATTTTTACCTGACCTTTACACCCTGGTATGGCCAATAAGGCAGCTAACAAATTAAAACATACAAATTATAATTTCATTTTTAAAACCGTATGAATTGCATATAACATTTGAAAGCTGCTTAGCAAAAGGATCACTGTGACTGCATGAAGTTCCGTGTGCTAACACAGATATGCCTAGTTGCCTTGCAGAACTGAAGCAAAGACTTTACAGGTAACGGAGGTGATCCATGCATTAATAGTTGTCAAATATTACATCCCTGCATACAATTGCTGCTATTGCTATTGTATTTTAGCATGATGGAATTGCATTTCAGCAAAATTCTCAAGACAACATGTCGAATAGTTATTGCAATATTTCTGGATTCACAGTTGAAGACTACCAGAATGAATAATGGCTGAAAGCAACCTTGATCTAAAAAGCAGCTTAAAAGTTTTACAAAGTCTTGTTCTAGAACTAACTATAGTCCTGTGATCTTAAGGCAAATCTTCACACTACCAGTTCCCTGCTATTGCAGGGAGGGTAGAATATAAATTGAATAAAATAAATAAATACTTAAATGTAAGGGAATGACTCTAAATTATCATTTCTATCATGACAGTTGTCACATGTCTGGGACCACAGTCTAGAGAAGTATTCATTACCCTGGACATCTGCATGACATCTTCCTGTAAAACAGCTTTAGGCAGCATATGGATCAAGGTGCCATGTCGGGGAAGAGAGTGGTTATTTTTGTAAGGTGTACTATTTCTCTGATTGGTAGCTCCCCCGCAAAGCTGCTTTAACCCCACCCTTTCCCCAAGTTCTGTGGTCCTGACTCCTGATCAATATTGCTCCCCTTGCGGTAACTTTTTGCAGATAATTTACAGAACAGTATTCTTTCACAATTTTCTGGGGTCTGTTGTATTTTGCCTCAGAGTACTTAGGTAATTATTGCATTGAAATCAGTTTGGTCCATTTTATTTCAGCAGGACTAAATTAACTCAAATCCAGTTATTTTGTTTTAACCAAGTTGTGGATTTAACTGACAGTTTTTACATTCTCAATAGAGCTAAATATTATGTAGAATTAAACTGTTAATATTGTAAATTATGGGTTTCATAATTTTAATTTCCACTGTAATAAAAGGTAGTATACGTTCTAGATTAACACAGAAAATACCATGTTAACAGTTGTGCTCTTAAGGCCTATTACAGTAAATCACATTTTATACACAGACATTACCATTTTTTCCCTCTTTAACGGTAATATCCTTTGAGTATTAAACTTCAGAGGTACCCTGAAAATCCACTTTGGATGGGCAGAAAGAGACAATTTGAGATTTACCTGTGTGACCTGTCATGCAGGTGACAGGCATTAAGTAACAAAATCTCAGCTAAACATGGGATTCCCAGCGTCTTAATTCACTTGCAAAGAATGGATAATTACCTGAGCTGAATTTCTGCACCCATGCGAAATGGACTCGAGGGACCCTCCTTCTGCAGATTAATACTGTAAGACCATCAGAAAGAAAAATACGCAAGTAAATCTGTGCTTACAGTCTACATCAAACCTGGGAAACAAATCCTGTAGCAGATTATACAGAGGATGGATTTTTAATGAGGGAGAATTCAAATGCTCAATAATAATCAAATTATGACACGGCTTTGCAGATTTCTCCTTAGGTAATGTACAGGATTTGTTCTTTAGATGAATGAATTAGATGCTCCTATGGCACAAACAGGAATAGATGGAGCAACTAACTCCAGTCTCTACATCATACAAGACTTTAGAACAACTCATAGAAAGCCAGTAGTGGCTGGTAATAAGGGTGGTCCAACACAGAAACCAACTGAGCTAGCATGAGAAATATAGCCAGGCATAGATTATCCTAGGGTTGCCATGCCGACCCTAGCAACCTGTGGGAGGGCTAAGGATTGGGACAAGGGGGTGTAAGTGTGACATCAATAATAGTGATGTCAGTATGTCACTTCTAGATTCAACCTAGAAGGACAACAGAAAGCTCTAGGAATTGGTTGAAACTCTATGGTTTTACCATAAAGTTTCCAGTGATTCTTAGACCTAGCTTCTATCACTTACAAGTTGTGCCTGGAAGTGACATCATGACATTGACAAGATTGCTGTTTTTTTCCCCTGCCTCTGCATAGTGGGAGGCCTCCTGCCATAGTGGAAGGACTACCAAGCCTAATTAGTCCTCATGAATGAAATCCAGTCCCTTTGGTTTCCTGAAATTGCCCAGCAGAAAAATCAGTATACATATTATTTTGTTACCTGAACTTGTTGCATGTTAGGAGGTTTTACAGGCAGGCACATCTCTTGCACATGCAAATGTTCTGAATGAATACTATTTTGATAAATTCTAGATAATATTTCAGTGAATACATATGGCTAAAATCTAGAGCACTGTGCATGTGCGTCAAAGAGAATTTAGAGTACTGGTTTGATATTCATGGCTTGTAGCTTCTACCAGTGCATTCCTTTGTGTACATGAATGAAGACTATCTAGGTGAATGAAGGTCTACTGCAACTAAAATTAATAAAGATTTCAAAATACTGCACAAAATCAGTTGCATACATGGCAGCATTCTGGAATAGTTCATACTCAACTCAGACCAGCTTACCATCAATTTTGTAAAGGATACTGTGCATATATGTTACATCACATATTCTATTTCTATACAGCACATAGGAAACTTATGTATGTACAGATTTCCCAGTTTTGCTTACATGTTGGTAACAGTTCAGTTTGTGCATCCATTTATGTGCATCATATAGTTTTACCTCCCAGATTTTTAAAGAAGTTTTGAGATTTTCCTACAAACCTAGAGGTTACCCCGAGTATGCAGAAATACCCTCCGAAAACTCCCCCCAAACAAACAGATACGTGTGTACATGTGCATATGTTATCAGGAGAAATCTTTGGAAAACATTTGTGATAAATGACAGAAAAATGTAAAGAAGGAAGAAGCAGGAGGGGTATGGAAGGAGAAACTGTGAGAGATTTTTAAAATTTATTTTGATACTTTTAACCTGCTTTTCTGTACTGAATTGATACTCAGTGTGGCTTACATGAGAAAACAAACAAGAAACCATCCAGTACAATAAATCTACCTGCCATCAACAGATGCCTTGAATCCAGGTCAGTTTGGGCCGAATTGGCCCAGATCCAGCCAATGTGGGAAGTGACATCATCACGCAGGGCACGTGCTGGCCCTAGGAGCACACCTGTGCTCTGCAGGGGGATGTATTGGGCCTTATTCGACCAGATTCAGGCCCAAATCAACCTGAATCAGGCCAGTGCGGAGTGCGGGAGTGCTACTGCACTCCGCAGCAGCCCGATTTGGCCCAATTTGGGCCAGGTCAGGCCTGATTCAGCCTGATTTGTCCCAAATTGTGCCCGATTCGGCTTGAATCCAGCTGCTGTGGAGAGTGACATCATCATGCAGGCCACATGCCAGCCCTGAGTCTCCCTAGTTCATTGTCACATCTGGAGTCTGTTTCCCAGCTCTTTGTCTCACTCTGGAGACAACTTCTCAATCTTTCGTCTCACCCCAGGAACCACCATTAAGTCTTTGTTTGGGGGGAAGAAGATGCAATCTTGCTCCTGGGTAGGAGCTACAGTGTAACTGGACTGCCTCTCCTCCATAGCTGTGTGCACGCTCCTGGATTCAGTGTCTACCCTCAAATCTCTGTTCGAGCTCTTCCACCTTGACACGCAGGTCATTCAATGCTCTCTCCTAGATGCCCTCTTCTGGATGATAAATATCACTCAATCCCTTAAACTCTATCCAATTTTCTCCATTGCTTTCTAATTAGCTCTAGGTGTGTGCTGTGTGTGTGTTGTGTGCTGTTAATCTTTGTTATTTTCAATAAAAATCTCCTTTTGGTTGAAACCTCTGTCTGGTCATTGAAAGAGTTATCTAGCTGGGACAATTGTCGTATATATTGGTGGAGATCCCTAAGTTATCCCCTCTTGTTGCCCTCCTTGCACGCTAATTCCCCCAACTCGCAAGGAGACTTTCCCTTTGGGTAACACCTCTGGCAGCTGATTGGCAGTTAGAAGAGATGGCTGGGGGCAGGGAATGACAGTGATCCATGCTCTGATTATAGGTTAGATTTCTGGAATATACTTTATGTGTCTGCTTTTGAAAATGGTCTGGAAATTCTAGCTTGTCCAAAATTTACTTATTTACATCATTTATATCCCACCTTTCTCCCCAGTGGGCACCCGAAGTGGCTTACATCATTCTGCTCTCCTCCATTTTATCCTCTTTTTTATCCTCAGGTAGATTAGGCCAAGAGGGCAGCAGCCAGGCTGCTGTACCATCCCAGTGCTGAAAGATCAGCACTGGCTGCTCTTCCCTCAGCGGGGGGCTGGCAACACTAGTCTGCCCTGACTGAAGCGGCCATTTCCTCCAGGGGAACTGATCATTGTCGTCTGGAGATCTCTTGTAATTCTTGGAGATTTCCTGGCCCCACCTGGAGGCTGGCAACCGATTGTGAAGAAAACTAGACTGATAGAGAGTGAATGGCCTAAGGTCCTCCGTCAATCTTGATGTCAGTGTGAGGATTTAAACTTGATTCTTACAGATCCTTAAACTGACACCCTGGTAAATACATCATGTTGGCTCAATACAGTTTCCTGGCATGTAGGGCTTGAGCAGATTAGGGAAACTACCCAAAATGAGTTTTATTGCCCTTTAAAACAGTTCTTCAAGCTCCTTCTCACTTGCTAATAAATGCTAAATCTCACAAAAGTGTTCCTTGTCATCCACTCCAGTTTTTTAAAAAAAATTCCAATCCAATAAATCTTGTTCAAACTATTGTGAATTCTAAAGGCCTTTTATGCTGCCACTCATTTGGCAAGGAACGTCCTCTCACCCTCGTGTTTCTTCCCACCACCTGCCCCCATTTCTTCCCATTCAAACGAAACCAATCTGTGTTCTGTTCCTTTAAAAAAAAATGAAATAAAGCCTGTGTTCATAGTGACAGTCAATAACACTACAGCATAATAATCAATTGCTATTTGTAGCAGCAGGGCTAGCAGTGGGGGCAGATCAGTGCAAATTACTGTCACTGTGTGCCGCCGGGTACTGCAGCCAGGCTGTGTGCTGCAAGACAAATGATACCACAGTCAATGCAACTAGACAGTACTTAGTCATACCTGTACAATAGCAGCACACTTAGAATGGGCTACAAATTCAGCAGGATACACATACACACACGCACACACATGGATGGATATAAATCTAGCAAATTGAACAGGGAGTTTCAAATGAATTAAGGCTGCACTGTGCTGCGTGATCAAGATTTTAAAGTTAAATGCTCATGGTTTTTCATCCACCTGGAAACAGGAGCCTTACAATTAGCCAGTGATCCACAAAGAGGACAGGCAGCGGTTTAAGTCAATTTCAGTCAAGTCCCTGTGGCTGCTTCAATGAAGGATGTCTCGAAAGAAGTCGTGACTTGTGCAGTCAGTTCACAACCACCTGTTTTAATCAATAGTGAAATACACATGCAATGGATTGTTTTCCCTACATACGACGAAATGAACAGTTTCACTTGCTGCTGTAGAGCATGACAAGAATTTTTTTGTGTCTCTATTGCATTTGAGGGAAAAGAGATTCAGCTTTTGATCTCAGTAGGAGACAAAGCTGTTATCTGAGGACTGAGGGTCTGAGGAAGCGGCAGGTCAAACAGGTAATTTTGAAGACAGAGCTACACTGTTCTTTCTGTATCAACACCTTTGCTGCTCTGAACAAGGTAATTTAGTTAAGTCCCTTGTGACTATAGCTTTCAAATCATGTTGAAGGGACAGGAGAAATGAAAACATAGTCGTTAGATTAAAGGGCATCTAATTCATAAAAAGGAGATTGGCTTCAGATTATATCGGAATAAAACAGCATCATGGGAAGATTTTTTTTTAAAAAAAAATCAGCCTGCTAAGCAGAGTTTTACAAAACATCTGGTTAGTTTTAGGGTCTCTCTCCCTCTCCAGAGAATGCAAAAGGATACTTTATCCATAGGGTGCTAAGTGCACTAGCGCCAACCCTTGCCAGCCATGTGATGGATGAGAAACCTTGGAAGGAGGGAGAGGAATACTAATTGCTTTTTGCATTGTGTATGTGTGTGCAAACAAGGTAAGATGAGCCCCTAGCTCTACCTTTGCAGCCTGGGAAGTGCACAGTCAGTGTGAACATTTAAGAACAACAACAAAATCAGCAAAGACTTCAGAAATAATGGAAGATGGGGCCTGGAAAGAGAAAATTCCAGCCCTTATCGGCAGAGAAAATTCCTTGTGGCCTAAGGACTAAAGCAAATGGTTGGGTTTCATTGGTATGGATATGAGGGAAATCTTTGTCTGGGGTTTCTGGTGGTTCCTGGTAGTAGAGGAGTAATCTTGCTCATTTAAGAGTACTTGTTATCTAGTACTAGATGACACAACAAGAACTACTGGCAACAATTTCCAAAAACTTTCAAACCCTCGAGAACATAAAGAAATAAAGATCACAGACAGGTATACATCACAGTGGAAACAGATGAGTACCGAGCTGCTATCTAGTTCAGACCCAAAAGACTGCACTCAAAAATTCTCTATAACAATGGATATAAGTGTGTGCAATACATAATAACTGAAGGGCTCCACTGAAGACAAGAGGGAGATCTGAAGATGCTGTCGTTGATGGGCTATACCTATGACAGCTTTTGGTTCTCAGTTCATTATTTCAATTGCTTTGTCATCAAACCATCAGAGAGTCTTCCTTATTTAATTATAGAACTTACTGACAGGACTTAGGACAAAACTTCATAGCTATGTACAGGGGTCATTTCGTAGAAAAAGAGCTGCAGGAACTCGTTAGCATAACTGATTTGCATATGCCAACCCCCCAGACCTCACTTATCCTGGCTGTTTTGGACCCAATCCTGGCCATTCAGGGCCGAAATTGGGCCCAAAATGGCAAAAGGGCTGAAAATGGCTGAAAAGGGGCCCAAAATGGTCAGAATTGGGCCGCTGCTGAGCGGGAGAGTGTTCCACCACCCGTAAGGCCCGATCCTGGCCATTTTTGGACCAATCCTGGCTGTTTTAGGCCCAATTCTGGCCATTTTGGACCCAATCCAGGCCAAAACAGGCCCGAAAATGCCCAAAAACCAGGTGGGCGGGGCCACTTGACATGTGACCTCTTTGAAGAGCTACCGGAACTGCGTTCCTGCACATTCCCCCTCAAAATGAGCCCTGGCTATGTGTCATCTAAATATAACACACTGTCCATGACTCAGCACAGACACATACAGCAAATTGCTCCCTTCTAAAAGGAGAATGCATATTTGCAAAATCCAGGCTGTGCAAAATTCTGGTAAACTGCTATACCTGGAATATACATTCTGTCATAAAGCTGTACTGCTGAAAAATGTAGTAAAGCATACCAATCACAATCCAGGAAGTGGACAAATCATATACTAATTTTTCCCTGCCAAAAGCCTGAATCCTGTTAACACGGAATGTAATTTCCCCTGTAAAGTTGTGTTAATTTACATTTGCTTTAGGGTTACCGTTTTCTAGTTGGGGCCTGGAGTTCTTCTCGTATTACAATTGATCTCCAGACTACAAAGATCAGTTTCCCTGGAGGAAATGGCAACTTTGGAAGGTGGACTCCATGACATATCCCCAAAAATCTCACACCCCTCGCCAAACTTCACCTTCCCCATGCACATTCCAAGTCTCCAGGAATTCCTCAAGCCAGAGGTAGCAACCCAACAAACTGATGTGAAGCAACAAGGACAAATAAGGATCCATCTTGGATAGAATGTGACAGCACAGGTAGTCTGCGGACTTTAGATGTTCACTGGATACATCTCCCTTCAAAATCACCGTGTAGATGTGCTGTAATGAACTCAAAAGAATAATTTGACCTCTGTCCCAAGCTGGACTTGGGACAAAATTTATCAAGCTGTCTCAAAAAGAAGTAATGATGGGTATTGTTGGGCTACAAAGATACAGAACCCCCTGAAAGGAATACAAACATTATTTTAACAGCACACATTAGCAAAGAATGAGCTGTCAAGACTGATCTGGACCAGAAGAGAGTCATTGACCCAAAGGTGAACGCCTCTGAATTTCATTTCCAAACCTCTGAGCCATGCAGTCCCCTGAAAGAACAGTGACAGCCTTTTTAAAAAATGTCCAAGCAAAGTAATGTTAAGGAAGGAAAGAAGACAGGAAGTGTACCTGCCAGATGAGTAGGCTTAGCATGTTGTTAACCTAAGTGTTAATAACATTTAACTTTAGTCTCCTAACTTGTTTCACCACAGAAATTTGCCCTGAATGTTTCCTTAGAAAATCTTTTAGTGTCTGCAAAAGTTTGTTCAAAGTTAGACATGACATTTTTGGCAATGGCTGAATGTCAATGGAAACCTGAAGAAGTGTTACATGACACATTCTGAGAATTAAGATGGTCAACTGGCGGAAATCACCTGGTTGAATGAGGATGTCAAGTGTTTTTCTTGCTTGGCTAAGCCCAGCATGCAGGCTCCAGGGATTTGGAGAGAGAGAGAGAGAGAGAGATTTTTCTGCATTGGCTCCATTGCGTTGTGAGCAGTATTACACAACACCTCCGTTCCCCTTCCCTCCTTATTTTGAAATGAAGCCTAAGCTTTCCAGAAACATGAAGGCGGCATTCATCTCTGTTATGCTGTATGTGCTTAATCTTGAACCATTTCTCCTGTTGACACTGTTGCATCTTATTGGTAATGATGCATAGTTCTCCTTTCATTAAATCAAAGGATAGTTTTACAAAGGAAAACAAACATTAATGAGTTTCTGTGTCTGTTCTGAGTTGGAAATACAGTGTTGGAAAGTATCATCATCTTGAAGGTTGTTTCAGTTTATAAGAATAATGTTTTTGCTTGGCAATAGAAAAGTGCTTGTATTTGGTGTTTGATTTGGTTTCCTGAAAATGCAAGACAGGGAACCAGTATATCTTTTTCCTCTGCGAGACAATTGAATGATAGAATTCTCCTTGTGATGTAAGGGGTGACTTAGAATAGGGTTTTAATTAAACCGAATAAAATAATTTATTTTTCATCTAGTCCAACCCACAGCCCAATGCAGGAACAGCCTAAAGCATCCCTGACAAGTATTCATCCAGCCGCTCCATGAAGACTGCCAATGAGGGGGACCCCAACCACATCCCTAGGCAGCCGATTCCCCTGCTGAACTATTCTTAATGTGAAGTTTTTCCTAATGTGCAGCCAGTAACTTCCCTCCTGTAGTTTAAATTCACTGTTTCGAGTCCTATCCTTTGCTGCCGACAGAAACAGCTCCCTTCCCTCCTCTTAAGTGACAGCTGTTTAAATACTTAAAAAGAGCAATCATGTCTCCCCTCAACCTCCTCCAAACTGAACATTCTCAGATCCCTCAGTCTTTCCTCGTAGGGTTTGGTCTTCAGGCCCCTGATCATCCTGGTTGCTTTCCTCTGCATCTGTTCCAATTTGTCCACATCTTTTTTGAAGTGAGGCTTCCAGAACTGCACTAAATACTCCAGATGGGACTCCTGACCAAAACAGGATATAATGAGCTAATGATATCCTGTGATTTGGATGTTATGCCTTTGTTAATATACCAAGATTGTATTTGCCTTGTTTGCTGCTGCATCACACTGAGTGCTCCTATTTCGTTTCCTATTCACCTTGTTCACACACATTGCTACTCAGAAGTATACCCCTCATCCAGTATACATGTTTTGCATTTTTGTTACCCAGATGGAGAACCTAGCATTTATCCTTGTTAAATCGTATCTTATTCAAATCTGCCCACTTTTCCAGTGTGTTCAAATCTCATTTAATTCTATCCCCGTTTTCAAGGGTGTTTGCTACTCCTTCCAGTTTGGTGTCATCTGCAAATTTAATGAGTAATCCCTGTTTCTCCAAGCAAAACCAAATTTTTATTTCCTTTTCAGAAGCAGTAACATTTGTGAACATCCAGTTAAGCCTAACATTCTAGAAAGCCAGAATGTTCATGAACATTCTAGAAGGTTTATGATTGACTTACAATTAAGGTGAATGGTTGTGGTTGGAATATTCAGTAGCATCCCCAGTCAATCTCCAAGTACAATGATAAACTACCTAATTCAGATAGATACAAAATAATAGGGAAAAAGTAGACACACCCATGCAATGTATTTTAATTTTAATATTTGTCTTGTTCATAAAAAGATCTTTACCCTCAATTATGGAGTAACATTTGATCTCAATGCTCACGGCATCCCACAATCTAAAACAGATCAGAGTTCCAGTTGTTCAACTTTCAAGAAGAAGCACATTTCGACTTCCGGTTTGGGATTCATGGAGGTCTAACGCAGCTCCATTTGTGGAGCTGACCGGATTGCCGTTTTAACCGGCCGGAGGGGTGAAAATAACCCGCGGCCGACTGCTCTCAGGCGGGGAGCAGGCAAAGAACGCTCAAGACCCTAGGGTGAGCTAGATCTCGGACGAGGGGGGGCTCTACACAAGGAGTCTCCCCCCCGATCCTTGAGGTCCCACCTTGCGACGGGTCGGCTATAATCTCTGCGGCAATTTTGGGGCCAATTCGGCTGGCATAAGACCTACATACCCAAGCTTCGATCGGGGAGGGAAGTCGAGAGGAGAATTTAAGATCGAAACAGCGATTACAACCCGAGAAAGTTGAAGAGAAGGTAAAGATCGCTATCTCTTGAAACGGGACAGATTGACAAAAACAGAGAGGAAAGAAAGTAGATTTTTAAACTGCAACAGACTAGTGAAAAGGAGGTGAAGACTCGGCAGGAGTTGTATTTTAAAAGAGACTAAGTTTAAAGAAGTTATTACAAAAATCGGACTATTGTTTTGAATACCTGTGGTTTTGGAGCTGTGGGAAAAAGACACCATCGCGAGACCTGCTGTGGGAAGACGGGAGACAGGAAGTGCGTAACAACAATAGAGTGGCTGGAGGGAAGCGGCCCTTGCCAAAGGACAGGAAGTGGGGAATCGCCATCTTTGAAAGTGGAAGGGTCGTGGCTTCAGCGGAAGAGGAAGTAGGCCATCTTGGATTACAACAACATAGAGAAACCATAGAGAAAAGACGCCCGACATTTTGGATATAAAAAATTAATTTTGGCAAAGATTGGGACATTTAAAAAAAAGGAAAACGTTTAATTATACGCCACGGAGCTGAGGAAGAGAGCAGATTCGTGGGAGCGAGCTAAAGCAAGCCCCACGATGTCGAAAAAAGAGTGGCAATCGGCAATAGAAAATTTGGACAAAAAACTTATAGACATGATGAAAGAACTTAAGGACACGAAATTGGAGCTTATTAAAGAGGTCAAGGAAGTTACACAGACAGTAAAGTCGGAGCTGTCAGAAGTGAAAAAAGGCGTGGAAACGATTAGCAGTGAATTACAAGGAACGCAGCAGAGAGTTAAAACAGTAGAAGACGCGATGGAGAATTTAATAGACACGCAACAAACAGAGATGAGGCTGGTGAAGGGGAGGATGTCAGTTGCAGAAACTAAACACATGGAGAAGCAGCTTCGTTTTCGTGGTCTGCCAGAAGTGGAAGGGAAGTCAGCGCAAGAACAGATGACTGAGGTGTTGGCTGATTACCTGGGGAAGGAGGAGGAGGAGATTGTGGCTATCCTAGATGTGGCGTATCGTGTGAACTCGAGAATTGCAACCCAGAGGAAACTACCAAGGGATGTGATTGTGCAGTTTACAACTAGAAATATGAAAGAGAGGATTGTGACAAAACAATTTCAAGATCCATTGGAGATTGATGGCAAGACGATTATTATAATGAAGGAACTGCCCAGATCAGTGTTATTGGACAGGAAAAAATATAGAGTGCTAATTCAGACTTTGAAGGACATGAATATCAGATACAGATGGGAGTTACCGGAAGGAGTGTCCTTTGAGTTTGGAGGGGCAAAAAAACGCATCAGATCTGAGCGGGAGATGGAGAGATTTATCAAGGACAATGAAAAAGACTTACCAACAAAACCATGAATATGGAGTGTAAAGTATTATCTTGGAATGTAAATGGACTAAACTCACCGAATAAGAGAAAAAATATTTTTCATTGGCTATTAAAACAAAAATGTGATATTGTTTGTCTGCAGGAGACCCATATTAGAAAACAGGATGTAAAATATTTAAAATCTGGAAAATTGGGCAAAGAATTTGTAGCGGCTTCCAACAAGAAAAAAAGAGGAGTGGTGTTGTATATAAAAGAGGAGCTGCAGCCAAAACTTGTTATGAGAGATGTGGAAGCTAGATTTGTAGTAGTGGAATGTAATTGGAATTTAAAGAGAGTGTTGGTAGTCGGACTTTATGCACCTAACGGTGCAAAGGAAAGCTTCTTTAAGGACTTAAGGAAGCACCTAGACGATCTTGTATATGACCAGATAATTCTTGCTGGAGATTTCAATGGAGTGACAGATTTGGAACTAGACAAAAAGACTACAAAAGCACAAAAGAAAAGAGGACTATTGCCAAAGCTTTTTTTTGAGTTGATTCAACAAGAGACTCTCGAAGACGTATGGAGGAGAGAATATCCTAAAACCAGACAGTTTACTTTTTATTCTGCAAGGCATCTTACATTATCAAGAATTGATATGATCTGGGCCTCAAAGGACTTAGCGTTATGGACTAAGGAGGTAGAAATAATGCCGATGGTAGGCTCAGATCACAACCCAATTATGTGGAAATTTGGAAAAAGGAGAAAAAGGAAAGCCTGGAGAATAAATGAGGACTTGTTACAGGAAAGTGAGAATATGGAAACATTGAGAAGAGAGACTAAGTTTTTTATACAATACAACGTGAATAAAGAAGTACCAACCAGTAAAGTTTGGGACGCGTACAAGGCGGTTGTAAGGGGCATACTAATGGACTTAAATGGCAGAGCAAGGAAAAAGAAAGAGGAGAAGAGACAAGAGATTGAGGAGAAAATAAAGGCCAAAGAAGCACAGTTAAAAAAGAGACCAGGGAAAAAGAAAATACATCAGGAAATCAAAATTCTTCAAGAACAGTTAACAGCAATGAGTAATAAAGAATTGGAGTGGAACCTTAAAAGACTGAATCAAAAAGCTTTTGAGGGTGCTAATAAACCTGGGAAATATTTGGCATGGCAATTGAAGAAGAAAAGGGAAAAGAAAATAATAAATAAAATCTGTGAAGAAAATAAAACGTACCTGGAGCAGACTACCATTAGTAGAGCCTTCTATAAATTCTATGCGAAGCTGTATAATAAAAAAGAAGTAACCAAAGAATCAATAGCATCATATTTGGAGAAAACTAAACTTCCAGAGATTTCGGAAGCTTGGAGAAACAAGTTGAACAGTGAAGTAACTGATGAAGAAATAAGTAAGGCAATACAATCCGCAAATCTAGGAAAGGCGCCAGGGCCAGATGGACTTACGGCTAAATTTTATAAGACAATGGCCAACGAACTGGCACCATTCCTAAAAGAGGTGATGAACGGAGTTTTCAGGGATCAAAGAATTCCAGACACTTGGAGCGAAGCGAATATATCATTGATCCCAAAAGAGGGCCAAGATCTGACTAACGTGAAAAATTACAGGCCTATATCATTACTTAACAATGATTACAAAATTTTTGCGAAGATATTGGCGGAAAGACTGAAGGGGTGGCTCTCGGAAGTCATAGAGGAAGAACAAGCAGGCTTTTTGCCGGACAGACAAATAAGAGACAATTTAAGGACAGTGATCAATGCTATTGAATACTATGACAAGCGTTGTGATAAAGAGGTTGGTTTCTTCTTTGTAGACGCTGAAAAAGCGTTTGACAATTTAAACTGGGACTTTTTGTTTGCCACTATGGAAAAGCTACAATTGGGAGAAAGATTCATCAGAGCAATTAAAGAAATTTATAGAGACCAGACTGCAGCAATTGTAGTGAATGATGAATTGACCAAGAAATTGACGATTAGTAAAGGAACAAGACAAGGTTGCCCGTTATCTCCATTGTTGTTCATTTTAGTATTGGAGATTCTGATGATACAAATACGACAAGATGAGGAAATACGAGGAATAAAAATAAAGGACTATTCATACAAGGTTAGAGCATTTGCAGATGACATAATGTTAATTGTAGAAGATCCATTGGAGAACATGCCAAAAGTGATAGATAAGATCAAGGAGTTTGGTGATTTGGCAGGTTTCTTCATTAACAAAAAGAAGTCAAAGATACTATGTAAAAACATGACTAAGCAGAAACAACAATTGTTAATGGAAACAACGGACTGTGAAGTAACTAGTAAAGTGAAATATTTGGGAGTTGAGCTGACTGCAAAAAATATAGATTTGTTCAAGAATAATTATGAAAAATTATGGACTCAGATAGAGAGAGACTTGATCAAGTGGAATAGACTGAATTTGTCATGGTTGGGCAGGATTGCAGCAGTTAAGATGAACGTGTTACCAAGAGTAATGTTTTTGTTACAGACAATACCAATCATCAGAGACTCTAAACAATTTGAAAAATGGCAGAGGAAAATATCAGATTTTGTTTGGGCAGGCAAGAAGCCTCGAGTGAAAGTAAAAGTTCTACAAGATGCAAAGGAGAGAGGCGGAATGCAACTGCCCAATCTGAGACTTTACCATGATGCAATCTGCCTAGTTTGGCTAAAAGACTGGATGACATTAAAGAATAAGAAACTATTAGCCCTAGAGGGATATAAAAAAATTTTTGGATGGCACGCATACCTATGGCATGACAAAGTAAAGGTCAACTCGATGTTCCTGCATCATTTTGTAAGGAGAAGTCTATATACAATCTGGAAGAAGTACAGAACTTACCTACAAGAAGGAACCCCCTTGTGGGTGGTTCCATATGAGGTGATAGATCCGAGAGCTGTGGATAATGAACAACAATGTTTAACGTACAAAGAAATAACTAAGATTGAAGTATCTAAACTTAGAATAAAGACGCAAGAGGAACTATCACCTAACTATGATTGGTTTCAGTATAGACAGATTAGAGACTTATACAACTCGGACTTTGCAAAAGGGGGCATACGAACAGAGAACTCGGAACTAGAGCAGACCCTTCTTAAAGAAGACAAGAAAAGAATATCCAAGGTATATCAAGTACTGTTGAAATGGTATACTGAGGATGAGATAGTTAAAACACAGATGGTGAAATGGGCTATAAACTTTAATAAAGAAATAACAATGGAGGCATGGGAATACTTGTGGAAAACTACAATGAAGACAACGACATGTATTAATATTAAAGAGAACATTTTCAAAATGATCTATCGTTGGTACATGACACCAAAGAAGATTGCGCTAGGGAATTTGAATACATCTAATAAATGCTGGAAATGTAAGAAACATGAGGGCTCCCTCTATCATATGTGGTGGTCGTGTGAGGTAGCTAGGCAGTTCTGGGGGGAAATAATAAGAGAAATGAGTGAAATTTTACAGTTTCAAATAAATAAGAACCCAGAACTCCTGCTGCTAAACTTGGGAATGGAGGGAATTCCAGCCCATCATAGGACGATGATATTTTATATGACTGCAGCAGCTAGACTTTTGTATGCGCAGAAATGGAAAGTACAAGAAGTGCCAACTATTGAAGATTGGATCTACAAATTGCTGTACATGGCTGAAATGGACAAGATGACAAGAAAACTGAGAGATCTGGACTCAGGGCAGTTTAACACAGACTGGGAGAAGCTGAAACAATATCTGGAGAAGAAATGGGAGGTGGGAGGAAAACTGTGGCAGTTTGAGAACTACTGAAGTATAATAAAAGTATAAAAGAGAGGGGTGACTTTACCGGGGGAGGAAGAGAAATGTGAATTTATAAGCAGTTAGATTAATTGATCGAGATATATATAGATATGTAAAGATTAAGTGATAGAATATTGATAGAGAATAATTAATGATAAGGTTTAAACATGAGGATTGAGTAACTAACAATATTTTCTTTCTTTGATAAGATTTATATGCACCAAACTGAATGCATAGAAGAGTTAAATTGATTGATTATGTGATAAGTTAGATAGAATTACCATAAAAAGATGAAATGAGTAATATATAGAGAATAAATCAAATTGTTTGATTTAAATGTGGGAAATTTTTATGGTTTACGATGTATAGGTTTATGATATATAGAAATATTCAAAACTGGAAAATGGGATAAATTGGTTATCTAAAGACGTACGGTTTGGGTGTATAATAAGTAAAGGAGTTAAAGATGTACTGCTTAATATAATGGAGAATGTATATTTGTTTTAGACAGATGAATTTTATAGAAGTAAGGGAAAAGGGACAGAGGGTGGGAAAGCTGTTGGAAGTCAACAAAAGGGGGGGAAAGGGAGGGGGTTAGAAACGAAAAATTAGGGGAAAATTGAATGTAATGTAAAAATAATAATGCTCTAACCCAATAAAAAATTTTTCAAAAAAAAAAAAGAAGAAGCACATTTCCTACAGAAGAATTTTCCTTTCATTCTTTGCCCATCCTTTTGCTCTAATGTCTGATGCCTGCAGACATAGTAGCAGCACAAGACAAGGTTATAAAGGGTTTCCCCCCTCAACTAGCAATGTCTGTGTTCTTGATTGATAAAACCAAATTATGTAAAACCAAATATCAGAAGTATAGGAGAAGTCTCATGAGGCAGTTACATCCTTTGTTTCTTGGGATTAATATTATTTTCACAACCAGGTAAGGGTGTGATCCGTCTTAACATAAGCCCAGTATTCCTACATATGGATTGCTTAGTCTCAGTGCTGCCCTGTTCCTTCTTCCTTACTTCAATCATGCAAGGACACATACTGCAGGGCCCAGGGGGACCACAACACGGTGAGTGATGTTTCTGTGCATGCCTTGTAAAAGTTTAGGGGTTTTGACTGTGGCCGTTTTCACATGGCCAAAGCCTCTGGAAGATCGCGTGAAACTCATGGCATGAAGCATCTTCCTAGCATGATTTCCCAACATGATCCTGTTTAATGGCACGATTTCTGACATCATCGCACCATTAAAGGGGATTGTGCCGTGAGTTTCATGCGATCTTCTGGATGCTTATGGGAGCATGTGGAAATGGCCTGTGTTCCTTAGAGGGATGGAGTGTGAGATGGAGGCTGGGTGACTCTGCACCCTCATGCTGCACATTCAATCTGTGAAGGGCACAGCCACACTTACTTACGGTTTGGATCCAGTGGTAATTTCTACATATGGAAGGGATTTCTGCTAGCAAAGCAAAACTTTCTTACCTCCTCTCTCCTGTTGTATCCCAAATATAGCTATCAGAATAGTGCTCCTGAGGAAACTGGGGGCTCCTGGGAACAGCTTGATGGGGAACGCAGAGGTCTATAGTGGGGGCACTAGTGAAAATTGCTGCCCTTCTATCAACAGAACTCCTCCGCTGTATCTAATTGGTCAGTGTTAGATCTGATATGTCCCATCAATATATGCAAAATGAATTCCCTGTTTATATTTGTGAATATTCTTCCTAACCACAAACAAAGAAGAATGACTGTTGATGGGATGTTTGAACCTGATATAGCACAAAATCAGAGTACATGATGCCACGCTAATCTTAAAAAAAAACTGTTTAATTCTTCCTAGCATCTAGGTACTACAGCTAGCGATATGTTTGAAATCCATCCAATACCTCCTTAGCGTAGGCTTAATAACATATTTCAGGTGACACTGAATTTGACCCTAACATATTGCTCTCCCCACACAAATGTGCAGTATTCCCCTAACACCTCAAGAAGGCTTCTCTTCTGCTTGCCTTAGCCATTCACTTTCACACTTCCATTTTGACATTTTCCATGCACAAATTGCATCTCTGTATACCCATGTGGCCATTGCTGTTAAATCCATGTGATAGCCTTTAATATTTTGATCTTTGTACATAAAGCCTATTTTTGAATGCAGATACAAACTATGATTAAAGCAGGCAGCAATGCAGGTTTCATGGGCTTTGCACAATTGTGTGTGAAGCCTGTAGTGTATTCTCCATGCTTCTTTGGCATAACGTTTGTCATCAGAGTAATAACTGATTACCCTTATGTACAGAGAAGAAATATATTTGGCACTGTCTGACATTTTTAATAAAACTTCCACACAATAACAAATGCTAAACTTCTCTTTCTCTCTTTTTCACCCCGTATGTATTTATGAGTGTAAGGAGAAATTGTGTATAATATTTCTCATTTAATTTCTGCCATTTTGTTGCAAATACAAGGCAATAATTAAATTTCACACAGAAATAATTATTAACATGCCTCAAGAAAACTTCCTTTGAGTTGAAAATATTTGATTTAGAGAAGGGGGGATGGTGTTGAAGTATTCTATGTATGTGTGAAGATCACCAAAAGAATCCAAATTTCATATTGCAGAAGGACTGTCATTAAAAGTGCACTTTAAAAATCCTGCTGAGACGTGATTTGATAGTAAAATGTTAGCTGTAGAAAGAAACCATAGCACCTTTTCGGAGATTTTTTTGTATTGGAGCTTCATGAAGGCAGCAACAAAGAGATGACGTTGTGTGAACTGAGTTTAAACACAATGGAATATATAGAAAGCCAAATCAAAATGTACAGTTGTAAGAGGCTATGGTGCAAGATTTAGCAACCTGTACTCTGTGAAACAGTAGTCACTCATGACTTTTCTTAAATGGAGAAAGTTGTGTAATCCATATGGTCAGAAGATTAAATGTTGGAGTCCATTTTTTCACAGTAAATTCTGCATCATCAGATAGGTTAAATTTTTAAGATACAAGTACTTTTCGAAGTAGTAAGCACTAACAAAAAAAAGTGTGTTTATGCTTGTATTTATGCAAAGGAACATCTTTCCGACACTGTGTTCCTTCAGCGTTTTTGCTGGCCAACTGTAAACTGATCACTTACAATTGTACTTGAGTGTTTAGTGACCAGAAAATGTACAAATGCTGCTTCTGCCAGGGTAACTGAAAGTGCATGCACAGATTGAGGGAAATACTACAGGCAACAATTAGCCATCATAGTTACCCCTGCTAATACTGCAGAAAATTGAAATATTTGCCTCACTGAGAATTGAAGCGCATTTCTGAAGTTTATCCAGAACAAGAATAACAACGTTTTAAAATGCTGGCTTTATTAAAAACAAACTAACTAAATAATAAAAAATAAGACGCAGCATCCTACTGAATATAGCTGTGCAACATATTAGTGCTTTTGAGTCCATCCTTTGTTAAACCGATCCGAGATCAATACAGGCCTGCTGGATGGAAGGCTGGCAGGTCTCCACTGACATTTCAAACGAGAGGCAAAATGTCTTTCCATATGATGATATTGGTAAGACTAACAGTATCAAAACCTGCAGGCTTGAAATTGCCCCAGACGAATCGTTAGTGCATAAAGAACTTTATGATACCAAAGCACTGCATTGAAATTTACCAGTAAAGATATAAAAATCTGCTTTCTATAGATAGCACATTAACAGTGAAATCCTAAGTAGGGTTACTCCAGTATAAGTCCATTGAAATCAATGGGCTTAAACAGGCGTAACTCTACTTAGGATTTCACTGTAAGTTTGTATTTCTTACTGCGTAACATCTAACCATTTATGTTATTCTGTAGTCCAACGGTTCTAGAACTGAACTTGGATTTAAATCTTCTCCAGTGAACGAGGTCTGATTAGATGATACACTAAATGCAAGTTGAGTTGGAAATAACAGGAAGGGCTTCATTATTCCCTCCCTTCCACCTCAACCCCATACTTATACTAGCAGAAAAGAGACATGGGGATGGGTTGTTTGTCTTACTGCTGCTTCCATTTATTTACATATCCTACTATATAAAAAGCTAACCATATTCCAGACAACTCACTTCCTACACTGGTGTGCCTCCAGTGGGCGCTGCAGTAGAGGGAAGCCCAAATGAAGCAGCTTGTCCCTCCAGAGAGCATGCCGTGGTGGGAAGGCCAGGCCAGGATCAGGCATGGAGCAGGTGGCAATGCCTGCCTTCCGTCTTCACACAGAAGGGATCAAGAGTGGAGCAAGTGGAAATGTCCACCCCTCACCTTCACCCAACTGGGATCAGGAACGGAGCAAGTGGCAATGGCCACCCCCCGACTTCACCCAGCAGAGATGAGGAGCGGAGCAGGCAGCAATGCCCACTCCATTTTCACTCCGCTGGGATGAGACACGGAGCAGGGGGTGATGCCTGCCCCCACCTCACACAGCTGGGGTAAGGAATGGAGCAGGTGGCAATGCCTGTCTCTGCCTTCACCCAGCTAGGATCAGGCATGGAGCAGGTGGCAATGCCATCCCCCATTCAGCCAGCTGGGCTCAGGAGTGAAGGTGGCAATGCCCACCCCCTGCCATACCCAGCAGGGATCAAGAGTGGAACAGGTGGCAATACCCACCACCCCGTCTTCACCCAGCTGGGATCAGACATGGAGCAGGCGGCAATGCCAGCTCCCCCAGCCTTCACTCAGCTAGGATCAGGAGTGGAGCAGGTGGCAATGCTAGCCCCCTTCACCTGGCCAGGATCAAGAGCAGAGCAGGTAGCAATGCCTGTCCCCTGTTTACCTGGCCAGGATCAAGTACAGAGCAAGCGGCAATGCATGCTCCCCTCACCCGGCTGGGATCAGGAGCAGAGTAAGTAGCAATGCGTATCCCCTGTCACCTGGCCGGGATCAGGAACGGAGCAGATAGCAATGCATGCCCTCCCTTCACCCGGCTGTGATCAGGAGTGGATCAGTAGGCAATGCCCACCCCTCCATTCATCCGGCTGGGATCAGGAGCGGAGCAGGTGTCAATGCCTGCCCTCCTTCATCCAGCCAGGATCAGGCACAGAGCAGGTGGCAATGTCAGCCCTCCCGTCTTCACCCAGCAGGGATCAGACACAGAGGAGGAGGCAATACCCACCTGCCCGCACTCCCCTTTCTAGAGCCCGTTGTATTTTTTCCCACAACAGGCTTTGTTGCTAGTTTACAATATTTATAGTCTGCCTTTCTCACTGAGACTCAAGACGGATTACACAGTGTGAATCAGCACAGTCATTTTCAAAGATATTTCAGTAAATGTAATAAGGTACGTAAATGCAAATTTGCAAATATTTAAAACCAGAAATCCAATACTGAGTTGAAGCTGCGGTCCTAACTCTCTCCTACTCCACACACTTCCAATCCTTTAAATTGTACAAGCACAGAAAACATTCCTATCCTGGGGGCGGGATTTATACCGCCTCCGTTTCCCCCCTTATTTTTCACATTTTTCTGCAAACCTTGGGGGTTTTCTAGGTCTGCAAAAGAATACCCCTTATCTGAAGCTGGCTTCATTATCTGGGTCTTTCTATCCACACAGGCACCAGTTTCAGAATTAGATATATAACAGTACTAAATGGGCTTGGAAAAGGAGAAAAATGCAAGAAACTCAGTTTGGAATCCAGCAGTTAATGGATGTCAAGTCACCTCCTTTGATATCACTTCATCTTGTTTTTGTATTTTGTTTACTTTTTATATCTGCAAGGATTTTTGTCACTGCATTTCTTGTTTCCCCACCTTCTTTTTAAAAAGAAAAACTTTATATGATGAACAATCTACATTATTCAAAATGAAACAGCACAATTTCTCTCCTGAAACAAAGACACAATCCAGGCTGAAGTTCTTCCACCTGAACAACAATCCACCTCTGTACAAGCCCCAGGGAAATACATATTTCCAATCCACCTCCTATTAATTCAAATGGAATTTCTACTTGATGCTGCAAACAACCTGAGTGTCAATATTCCTGTCAAGTATGTTCTTCTAACACCTGTTTTGAAATGCTAAAGGCTTTCGTGCACATGTGGCACCATATTGGAATGATGCAGTTGATTTGACATCATGGAAATAGGTAAAAGTCCATGCTGTCTAACATATTTAAGTGGTCTCATCTTACAGTTTTGTAAAAGCTTTCAAAAATTTGCTCAGCAAATCTTTGTAAAATATATTAACAGCAGGAATACAACTTCCAAGTATGTATGCATATGACTGTAATATAAGTAAATGTATCATACTGTGGCTGTCTTCAATAAGTTTTTATTGTCAAAAGAACAATGAATAAAAATTGTGTGAACCCATTCGTTATTTTTAAATTTTTGATACCTTAACAATTAGGTTCTTGAGTTCATATCCTAAAATTGACCATTACTAAGTATTAGCTTTCTTGTAAACTTGCTACAGAGAAGGTATGGTTATTTCTTCCAACATGCAGAAGAATTATTGACAGTTCTTGGGTCCTAAATGAATCACCCTTTCTGGTAAAACAACAACTTTGCCTCAGGCTGTAGTTCATGCTATGTGATCGACTTGATAACTAGTCTATGTAGCATCAAAAGGCAAGAGAATGAGAAGCCATTTTTGGAGGAGGGGGAGATCAGCTGAATCTTCACAAGAGATTATCATTGCTTTTTCTATGATTTTAACTTCAAGGTAATTAATAACTGAGCTTCCAAGAAAATTTGTGTTAAAAAAAACGAACCCTGAGTTTCATGGCTCATTGCATTCCATGAAAGAAGAACCACGAACTTTCATTAAATTGTCCCATTTCACGAAATGAGTCATTAGGTTTGTAATTTGTCAGATCCTGGGACCCTACAATGGCCCCCTTCATACCCAGAGACGCCAAATTTGCAGGGAGACTTCAGCAGGCTCTCCTCCAGCCACCCTCCAAGTTTGGTGAAGATTACAATATGTTTACTGGGAGACTACCTCCCTTCTGTCCCGCCGGGTGCCACGGGCTCGGGAGGTGGGGAGTGGCCTCTGTCAAGCTAGGCCCCAGAGCCACACAATGCCCTGAGACTGGGGTGAGATGGGGTGGGGTGGGGTGGAGGAAAAAAGGCACCCTCACCCAACAACCTTCCCAGCAAGGACAAGAGCAGAAAATAAAGAAAGAGGCTTTTCAGTCTCTTTTGAAGCAGAAGCAAATCCAGCCAAAAGCTCCCAAATCCACTATCTCTCACTCCAGATCCCAGCAACAGATCCCTCCCTCTCCCTCTGTCTACTGGAACTGAAAGCAGGAGGCACAGACTGTGCCTTATATAAGAAATGCTCACATAGAGCAGAACAGGAGCTCTCTGGTTGGCAGACAGACCTGCCTAACAGGGTTTGGAGGGATGAGATTGGTGTTCCCATGGCTACAGAAGGCCCATCTCCCCCCTGCTTGTTGCTTTCATAGAACAGAATGGGACCTCTCAGGTTGGCATGGAGAACTGCCTATCAAGGTTATGTGGGCTAAGATTGGGGGTTTCCATGGCAACAAAAGGTCTGCAGACATTCTGAGCCTATGTTGCCTAGGGAATCAATGGATCGGCGCCCGCCTGTCTAGCACCATGAAGGCAAATCGGCCCAAAAGTTGTGAATTTCATGAAAAATGTGGCCCCACAAAACACGTTTTCGCGATACATGAATCAGCCCATTCATCACGAAATTTGATTCGTGTTTCGATTCATGCCCATGTCTAGTGTGAAGTCAATGTATAGAAAGGTATAGCTATGCCATAAGTTCCTCTGATGTTGTATCACCAGGCTTGACAGCAACAAACCAACAAATTCTAGGTACATTATCATTCATATAGCCTGGAAATATTTAATAGAGAAGTCATGCCATTTAGCATGCAAATGTAATATTGTTTTAGCTTCCATTTTCAATCAATAGTAAGTCCTTAGAATAAGCAACTTTACTGAGCAGAAAGAAGAAAGCTAATTAGTACATGATATATGTGTTCCTCAGGTATAGGTCTGAAGTTTAAAGTAAAATTAATTAAGTTATAGGTAACATAGTAACATTAGGAAAATATATATCTATTCTTACAGACCTTTAGTTCAGTCAACAGAATGAAAGATAGTGATGGGGAATATGCTGGTATAGTATGAATAATATTTTAAAATCCAAAGTACCTCAGTGGCAAAAAGATTTTGTGTTACTATAAATGTGTGCACATTTCCTGGAGGGTGTGTGTCTGTGCATTTGTTGTGGAGAGATTCTCAGCACAATCCTAAGAATACTTACCTAGGAGCAATCCCCACTGAATAAACTTCAGTAGGATTCTTAGTAGTTCTGCTTCCGGACTGCACTTAGGATGACAGGTGATTTAGAAAAGTCACTAGGAGCCACTGAAACTCAAGGCAGTGTACATAGGGTTTCCTGAAGGTCATGTCAACTTTTTTTCTCTGGTTGCTGCATCATGTGCCTTCCAAGCACAACATAGGACCCTACCAAAGTGAAATGCCTGTTTTATAAATGGAAAACCTGGGATTTTACAATGGTATGTGATTAGCATTCAGCCCTGGCAGACTAAGGCTGCACGGGCTGGGCGAGAGGGCTGCGTTTTCCACCCTGGAAGGGGAAGAAGGTAGGGAGCCTCTTCCTGGGCATCCAGGTACCAGCTGGAATAGATGGAGCCAAACGTTTGATAAGCCGGCTCCGCCTCCCCAGCCAGCAGTCTGCTCCTGGTGCTCGGCCAACCCTCTCTCTCTATAGCAATGCAGAATTAGCCAACTGCTGTTTATTAGGGCCAGGTAGGATTTTTTTTTTCTTTTCCCAATTGGCCTACGTGGAGAGGTGTTTTTCACCTTATCTTGCACTACGCAAAGGGGTTAAGATAATTGGTATGGTGGAGCTGTAAATAGTTTGGCTACTGGCAGGATAAGATGGGGAAATGAGCAGGCTGGTGACCCTCTTGGTCCATCCCCATTGGTGGGGAATTGGAGTCTGTCAGGACTGGAGTGGCTGGTAGGCTTCATAGTTGCCAGTTGTGAGAGCAGACTGCCTGGTGGGACATCTGTATAAGTCTGCCCCCAGGCTCTATGACTGTGGGCAGTTGGAGCTTTAAAGGGAAACCATTTGCTTGGTTGCCGGGTCCCAGCCATCCTTTGGATGGAACACCCCTGGGGCAATGGGAGCTTGCCCAGACAGGTCAAGGTGGAGGTTCTGGGTGACCTCAGGGCTTGACCTGTATCACTAGTTAGACCCCTTGCCGTGTTGACAGTTTATGTTGTAATTAATAAAGTGGCACCATTTTAATCCCAAGCCTTGTGTCTGCCTTTTATTCCAACTGTGGATGGGGAAATTTGAATATGTATCACACACCTAAGTTTGGCAGGAGGAAGCAAAATTTGTATTCTTAATCAATGAATGGGATTCTTGAGGAGCCAGGACTTGACTTTAACTGCCCTTTACTTTTCATATAGTTAATGGTGACATATCAGCTAATACTTCTTTGGTATGACTTGAAAGTTTGAAATGCACAAAGGTTCTGTTGGAATTGCATAAATATGCATACTGAAGGAAAATTTAAGGAAATTGAATATTTAAAGAAAACCCTGCAATATGTCCTGTTAAATTTTCATTCTAAGAAATTAGAAAACAGACAAACAAGACAGACAAACGGTAGGGGAGAGTCTGCACATTTACATTCACAGCTGCTTGCTGTGACCTAGATGACCCAGGCTAGCTCGATCTTGTCAGATATCAGAAGCTAAGCAGGGTTGACCCTGAGTAGTACTTGGATGAGAGACCACCAAGAAAGTCCAAGGTGGCTATGTGCAGGTAGGCAATGGCAAATCACCTCTTTTGCCTTGAAAGCTCTATGGGGTTGCAATAAGTGAGCTGTGTCTTGACAGCACTTTCCACCATTGATGTGCTGTTGATGTCAACTTAACCAACTCTCTTTCAAAACTGCAGCTCCACCAATCCCTTCATGGAGGTATTATGAACCCACATATCTAAGACCTATGATCCACCTGGAGGAAGCAACAGAATCTTTTAGGTAGTGGCATTGCCATGGTGCTATAGTGCCACCATATCATTGTTCACTGAATAAATCAAATAGATTGGCAGCAAGAAGACTCTAGTCTAACTGTGTAGAATCTCTTGGCACAGGCATCTTTCCAATTCTCGTGTGTGTGTTATGTGTCATCAAATCACTTCCAACCTATGGCAACTCTTTGAAGGAAAGACCTCCAAAACATCCTATCATTAACAGACCTGCTCAGATCCTGCAAACTGGAAGACGCGGCTTCTTTTATTGAGTCAAGCCATCTCATTTTAGGCCTTCCTCTTTTCCTACTGCCTTCCACTTTTCCTAGCATTATTGACTTTTCCAGAGAATCTTGTCTTCTCATGATGTGACCGAAGTACGATAACCTCAGTTTTATCATTTTTAGCTTCTAGGGAGAATTCAGGCTTGATTTGATATAGTACCCACTTATTTGTCTTTTTGGTTGCCCATGGTATCCACAAAACTCTCCTCCAGCACCAAATTTCAAATGAATCAATTCTTTTCCTGTCAGCTTTCTTCACTATCCAACTTTCACAGCCATACATAGTAATGGGGAATAGCATTGTTTGGATTATCTTGATCTTGGTCCCCAGAGAGACATCTTTATCTTTAAGGATCTTTTCTAGTTCCCTCACAGCTGCTCTTCCAAGTCTCAATCTCCTTCTGATTTCTTCATTGCAGTCTCCCTTTTGGTTGATGATTGAGCCAAAGAACAGAAAATCTTGAACAATATCAATTTCCTTACTGTCAAGTTTAAAATTGTGTGATTCCTCAGTAGTAATTACTTTAGTCTTCTTGATGATCAGCTGTAATCCTGCTTTGGTGCTTTCTCTTTTAACTTTCAACAGTGCTTCTCTTAGAAGGGTGGAAATGTCCTAGAATGGATTGAATTTGAAGCGTCAAGAGCTCTGCTACTGAATTTCATGTGGTTCATATCCTTAAATTTTATTTAGTATATATTTTTTTTCTAAATAGACAATATCCTTGCTTTTAAGATACAGCCTATACTTCTTTATTTTGACCAGTTACAAAACAAGATGGTGGAGAATAATGCCACCATAATAACTAAGTTAGCCTAACAATATCGGGTCCTACCCTATCTGTCTCTCCATGTACAAAGGAAGCACTTCATGGTACAATTCCTTACTCATCTACTTGCAATGGACATTCCTCAACCTACTTTCTTTTTTTTGCAGGATCTAATTTACTATTATACCTGAAAATGATACAACGATTAATAATGGATTCCTCGTCATTCTCTGCTGATTCAAGACCCATTCACCTCAGTGGGGCTAGTGCCAGGGAGAATTCTCGGTCTGGTTGTAAATCATATTTCTATTCTTTTTTTCTCCTTTAAAAAAGCATCATAGAGTAAATCTTCTGCAACTTGCTGCAGTGCTAATCATAAGCATGTTATACAGTAAGTTTGCCTGAAGCTAACTTAAGCAGGCAGATTAAGACTGTAATATAGTATCAGGGCTCATAAATCAAGTGCGCTTGCAGATTTCCTTTCACTTACTGCTCCTTCTTATAGTTCAGACAAGTCATAATTACACATCAGTAGGCATTGTGAACAGTGGAATGAGCTACAACATAACGCACAATAAACCCTGTCATATAAAAGCAAACTGGATAAAATAACAGAAGCAATACTCCATTTTACAACATCACACTAAAGAATTACACCGTGCCATTGTGTAATATTCTGATCAATCAAAAGCCCATCCACAACTGACAGCCTCACTAGGCTAAAATGTACCAGAGAAGGATATTTTCCATTTCTATCACTTTATTATTATTATTATTCCACACTGGCAAAGAGGCTTGGAAAGGGCTACAGGTACGAAATGCAAAGTTACCCAGCATGCATGACAATTACATGACGTCTGCTGTTAATTTCTATGTAATGTTCCTTTTCATTAGGCAAACTCTCAATAAATCATAATAACTCTACACACTTCCTTGCTCACATTTTATTAGAACTACTCTTCAGACCCTGTTCTGTCAATCTTCTTTCCAAATATTTAGGAGACCTGTCATTCTCATAGTACAATTAATTGTGTTTTTTAAAAAATGAATCATGAGGAGATGGTCCTCAACCAAATCAAATGTGAGAAATTTATTGTGGATTCCTAATCCACAGGAAAAAATGGAGAGTTTCACTTCAGGCCATCTATGGATATAGTCACACTATTCTTGTTGATATTATCATGACTCGGCTCCATGGAGAGCAGGGTGGTGTACTTTGTACTCCCCTATTTCAACTGGTATTTACATCTCTGTGAGGTAGGTTAGGTGGAAAGAGAATAACTAGCCCTAGGTCACCCAGTGTAACTTCATGGTAGGAAGTAGATTTGAACTCAATTCTGCTGGAGCCTGGCAATCTAATCCCTACACCATACTGCCTCTTCTTGGGAATAATAGATTCTATCATAGGGCCAAGCTACACATGACGAATGACACTTGAATGGCAAGTGTATTTCTCCCTGTTCACTTGCCCTCCACTCAGTCCACTTGCTGTTCAAGTGTCATTCGTCATGTGTAGCTTGGCCCACAGATTCTATGATCCCCCAAGGCCAACAACAGGCAGCATGGTGTAGGGGTTAGATTGCCAGGCTCTGGCATACCTGTTTAAATATGCACCCTGCCATGAAGTTACACTGGGTGACCTACGGCCAGTCATTCTGTAGGAAGTTTATATCCTGCAACTGGGCCTAAATGCTGAAGTGATAATGGAGCAAGAGTCAAGTTTAGTAATTTGCAGTTAAGACTGGTTGGAGGAGGCTCTTCATACATGAGCTGGAAAGGTTGAGGAATCATGCATCAATCGAACCATTTATTTAATTTAAACATTTATATCCTGCCCCTTAACTGGAAAACAGAGCTGATCTTCTTCCCATCATTGAAAAGGGGGAGTCTTTGGCTGATTCCCTGTTCTCACTGCCCTACCACCACTATACCTCCTGCAAATACCATGGCATTGTGGGGTGAGTGGGATCCCCTAACCCTCAGCTGGTGGCTGCTGGGGGGAAAGGAAAGATGGAGAAGATCCTCATCCATAAACAACTTCCATTTGAAGAGAACTGATGAATAGAACTGTGCTTCTCGAAAGCTTATGCTACTATAAAGCTGGTTAGTCTTAACGGTGCTACTGGACTCTACTATTTTCCATTCGTGGACGTTTATATCCAGTCACAAGCATGCTGCAGTTTATGCTTATAAGCTTTGAAGAAGCAGCAGATTGACCACTGTTGTCAATAAAATTTTGAATCAGATGGCCTTTGATCTGCGCTAACAAGGCTGACCTGATGTCTTTAATCTAAGGTACTGAAATCTAAGGTGCTGAAGTCTGTTCAAGAGAATCTTGTTTCTTCTGCCATTTACCCTTAGTTTAATGCCACAGTTGGATTTTAGAACACCTAATCTTTTGCAAGCTTAATGTTGAAATTACATTAGATATATAAATATTGAACATAATGTCTGTGTAACGATGAAGTAGAGTCTTCAACAGAACAGCATTTGAGTCAGTGTTCATGAACTAAGTGAGTTTTCAATTCTGAGAAGAATGACCTTTGCTAATAAAAAATAAAGGAATAATCTATAAAGTCTGGGAGAATCCATAAATAGAAAAGTAGAGAATTTAACATTTAATGATATTGTTGGTAAAGTCATAGAACATCTTACGGCTAGAGTCAGTATAAAATATATACCTGTTACCTTGGAGAAGCATGGGAGAACTTCCCCTTTTAAAATAAAATGTACTGAATAATTCTTAGGAACAGTATAAGCTTTGAGCATGAACGCATAAGAGTTTTGTGGGTGTTTGTTTTACGTACGGAGTCTCAAATGATAGAGAATCTCTGAATTCAGAAATAGTGTTTGGATAAAAGTTGACAAACTCTTCTGGGATTGGATAATAAGATACTATTTGTTTGGATGCCCTGCTTTAGCACTGAGTATATAAGCTAGAAAAAGCGAGATGGACATAAAGTCTATTAAGTTTACCAGACTTAGGCCCCCTTCACTAGTACATGGAGAATGGGTTTTCCATACATGCTGGTGGGAATAGAATTGATTAGGCAGGAAAAGTCCAAATGGCTCTTGTATTCTTACAGACACTATCACATTTAGCCATATGGGATACCACTAGAGACATAGCTTCCACATGGCCCAGTGTGTGGACATGGGACCTTAAGTTTTCAAGGCCAATGGTTTAAATAGTAAAGAGTCCAGTAGCACCTTTAAGACTAACCAACTTTATTGTAGCATAAGTTTTCAAGAACCACAGCTCTCTTCATCAGTGTAAGCATCTCAGGAGGTGTGTGTAGCTAAGCAGGGAGTAGAGGCTTAGGAAGAATAATTTTCCTAGAACCAAGTCCAATAAGCTTCCGATAAGCTTAGGTCCTTTTCACTAGAACATGGAGCATAGGTTGTCCATATGTGCTGGTGGGAATTGATTAGGTAGGAAAGGCCCACATGATCAGCCCTGTCCACATGGTTCTTGTATTCATGCACACGCACACACACACAAACCTATATGAGGTAGCACTAGAGACATGACTTCCACATGGCCCAGTGTGTATGAATGGGGCCTTGATCTTTTGAGGCTAAAGACTGAAACAACTGTGGTGGTTTGCACCTTTTAAAAGCTTAGAAGTGCAGTACAAACAGCTGAAGGACTGTGAAGGTTAATTCTTCACAGAAACAGAGAGCTTTGAGTGGCAGGCTACTCCAAGGAATCTGATTGGGTAGCATCAATTGAACTGAGAAAGACTTCTGAACTGGATGCTGGGGAGAGGGAAGTTGGATTCAGCCCTAGTTGAGAGGAGTCGAGTACTGACTGTTCGGAGATTCAGCCCTGACTGAGAGCAGTTTAACACAGACAGGAGAACTGGGGGGAAGTTGGCAAGGAAGTTTGGGGAAGCAGGTACAGACTCCCATTCGAGCCAAAGAAAAGGGATAGATCTACTGAGGGGAGTGTCCCTACCCTGTCAAACAGAGAGTTAGCTCTGAAGAGTGAAGAGATCCTTGGTCTGGTGTGGTTAGAAACTGCCTTTGGAGAAGTTAAGAGCCAGTTAAAAAACTCTAGGCAAGTACTGGTGTTTCAAGAGAAAGGGTTTGGGTACTGGAAAGTGGGTACCAGCCTTCTGAAAACCAAAAAGAGTAAGAGAATATTTGAAGAAAGTGTACTGGACTGTTTGGGAAAAACTAGAACAAAAACCGTTCAACACAGATTTAAGTAACTGTAAGAGTTTAAGAAACTATCCTTAGTGTGAAACATAAGAACTAATGTCCGTGCATGTACTGATTTTACCTCAGAGTTATTTATACTGAGTAACCACGGAAATTTTTAACTCATTATTTCTCCTGACCTTTTCCCTCTATGTTAAATAAAATATTTTGCTATCTTTGAATTTAAAAATCCCTCTAGTGCCATTTAAGTCAAAAGGATGGGGGCTCATAACAGCATTTGTCATTTTCATAAAAGCATAAAAGACAATAGCAAGCTGTTCTCCCATGCACTCAATACCTCTGCCTACCTCAGCTAGAACCCATGTAGAGTTGCCAGGTCACAGACCCTCCTGATCCTGAAATTCAGGTTTGGGGTTCATTCTCAGTGTTGCAGATCTAAATCTCAGGATTCTCAGAGTTGCACAAAATTCTGTACCTTACTTTGTTTTAGCTCAGTTAGTAAAGGAGAATGTGCTGGAGTCCAATGAGGGAATAAACATAGGCCTTTATTGCTTATAAGCAAGGAAGAATAATACAGTTACCAGGATGAAAGGCTCCTTGATCTGATCAGTTCTATGGAGCTATGTTGCTACAACATAAGAATTTATACCTTTAGGTCAATTAGCATAAGTTACATAAGTTGCAACCTTGAGACAACATTGGTCCAAGCAAGTAACCACCCCCCCCCCATTTCACATTGGCAGCACAGTTCTAGACGTCATTACAATGTGCATATTTCCTAATTTAGCATTGCTTATCACCTCAAGTATGCCATGTGATACTCATTTGAGATTCTTTAAATTGACTGTCTTTATTGGTATGCCGTGAGAATTTGTATTTGACTGTTGTTGTTGGTTGAATATCGCCCCCAATGACATGACTATTACAAAACAGCAGAATCCAGCCGGCGATGTCTGTCGGGCGCAGCAGGCAGCTCTGGTGCAGCCCTCTGGATTGTACTCCACCTGGAAACAAAAGACAACTTTACTGAACTTTATATACTTAATATTGATTACGTCTTTGGACTTACCTTCCTTGGACCCATTTGGGAATTGATTTCTCCTTTGGACTTACCTTCCTCGGATTCATTTGGGACGTCTTCCTTGTTAATTAATTGACTTTACGTTCACACAGGTGCACTTGTTTCTGATTGTACATGCACCGGGTGTTATTTGATTGATGTTGATTGTTTCTCATTGTACTTGAGAGTTTTGTCACTCCATTATAGCATTTTTGATACATTTCATGGTATAGATTTGTATTTGTACCTACTGGTGTGTTCCCACCTGTTCCAGTTACGTGTACTAGTAGGTTCCTCTCTTATATTTAGGAATAGGTGAATCAGCATGTCATGAGGGGGGGCTGTTTGTCTCTGTATGTATGTGTAACTCTAGCCAAGTAAGCTGCTACTCTTTTGTCTAAGGTGGGAATGCCTCCTGACTCCACTTCTTGTCTCTATGCTTCTTGGGAGGTTTCTCTCTCTCACCTTCCCAAGGGGAAGGATGTAACCCTCTGTGCTCCGCCATGAAGGTCTTGTCAACAAACCCGTACATCTCAGCCTTGCCGCCTATCTCAGGCCGTGGTTTAGTTATAGGGAAAGTGACTCTTTAGATTAGGATCTTTTTCTCTTCTTCAAGATATTGCTATGGATGGAATCTACCTCAACAAAACTGTAAGTTATATCTTTCCATGGTTTGTCTTAAGACTAATTTGTATATTGATTTTAGTTTTTGTTTTTATCAATTTTAACTGTTCACCGCCCAGAGCCCCTGGGGATGGGCGGTATATAAATTGAATAAATAAAAATAAAATAATTAATGTACATTTGCCATTAAATGCTTTTGATTAAGGGCCAAGCTACAAGTGACGAATTACACTTGAACGGCAAGTGTATTTCTCCCTGTTCACTTTCCCTCCACTTGTGCTCCACTCAATCCACTTGCCGTTCAGGAGTCATTCGTCACTTGTAGCTTGGCCCTAAGTAACTCTGCTGCTACCATAAAGGTTTCATAAAACTAGAAACAAAATCCTAATAGTTTATAGTGCAATCATAAACAGTGTTACACCTTTTAAACTCCATTGAAGTCAGTGGGCTTAAAGTAGTGTAATTCCTGTTTAGGATTGCAGTTATTAAACCAAAACTTCTTTGGAGCATGCACACTTTCTTCAAGTGCGAGGAAATCTTTTTGGATAGAATGTATGTACGACATATTCTTAGTCAAAAGAGATATATACCTTCTGAAAACTATTCATTATCGAGATGGCTCTGGATTCAAACCATGACACTGAAAATCAGTAGTAAATGTTTTTTTAAAAGATGTCTATGAAATCCTTTGGACCTGACAACTGCATACTTCTTTGCCTCATAAGTCTTTCTCGCACATCAACATGCTGTCATTCCATGTGTTTTCTGTATTCTTTGCCTACCAAGAACACCTCATTTGCTTTAAATTGCCAAAGAGCTCATTACAGAATGCTTAGCAGCAAGGATTTGTACATACTATGGCAAGTGGGGGAGGGAATCAGGCTTAATTTTTGTGCCTGAGATGAACACTTGGATTTCAGAGTAAACACAATCAGAGATTTACCCAAACTCAGCAAACCCCATTTATTATACTTGTACAGAATAGCCACAAAAAAGGTCATAGGTCCAATGTCTTCATGCAGAGACAGATCATGTTCTAGCTGGTACTGAGGAGGAAAAAAACAGTAGGCAATGCTTTAATGAATGGCTTATCATGTGGAACAAACCATGTGATAATAGCAGTGCTGGTACGGGAAGAAGGAAATAAAGAAACATAAAGAGATTTAGCTAGGTTTGTGTTACTTAAAAGGTTCCATTTCAACAGTAGCAGATGAAGGGTGTTTATTAAGAACATGCAGTATAATCTGCAGCAAGTTGAAAGGCTCTTTGAACATTTTTTTTAAAAATAATACACTAGAATTGTCTATACCTTAGACCTCTTTTCCAAACAGAAATAGATCCAATTTCTTTGGTTTTATTACATGACCATTTTTAATATAATATATTGAGTTGGATCTAAGGTCAGAGTTCATCCATGGAATGGGGGGAATTTTTGCTGATTCTTTCCCCTTTTAGTGCATACCTGCAATTCACACTCCATTCATCAGCTGAATTGGTTAAAGAGGTTGGTGCCCTGGCCCTACTTTAGTTCAATCTGGCTGCCCCATGCTGGGATGTTTTTGTGAGGTTGTTTGCAGATAAAATCTCCTTCATCCATTTTGACCAGGAAGCCACAGTGAGAATAGATCAATTACCTGAAATGTCTGAAGCACTTACATGTCCTTTTGGGTATAGATAGATTCAGACTGATCTGGTCAATGGATGCTGACAAGGTCTTTGATGTCATGAGAGGCATCTCTTGTGCCTGACCATCTTGGCTTGTAAAAATATACCAAGGAAAGGTGTTGGAGACTTTGGTTAAAAGCGCTGATGACTTGCTGACTGAGGAGGTGTCCCCTAGTTTGTTGAAGGATGCAGGTCCTTCTACTGAAAAACCTTCATTGACTATGGATGATGTGACCAACTATGGGCCAGTCTCCATCTTGCCTTTTTAAAGAATAGTGATCATCCATGTGGTGGCAGATCAGCCATGGTTTCCTGGATGACACTTATGGCCTTGACTCAAATTATTTGGGCTTCAGGCCTGTTGGTTGCATTGGTGGATGCTATCTATTGGATCAGTCATCCTTGCTGATATTGTGATCTTTGATATAGTTAAAAATTCCATTTCTCTTTATCAACTGGCATACAGAGTTGGCATTAGAAGAATACCTCTTGGATAGTTTTGGTTGTTTTGTCTGAGCAGGCATGAAATGTTCCCACTGGAGGAGCAGCATTGATGGTTTCTGTCACGTGAGATGTCTCAGGGTTTGTTTTTTTTTGTCTGAGCAGATGCCAAGCCAAGCCAAGCAATTCCTGTATCATCATGGACTTGCCTGCAGTGGATGGCACCATTCTAAGGCACCCAGGTAATAGGATGGGCCTTCCTCCATTGCCCACCCAGGGAGACATGATGCTATAGAAAGTTGCCAGTTCTGGGTTGGAAAATTCCTGGATATTTAGGGGGTGGAGCCTGGAGAGAATAGGGTTTGGGGGGAGAAGCCTCAGCAAAGTATAATGCCAGAGTCTACTCTCCTAAGCAGTATTTTCTCCAGGGGAACTAATCTCTGTCATTTGGAGATCAATTGTAATTCCTGGAGATCTCCAGCCACAACTTGGAGGCTGGCAACCCTATGTCACAGTAAGTAGCATCCCCAGTCACTGCCCCACTGAGGCACTCAAGCAGTGGAATTGTTGTTAAATGCACTGGCCAAGATATAAAAAAACAGTTTCCCAAAGCTGGGGATCTGAATCTGGTATTTAAGGCCAAATTCATTTTTTTTCCAGCAGCAAATACAATTTAGGAAAGGCCCACAAGAAGCAACAGCATACAAACGACCTGCCTGCAATCTTTCTTAGAAGGTTGGATTAAAATTTTGTAATTAGAAATGATCAAACCATAAAATCCTCTTTGAACCTTACAGTAGGTACTTCTAATTTGCTTTGTTCATTGAGATAATTATCTGACACCTGCCAGCAGCAGATTGCTCTGACAGATTTGATTGGCTGAGATCAGTTCATTCTTCACCATCTGTCTAAGTAAAGGTGGTTTATTACAGGTCAACAAGTTGGTGAACTCTGCAAGATCTTAAACATCTGAATGGCTTCCTTTCTGAACCGTTAACATAATGTTAATCTTTCATAACGTGAGAGAAAAGATGGGCTTCAAAAAGTGGTAAATAAATACAGTGAAAATACAGCTTTAAGAAATAATATTCAATGACAATTTGGGAGGGAGACAATTTCTTCTGGGGGTAGCATTGGCTCTGTGCAATCATATCAGCCCAACTGAAGTGAGAGGTCCGCACAATTATAGCCAATACTTGATGAATTTGTAATATTTTATCTGTGGTGCTATGTGGCTGGCATCACATCTGTGGGACTCATGGACAATTACTCTAAGAAAAAATTGACAGTGAATCTTCTATTGTATTTTATGTTTTCTCAATATTCAAAATGTAAGAAACTTTTTAAGAAGAGTTGTAGAATTACTAGAACTTGAATGCAAGTGAATCCTAAGAAACAAGTTGCATTTGTATGGAGGCCTCTTTTATTGCTGTATGTGATATATTTACTACCTGGCATAAGACCAGTGTTTCTCTTCAGGGAATCATTTTCTTGGTGACTTTTGGTTGGTCAAAATTTACTGAGAATTGTCAAAATAGTTGGATCGTTTCTTCATTAAATGAACCCTTCCTTTCACATTATGCTAAAAACATTTTGAAGTACTGTTACACTGAATTGTAGACAGAGTCCTTGTTGAGGACATTCTAATGACCACTTCACCATCTTATCTAATTCCATTGAAAAGAAACTAAGATAGATCTAACTTGGAAAGTAGTTCAGGAAGTAGTCAAGTAAATTTGTTTTCAGTTCAATATGTTGAATGGATCATTGAAGTTCATATGTGCAATTTATAGCTTAGTAGACTTTAAAAATATAGCCCCTCTCCCTTTTTGCACTTTCTGGCTGCCTGGTTAAAATAGTGAGAGCCACATGGGAGATTTCACACAAACAGGTTGCCTGGATAGCTGCTTTTACATAGCTTTGTTTCAAGGGTAACCATGCCACAGATGGCAAATTAAGAACTGACCCTGAAGTGTCCTTCAGTCAATTCAGTGTGAATTCTAGTTTGAGATCTGGACTAGAGGTGTATGATTCGGTATTCCCAAACTGAATATAAAGCCAAATAATAACTTATCAGTATTTTTCAGCTATACTTGGCATACCCAGATAAATCTGGATATATTCAAGTATACAGAAAACCAAATTATTTGGTTTTATCAGGTAAGATACTTGAAACTTACAGCATCTTTAGTGGACCAGAAGGACTAGGTTCCCTGCAGTTTTGATGCAGTTTGCACAAAAAATGCTCTCCCCCAACCCCCTGGATAATTTCCCCTATAAGGATTAATGGAGCAGAATATATTCAGATTTTTGAATCAAATCCAAATCTGAATACTAAAATGGTATTTTTGACATTAATACTTGGATTTTTGTATATATATTGTACTCTAGATTCTTCAACCCAAATAATACTAAATTTGGGGAGGGGTCACACCCCTAATCTGGACCCACCATTTTACATTCCGACTGATTTCTGTAATGGGATAATGCAAAAATATAAAATTCTGCAGAAGTAAATCTCTCTATGCAAAGCAAATAGACAGACTATGCTTTTTTGCTAGAATTTACTAAAAACTGCAAGAATCTAGGGGTGTGTGTGCTATATGCCATCAAGTTACATCGGTCTTATGGCGACCCTATGAATGAAAAATCTCCAAAACGTAATGGGGAATACCATAGTGTAGATAAGCTTGATCTTGGTCCCCAGTGACATAGGTAATATGTATTTATTTCCTCTTTGAATATTTTATTATCATTATGATGATCAGAAGCACGGGATAATAAGCCATACCCTTAATTTGGCTTTGCTTCCAACTTTCCCACACCAAATTACTTGCCCCTATGTATCTAGGATTATGAGCAGTCATGGCTTCAGGTCAGGAAATATGGCTTCCACACAGGCTAGAGTCAGCATTGTCTTTTCAGCTGCTGCTGTTGACAATCATACCCTGTCCTTTTCAAAAACTTTATTTGAATCCTGTCTTGCTTAACTGTTAAGAGACTGCCAGACACAAAATAAATAATTTCTTATAACAAAATGTGCTACATTTTAAAATCAAAGTAAAAACAACATCATAATTATCACAGAACACAGTTCCCAAGATAGCAACTAATACAGCCCACCCCTGCCAACCGTGCAAAGGATGGGGGGAGGGGAAAGGAGGGAACAGTCACTACTAGGGGTGTGCATCCCAAAAAGATTCAGGTTTCCCGCTTTGGGAAAATTCAGAAATACCAGAATTCTGAAGCGGAATTCTGGTATTTACTCACTTTGGTATATTCCGTAAAGATTTAGAGCACACTGAAATGAGGGGAGCAAGGCAAGGACCTTTAAACAGCCCAAACCTGATCCCCCAGCCCCAGCCCCTTACTCTCCCAAGCCCCAGCCCTCCACTTACCTTCCCTTTGATGCTGGGGTGGATCCCCCCTGCCACCTTGGGTGGATCCCCCCTGCCACCTGCCAGCTGATTGTTTAAAGGGACCTGTGGCAGGACAAGGGACAAGTGTCAGGATTGTTTAAAGGGACAAGTGGCAGGAAAGGTTTAAATGGCCATTTCCCCCAGGGAAATGGCCATTTAAACTGGCCCTTTAATATAAACCAAATGAACCAGTAGTCCAGTTCGTGGAAGTTTGTGGAAACAAGCTTCCATGAACCCTGGCTCGCGAACCCCAAACTAGGCTGGTTTGTGGGGTTTTTTTGTTCGTATTTAGGTTCGTGCCCATCTCTACTAGTCCCCAATTTTGTCTACCCATAACCTACTGCACACTTGTGGAACTGCTTCTGTATGAGGAGGGAAGAAGGATCCCTGCTCATTTACTTTTCAGGCTCCCACTGTTGTCTTTTCTGCACCGGGCTTTTTATTGGTTTTGGCCCCATGCTACATCGAATTTTCTCCATAGTTTAGTACACATGGCCAAAATACCCTTATTCAGTCTCCAAACTGCTTCCCAAACTTTTTTTAGTTCTGCATGAAAAAGGCTGAATCTGCCACGGAAACAATCTTTCTGGCTTTTCTGTGGCTTTTCTCCCTGCACACATAGCCCAATTTTTCCCAGTGAAGTCAAATTGCAGCTTTGTTGAAGTGCAGAATGCTTTCTTGTGTGTGAGGCCTGGCACTGACATTGCATTTTGCCCTCCCCTTTATCTCACTGTGCCCTGATTCGTTGAACACCAAGCAATCCATTTTCCCCCTGATTTAAAATAAAATAAAATAAAATAGCAAAGTTGCAACATTGGTGTCTTAAAAACAAACAAAACTCTTGCAACTGATGGGGGGGAATGGCTAACACAAAAACTTTGCTAAGACCCCTGAATCCTACTTGATATGTTAAAGTTTCCCTGTTTCCTTTACTTTCCTGTACTTTTCCTGTACTTTTTAGTTCATTCTTTTTGGCATTTTAAACATCCGTGCCTTAAAAAAAAATCTAAGTTTCTTCAGCTGATCACCTGCTGAAACTGACCAGTCTTCAGGCCATCAGCTGAGGTAACTGAAGACTCCTCAGCCAATCAGTTGACAAAACTGACTTGTCATCAACTGATCAACTGATGAAACTGATGTGTTCTCCAGAAAGCCCTCAGCAGAAACAGGACATTTTTCTAGTGCAGAAAAAAATAAACAAACACCACTTCTCTTTTACTGCCTCAACTGTGGAATTATAGAGGCCCAAAGCAGATCTTATCCTTGTAGACTGAATATCCAGAAAACCCGGTGTAAGTGTGCATGCGGAAAACACCTAGATCTAATGCCATTTCCAAGGACCCCCTTGACATTCAGGAGTGGCTTTTCAGGGGAAACAGAGGTGGGAAAGAGGTTTCAGTGGAAGGGAGCCAAAATCCCTTCAGTGAACTTGCTTCATTTGTGAAGTTTTGTCCGTCAACTTCTTGAACAATTTTTTTAATGTCTGCAAATTTTCAATCCTCTCATTATTTAATTTCAAATGTCCAGATGGGAGTACACTGGGCAGTAGAATATCCCCTCAGAGAAAAGAATATTGCCAAAATTGTACCCCAAATTTGCTTTGGCTTATAGACAATAGTTCTTCAGTGCCTGCCTATTGGCTTAATTTTATTCTAGTGTTCAGGCTGAGTTGCACAGCAGGGATCTTTCCCCCCAAGCAAAGGCAATATCAAGTGAGAAGAAGCGCATGCTGCCAGTGCAGGTATAGGCCTGCATAATGGAGTTGTGACATTCTGAAAGAGGCTTTCTCTTTTAACAACTTTTCAAGTGTGGAGTGAAAGACATAATGCAGGCAGTGTAATTGAAGTGGGAGAATGAAACATTAAACATGCACAGAAGGGATTAGAGAGGAAGACTTTGGGGGTTATTAAATTTTTGGCTCAGTTGTTATCTATCAGTTCTGTCTAAGGGGGGAAATGTTAAACCTCTTTGCAAGAACAGAGAAACGGGGGGAAAGATTATTACCTACCTAGGAATAAGTAAAGCCTTGTTAAACTATCAAACTTGGAGCGGGGGGGTCATTCTTTATTATGTGATATTATGTTCTGCAAGAAAGCTCTAATAGCCAGCCGCTTTCTTCCTTTTTATAGAGCTGTGAATTCTGGAAATCATCTAATCATGATAGGGACTTAAGGTACGTACATGGATTGCACTTCCTGCTAACAATTCATGAGCATTTGACTTCAAAGGCCTCTTTTCTGATGCCTTAGAGTTCAAACAGCAGTACTCTTAACAAAGGGAAGATTTTAAGTCAGGTATTTAATACCTAATGAAATCTTTAATGAGAGATCAGGCATGATTATAAATGTTAATTTATAAGTTCTTACCAAAGTACTGCTAAACAGTAAACAAAGAAAGATCTCTTTAAAAGCCAGTAAGTTTGTGCTTGTGGAAGTTGGCAATGCGCATTTACTTGAACCTGCAATGCAGATATAGGGCCAAGCTACAAGTGACGAATGACACTTGAACAGCAAGTGGATTGAGTGGAGGGCAAGTGAACAGGGAGAAATACACTTGCTGTTCAAGTGTCATTCGTCACTTGTAGCTTGGCCCATAGAAGGCTATTTTGAGTAAGTATGTGAAATTCATTCATTCTTCAATATCTGTACCCTTGTTCAGCAACAGTGTGCAGCTCACTTCTAACTTAATTTCCCCCCAGTAGAGCACCTCTGATTCTTCACTATCTTGCAACAATCTTTAGAAACATCACAGCACACAGTCAATGCAATCAGATTTATTTATTTAATTGTGTTAATTCTATGTCACGTCTCTGAAAACCTGCTCCAGGCAGTTGTCATGAAAAGGCCTGGATGTCGTTGCTCACTGTCTCCCATACCCCCTTCCCCTGCCCTTCACACTCTGAACAGAACCTGAAGACTTTTGTACTAATTTGAACTAACTCATTTTTAAACTAATTATAACTTGCCGCAGTGTACAAATTAGGTAGTTTACCAACTGTTTCTTGCCTACAAAACCAGGATCAGATTGTAATGCAGAATCCTTATTTTGGGGCAAGAAATAGAGTTTGTTAAAGTAACTGATATGAATGTAACAACCAAGAGAGGTTAGTTCTAAAACAAGAAGTCTTCATTCTCAGTACTTAGAATTGCTATTTGCCCATCACCATTGGGGGAACCCCCACTGGCACTTGCCCATCCCCAATGACACTCAATGGGACAGCAGGGGAAAATGGGGGAACAATAAAATATCATTTCCAGCTGCGTAACTTAAAGTGGGACATCATGTCCCAGGACACTCTAGAATTCACCTGAAACTATATGGTTTTTACCATAGAGTTTTGCCTGAATCCTAGAGCATCTCATGATATGGTAATGTCACTTCCAGTTACGCAGCCAGAAGTGATGTCTCGGCAGCACAGGATGCCATTAGGGAAAGTCCCAACTGCACAGCCCATCTTCCATGGGTTGTCACCTGAGGGCTGGTAATCTATCAGTGTTGCATGTCATTAGTAGAGAGAGGGAGGGGCTTCCTGGCTAATTCTCATAATGAACAAACCAAAATTTCTCCATTACTTCTGAATACAGCTGCTGTCCTCTGTGTACCCTGCATGGTTCCTCCCCTTTCAGTCAAAATGACCTCTGTAGTTTACCTCAAATATCTCACATAAATGAATGTGTTTTGTCGGGGAAAAATTTTCTTCCTCTCAACCGGTAAATTTATTCTCAAGCTGCTGCTGTGCCTTTAACAGCTGACCTCTGTAGAGAAATTTAGCTGGTGCATTTTTTCCAGGCATAGGTAAAGAGATGAGAATAGTTAATTTTCTAATTTAATAAGCTTTTTTTAAAGCAAAGGTGCTAGGACTTTTTTAAAAAAGGCTTCGTAGTCATACCATTGGAAAGTACAACCTGTGGCTGTGGAAAAACCAAAGCATTAGCCGACAACCAGTTTTTAGCCATATACCGATTGCAGCCAGAGAATTGGGATATATGATCTGCAGTTTCAGTATTTCAGAAAATGAAACAGAAAACATAGCTCAATGGCAGAATATTTGCTCCATCAAGAAATACTTGATTGATGCCAATGGGATATCTGGGGGGGGGGGGAAGGACTCCAGGAGTCAGGCAAGCTCAGGCAACCTGAATGCAATGGCACTTGAGAATTTGCTACACAGATAACTTATCAAAGGAGGCTACAAACTTGCTTGCTTTTCCCCCTTTCTTGGAGCACTTTGGGCAGTCCAAACAGTTTGCCTGTGAATGTGGTTCAAGCTACACAAAAGCAAGAACCTCCACAGTGCATGTACTGTGTTAGCTACCTGTGGGAACTTGATAAGGAATACATATAAGTGTAAGAAGCAGCCACTCTTTATTCCTGTCTGTAGGCTTTGCCTTTGACTCTGTGGATCAATATTAGCCCTGCACTGGTTACTATGGGAATGAAGCTTTTCACTCAATAAACCCCAAGTTCCTTTTAAAACAAAGGTGAGCAAAATACTTTTAAAAGAAGGTTTTATCTGTTTTATGCCTTGAGGGACTCTGTAGCCATCACTTTAAAGGTACTTAGACGCTTTGAAATGCAGAATATTATGATCTAGCTTTGGGCGAGTAAAGACTTAAAACCATCTGTTTATCCGAGAAATCAATGTCAAATTCATGTAGAAATCTATAGTTCCTGCATGCAGTGCTTGGGTATTTGAGCTTATATAGAACACAGATTCGTTGCACTGATGTGCACATGTTACACAAGGATATACACAAATATATCATTGAAGAACGTGCTTCTTGCTTTTAAGGGCGGGGAAGAGAGAGAGAGAGAGAGAGAGAGAGAGAGGTGTAATGGTTAAGAGTGTTGGACTAGGATATAGGAGGCTAGGTTCAAATCTCCACTGTGCCATGGTTGCTTGCTAGGTAACTTTGGGCCAGGCACTCTCTTTTAGCTTAATTTACCTACTTCCTTGAATTAAAATGGAGGAGGGGAGAATGAGGTTGTCCACATTGGGGAAAAATGGACTATAAGTAAATGAAATTACAAAAACAAACAAACAGGAAAATGCAGATCCCATTGAGAAAGTAAAATCATACCTTGCCTCTTCACTCACCAAGTACACAGCCCAAATATAGGACTGCTAGGTTTCCCATTATGGTGGGACACTTCCCACCTGGCAGCCCAGCAGAGCAGCAAGGAGGGATGGGGGTGGAAATAGGTAGTGTTCCAATGCTGCAACATTCACTTCTAGCACAAACTCAGGGCCAAGCTACAAGTGACGAATGACACTTGAACGGCAAGTGGATTGAGTGGAGCGCAAGTGAACAGGGAGAAATACACTTGCTGTTCAAGTGTCATTCGTCACTTGTAGCTTCACCCTCAGAAGTGATGTCATGTCATTGCAGTGACACACTAGGATCCCCCCAAACTCTATGGTAAGACTATAAAATTTCTGGGGGATCCTTGAGCACTGCACTGATACAAAGACTTCACTTCCAGATTTGCACTGGAAGTCACATTGTGATGTCAGAACAATTTCTTTTTGGAAATCCCAAGTTTCAAAACTTCTTCCTCCTCAGATGTCACATGTAGCTTTTAAAGAGGATATAAGTGCATATGACCCCACATATCCGCTATGTCATGACTCTCTGATTTTATGTGGGAAATTGACTGTGATAAATGGGTCCACATATGTATGGTTATTTATGTTATTTAAATAAAGAGAGCCCGTTTGGTGTAGTGGTTAAGAGCGTGGGACTCTAATCTGGAGAGCCGGATTTGATTCCCCACTCCTCCACTTGAAGCCAGCTGGGTGACCTTGGGCTAGTCACGGCTCTCTGGAGCCCTCTCAGCCCCACCCACCTCCCAGGGTGTTTTGTTGTGGGGATAATAATGACATACTTTGTAAACTGCTCTGAGTGGGCATTAAGTTGTCCTGAAGGGCGGTATATAAATCGAATGTTGTTGTTGTTGTTGTTATTATTAAATATTACATCTTCACACAGATGGCTGGTGAGGTCTTAAACCATTCTCCCCTTTGCTTCCCTGCTCCCTCCTTTACCAAACCTAGTTCTAATGAGGAAAGGACAGGAAATGTAAGCAGGAAATGCAGGGGACAGCAGAGAGCTGTTGATTTCCTAGTCTTCCCGGAGACACTACTGCACAGGGTGTGCACAGGAGAAAAAATGCAGTTGATTCAGTTCCATAATGCCGAATTGGAAAAAAAATTCAGAATTCTGGGAATACTGAATTCATTCTCCAGTTTGGTTTGGTACTACAGAGCAAATTTGGTAAAATTCAGCAATTGTTTCTTATGAGAAGCTCAATTTGGAAACTTCTGGTGGCCTGAGGGGATCATTTTTGACCAAATTTCACCAAATTTGCAGCAAACTTACCCCTTACTGTCCTATAATGGCCCCCCAAGTTTCATAAAGATTGGATCCCAGGGGTATTTTATGGGTCCCCAAAGAAGCTGCCCCCAGCCACCTCTAATCTCCATTATCCCTTAGGAGGAAAACTATGGGGGCTATCGAGGAGGCTGGGGCTGGCAATTTGAAAGCAAAATTGATCAAATTTGCAGTGGACCTACTTCTAACTGTCCTCTAAGAGCAGAACCACAAGTGACAAAAGGCACAGATTGGACACTTGTCAGCTTCCCTCAAGTTTTGATGGGAAATGTAGGCAGCTTGGCGGAATGTTGGACAAGTGACAGTTGAAAAGTCGATGTATTGTCGAAGGCTTTCACGGCTGGAGAACGATGGCTGTTGTGGGTTTTCCGGGCTGTATTGCCGTGGTCTTGGCATTGTAGTTCCTGACGTTTCGCCAGCATCTGTGGCTGGCATCTTCAGAGGTGTAGCACCAAAAGACAGAGATCTCTCAGTGTCACAGTGTGGAAAAGATGTAGGTCATTTGTATCTACTCAGGAGGGGTGGGGTTGAGCTGAGTCATCCTGTAAGAGTTTCCCAGGGTGTGGAATGTTAATGGAGGGAGGCTTCACTGTATCCTAAGGAGGTTCTTTTGCATATGGATTGGTACTTGATGTGCTAATCTTCTCTGCAGGGCTATTGTCGGGGATAGAATGTTTTGTTAGCCTGGTGTTTTTCAGAACTGGAAACCATGCTCTGTTCATTCTTAAGGTTTCTTCTTTCCTGTTGAAGTTTTGCTTATGCTTGTGAATTTCAATGGCTTCCCTGTGCAGTCTGACAAAGTAGTTGGAAGTGTTGTCCAGTATTTTGGTGTCCATTGAAAAGTCCATTGGATAGCAGTCAGAGAGCGAAGCTGTGAGACCAGGATGCCTACATTTCCCATCAAAACTTGAGGGAAGCAGACAAGTGTCCAATCTGTGCCTTTTGTCACTTGTGGTTCTGCTCTTAAGTTTCATAAAGATTGGACTATGAGAATGTGTCCCCAGCCACCTCCAATCTCCATTATTCTGTACGGGGAAAAACTACAACTAGCTTATTTTAAAAACACTTTTTATATGTTTACACTTCACAACTCTCTCAAGATACCCAGAAACCACGGCACCCCCTCCCCCCAAAGAGAGGAAAACCCAGTGAGTCTACAACTCTCAAACCAGGCAGCAGCCAGGAATCCACTCCACTCACTGGGCAGCAGGATCAAGTCACAGTCCAAAGCGGACCAGACCAGGAGAGAAAACCAACAGCCAGAAGCAGCAGCAAATAGGTAGTGTCTCTCAGTCTCAAGACCAGAGGAAAGTGGAGGCTGACTGAAGCAAGTCTCCTAATTTAACTTCTTGCTGCAGTTATAAAAGGCACTCTCCTTGAAAATCCCATTTGCCAGAGAAGGATAGCTGCCACAATGATTGGCCACTCACACTCTCCACTCCCACTCCCTTCCCCCTTCCCTCTTCTGACTTTGACTCACTCCCCTTCCCTTCTCCCCCCATCTGGTAAAAAAGGAGGGAAGCAGTGTTTCTTTGCTGTTCCTTAACAAAGAAACAGCAAGGAAAAGTGCTGCCATGCTTATTGAAGTTTACTGAATTTTACCAAATGCATATTTAAGTTTGGTAATACCAAATTTTACGGAATCAGCTAAAATTAGGTATTTTTGCTGAATTTAGTAGCTGAATTGTACATCCCTACTCCCATCATTGCTGGGAATCTTGCCATTTGTTGCTGTAGTTCATATTCCATGACTACTCCAACAATGTATCCATCAGTGTTCAATATGTCCATCAAAGCTACATGTCACAAATCAGGCCAAAACTGCCCTCAAACTTACCATTTCCTCATGTAGACACCTCATTCTTTTCTTTCCTTATTTGGATATATTCCCAATACCTTGCATCACCCCACCCCCTTTTCCCAATGAGAAAACATACCAGGCCCAGGTCTTGCCCCCTGCCTTCTTTCAAAATCTGAAAAATAACCTTACTCTATAATTGTGTGTGTTATGTGCTGTCAAGTTGCAAATGACATATGGAGACCCCAGCAAGGTGCTCTCGAGGCAAGTGAGAAGCAGAGGTGGTTAGGCATTGCCTTCCTCTGCTGTCTTCCTTGTTAGTCACACATCCAAGTACCAACTCTGCTTAGCTTCTGAGAGCTGATGAGATCGGGCTATATCATCTGCTCTCCCATGTATAATTAGGCCAGAAGATCCCCCAAACTGGAATTTTACATGCCCAGAATTGAGCTATTGTTTGGTTAGAACTAGCTCCATCTTGTGAGCAGAAAAGCCCTGGTTTTGGAAATCCATCACATTATCTGCTGTTTCTCCTCATTTTAGATTTCGCAGATTAGTGGAATTGACGCATAGGTCCCTACTTTGGGAACTGAACTTTTGATGGGACTTGCACAAATAGTTCCCACTTTACTTTACAACTCTACCTCTTCAGCAAACAGGACTCAAATCTGGAGAACTGGGTTTGATTTCCCACTCCTCCACTTGAAGCCAGCTGGGTGACCTTGAGTCAGTCACAGCTTCCCGGAGCTCTCTCAGCTCCACCCACCTCACAGGGTGATTGTTGTGGGGATAATAATGACATACTTTGCAAACTGCACTGAGTGGGTGTTTTGTCCTGAAGGGTGGTATATAAACCAAATGTTGTTGTTGTTGTTGTTGTTGTTGTTAATATTAAGAACGTTTTCTTCCTTATACTTAGGCTATTTTAGTGTGGATTTGGACCAGACTGGAAAGTGGGTCACATTCACACTGACATTTGTAAATGTGTATCTGTGATCACACACAGTAACACCTGAACAGCAGCAACCACTACCTGCCTTCTCATTCTAGTCAATCCCAGAGTTCCTTTCCCTCACTGCCATTTCAGTGCCTACCCACACCCATGCATATCTCCCTTTTACCAAGCGCTTCCTAATAAAATGGGTTAAATGCAAATTGGCATAATGAAAACTCTTTTGAATGAAGAAAAGTTTATCCATTCCACCCCACTTATTGGAGGGCCATGCTAGAAAAGCCATATTGGTACCATTTCTGAATTGGGGACAGGGCATTTTGGTGTTAACAGCTGAGACAGGCAGCAGATACAGAATGTCAGCTGGTGAAGTCATCTTTTTCCTTCCTGTTGCTGATGTGTTACCTGGCTGTACACCAACAGCTTCAAGGGGAGTGGTGTGAATAAGGGGGAAAGACCCATCTAGATATCTGAGTAAAAAGCCTTCTTTTTCTGCTCAAGTGTAAGCAACAATCAATTTGGTTATAAAATGGGTAAAAGTATATCACTGGCATACCAGAGTCTGAGACTTGTTCACATTGTTCTTCTATGCGATAGTTCCTTATACAGCCTCCAGCCCAAGTGAGATGTGGTTCATTCAGTGAACTGACAAGGGCTATTCCACTGAACAAAGGAGTGAAGCAAGAGCTGAATTGATCTCCCCACTATTTAATCAGAATTCTCTTTCTCCAGAAGCGAAATCATCCTGGCTACTTAGAGACAGCAACAAACAAACTTCCCTGTGTGTGGCAAAATTTTGGGCAGCTGTTGTTAAATTACATGATAACTAACTTTTTGGTTCTCCTCATGTGGAATGAGGGTTGCTGTTTATTATGACTTAAGTTGTAAAAACAGTAAGAAGTAAAGTAAATTAAAGTTCAATGTAATGTCGAAGGCTTTCACGGCTGGAGAACGATGGTTGTTGTGGGTTTTCTGGGCTGTATTGCCATGGTCTTGGCATTGTAGTTCCTGACGTTTCGCCAGCAGCTGTGGCTGGCATCTTCAGAGGTGTAGCACCAAAAGACAGAGATCTCTCAGTGTCACAGTGTGGAAAAGATGTCATGACCTGCCAACATCTTTTCCACACTGTGACACTGAGAGATCTCTGTCTTTTGGTGCTACACCTCTGAAGATGCCAGCCACAGCTGCTGGCGAAACGTCAGGAACTACAATGCCAAGACCACGGCAATACAGCCCGGAAAACCCACAACAACCATAAATCAAAGTTCCTTATATAGTTAGGAGTTTGAGGAGGCAGTGCCTGGGAAGATGGTGTTTTGGGGGGAATGTGTCATCACTTCAGTGCAACACTGTATGAATTCCCTCAATCTCTATAGCATTTACCATAAAGACTGGGGAAGTTCCTGGAGGAAGTGACATCGCTTCCAGATGGAGGGTCAATAGACACAATGTCCCTTCCAGGCGATGCTGTAAGAATCTCTCAATCTCTGTGGTATTTACCATAGAGTCTAAGGGGAGATACCAAAACATTTCAATCAATGACATTTCCCCCCATTTTTCCTCCCTCTCCTAAAATTGTTGAGAGCAGGGGACTGAAAGCTGGTGTAGGAGATTGCCTGTTACCTCTAGACAAATTGTAAGTCTAAACGAAATAGAACTGAGCAGTTTGAAATCACCTGGCTGTTAATGGATGTCAGATTTCCTTTTCAAGCAGTTTCAGAGCATCAGATAGCAGTTCATGTTGGATGCATTAAACTCTGACAAGACATACTGAGGCATGGCTGCCAAGAGCCACCATGGAACCTTGGTCAAAGATTCAGTCTTCACCCCCGTGACCCTGATTAAAACCAAATATCAAACAAATAATTTGACTTCCTGGTAAGCAACTGTAAAGGAAAAAGAACAGAATTACTAAAGAATAGATTTTACTTTACTCTGTGCAGATTGCAATAGGATACAATTTTTTAAAAAGACCAAACAGAATCAAATAGACTCCCCAGCCAAGGGATGGAATTAGCCAAAATAAATACTGATGAGACTCAGAATACCTGAAAACAAGCCCCATTGAATGAAAGGAGACATCATTCCTCTCTCAAAAAGTTCTCATCAGAAAAAAAGTATTTAAAATATTTCTACTCACCAAAACCAAAAAGCAAGCTCACAACATAAAGATGCTTAATGAGTATGGAAAATTGGGGTGTTATGAAAAGTTGGCCATATCCTCCATGCAGGGGAGGCATATTAGCTGAATCCCTACATGGCAGGATTATTTTTATGGTGGCGTCCCTCATTCTACAAGAGGAGAACCAAAAAGTTAGTTATCATGTAATTAACTGGCAAAAATGTTGCCTCTTTGTAGTATGTGATGCAGTACTTCTTTTTGGCTGCTCTGAACCTCCTGCCAATCAAGTTAAATATGGATGGATTGTAGCACTGGGGTGGGGGTGGGGATCCCAACTTTTCTTTTTCTTCACATCATTCATTAGTTTATAAACCTCTATATAGCTTATATATCTACACAATAGTTGTGTAAAATAAGCAAGGGCAGCGTTCCCTCACTAGAGGCAGGCATGAACCAAAATACGAACCGAAGTTCATCCTGAATCGGGGTTCGCAAACTGGCAGCTCGTGGGAAATCATTTCTCATGAACTGTGATGAATTTTAGCCCAGTTCGTTTTTTTCATGTTTCAGTTCATCACTACAGACTGCCTGGCACCGATCAATCAGTTTCCTAGGCAATGCGGGGGGGATGGACTCTCTGCAGACCTTCTGCTGATGTGGAAGTGATGTTTTCATGAACCAAACAAACCGGTTCGCGAACCGGGGCAAGTTCATGGAAGTTCACGGTTCATGGTTCGTGAAACACAACGAACCACAAACCACACAGTTTGGAATTTTCCTGGTTCGTGCCCATCTCTAATCCTCACTTTTTCCAGCTAAGCTGATCGTGCCAAAAATGCCCTCCTCATCTATTAAAGATTTCAGAAATTCTTCTGTTGTCTTTCTATGATGAGTCCCATCATACCATCTATTCATTTTGCACAGCTTGTGCCTCCAATATTTCTCTCTGTAGCCATGTGTGTCTTATTTTGTAATTTTATATTTACACACACATATATTTCTACCAATATAGGATACTTCTTTCATCTAATGATCCTCTTAGTTCACAAAAACTTCTTGTCACAATAATCTTTAGTAAGTAAATCAAGACTATCTCCATTCACCTTTTTTACCTTATCTAGCACAAAACAAGGGGACAAATAGGTGCTGCTTATATAGTGGTGCTGGAGGAGAAGCACTGGGACTGATTTTATTGACATATCTTTTAAAAAGATTAAGTTGTTTGTCATTTAACATAAAGCTTAATATTTACAGTAGCAAAGTTGCATTTACAAAAGACCAAGTTAAGAGATATCTCATCAATACAATAATAATAACAACAGATTGCTTGAACAGTGTTGAAATGTAATTAAATATCTTCTGATTATTGGGGGAGGAGTTGTTCTAACTACTAATCTCAGACTTCATACATGCTTTAACTAAGTCTAAGACAAGATATTAAAACTCACAAGCACAAATTATAGTCATATATTTAAGCTACAGCATTGTTTGCCTGTGTTGTTTAATCCAGAAAGGCATTCACTATTCCATTTTTATAACCACTAACAGACATTATACTTGTAAGGGGTGGAGGGAGGGAAAAGTCATCCTTTCACTACTTTGGTAGATTGTTAGGAAATATTAACTTGATGTTTATAATGTTAACTTGAAGTTTGGTGTTCTGCTATTAAGTATGTTTTAAGGTCCCACTTAGAGTAAGGAATGATACCAAAATATGGGGAGGGAGTCTTGCCTTGCTCTGGGGCTGGCTTGGATAATGGGCTCAGCAATATCTCAGGATAGATGTGTTTGTCTCAGCCCCACTGTACTAAAGCATCTAACCTCTGATGATTCCATACAGGCTATCTGCCTGGGTTTCAATACTATTGGGAATGGGAAGTGGGTTTTCCCCTTGCACTTTGGTGCATTTGTCCACCTTCCAGGATGTCTTCAGTTTTTCTCCAATCTGAAATTTTCCAAAAGATCGCATTAAAGCTTGGATGGTTTTAATTAGACATGGGCACGAACCAAAAAAATATAATGAACCAGTGGTTCATGGTTCGGTGCCGACGACAAACCCGAACCAGCGAACTGCAATGAACATTTCCCGCTGACGAACCGGTTCAAGGTTTGTGGTTCGTGGGCGCCAGAATGGCCCCCGTTGGACTTAGAGAGCCCATATTCCCAGGGACTGTTTAGCAGGGTCTCCTCCAGCCAGCAACCAAGATTGGTCAAGATTGCAATAGGGATCTTGGAGTTATACACTCTCCAATCCGAGGCCCCTAGGAAACTCCCATTCAATACAATTAGAGCCACCAGTTGACGTTGGCCCAGTGTACAAGGGGTTGGCTGTCATAACTGCCTATCAGGGTTTGCAGGGATGAGATTGGAGTGCCCATGGCTACAGAACACCCCCTCCCCCTTCCCTCCCCCTGGGTGTCTTCTCCCATGTAACCAATTGTAACCAATTTACAGCTCCATGATTGGAAGGAAGACCTGCTGATCAAGGTAAGCTGGGCTTCCATTCTGGTTTCCAGGGTGACGGAAGGAGTGCAGACAGAGTTCAGGCATTCCCCCAGCTCCGTTTCCAAGGGAATTGATTGATGGTGCCCGACTATCTGGCTTCACGAACCGTGGGCGAACGCAACGAACTGGGCTTCCAACGAACGCTGGTTCATTGGCCATGGACCCTTATGAACTGCCAGTTTGTGAACAGACAATCAGGTGGTTTGTGGGGTTTTTTGGTTAGTAATGAGGTTCGTGCCCATGTCTAGTTTTAATTAATTCAGATTTTCCCCATTCACATGGCAGCCATTTCCCTTGATATTGTCCCCTCAGCATCCATTTTCTCACCTCATCAAAGGAGTCTTTAATTTTTTTAAATAGGCACTAGAGTATCATTATCAATTCAATTCTGAATGTGGGAAAAAGCATTTAGGGAGCTGATTAGTCACTACGCTGGCATATTTATGAGGGATGATAGTGTAAACTGGAGTTATGCCAGGGTAGCACCCTGGTACTACCACACAAACCCCAACTGCCACCCAATGACAGGCCACTTATATAAATCCCTGTGCCAGCATAGAACTGGGTTGGCCAAGGGGGCATGGCAAGAGATAGTTGGCTCCCTAAGATGCTCCAGACCAGGAACACCCCCCAACACCAGCAGAACATTACACCAGCAAAAAACCTCAATGTAGCCCATAGGTATCCATGTGATGAAAAAGGCCAAGTGTCCTTCCAAAGGTGCAGCCATACCCCAAAAGCTCCAGCAGAACACAGGGTGCCCACTACAGCCTCAACAAATGACCTCCTTCCCCAGCATTCAATCTCTACCTCTTCAGCACTACATAAGTCCCTACTAGAGTCCATTAGGTAGGGAGTTCAGCAAGGGATTCTGGATCAGAGCTCTCTGTCATGCAGACTTAGAACACACAGAGTTGGGGGCAGGAGAGGCACAGAGTGGGCATTAAGACTACTGAGGGAGCACTTAGCACTAACACTCAAAGAGGAGAGTAAAGTCTATAATGTGTGGCTGACACCACAGATTATGCCAGGTTCCTGCTTATGGCTGGCTATCTCTGGCTAATTTACTCCAAATACCTGTCAAGATCTTGGACATCAGCAGATGAAATTGGGAAGGGGAAAGGGCAGAAAATGGCCTGGCACACCAGAGGTGAAACTGGAAGTGGCAAGGGACGCTCTGCAGCTTGTCCCAAAATTCTACGATAAAACCATAGAATTTGAGTGTCTGCACCTTTACCTTCCTCACTCCTCTTGCATGAGCCTGAATACCTCCCCGGCAATGATGACTCCCACAGCCAAGGCCAGTGGTGTGTTTGTGTGACAGCATTCTGAGCCAGCCCTTACCAAGCACCACAGTCCATGTCATTCAATGGGTTATACACTCCCATGGGGGTGCTTGCAACCAACACTGGGATGTTGGCACACTTCTTTGCCAGGGAGCATCCCCCAGGAGGGGACAGGGCACAATGTAGGTTTGGGGTACTTGGCAGCTGCCCCAGTGTGCTCTGTGTATCATCTGGTCAAGCAACCCTGGGACCACTGCCTGGCAGGTTCAGAGCCCAGTACAGCAGCAGCTCTGGAGTGATTGGTTGCAGTAGCAGAACACTTCCTCATGGGTTTGGTGTCATTAGGATAGCTACAGCATGGGCCTTGGGGTTTTTCCTGGCAAATGGAATTCTCCTAACAAGAGTAAGACTGCAAAGCCTTCATGGGCACTACAGACATGGCTGTAGCGAGTACAGTGCCTGTGTTGTTTGCCATTGTTGCACATGTTTGCTTTGCATCTGTGCAGGTGGTGATTCAACAGAGAGACCTGGGAGCATGACCACTGCATTTCCTGCCATGCTGTCCAATCACCAGTTCCAATCTGACTCCTGGAGCATCCTGCCTCAGTTAGCTTTTTGACCTGGGAGTCAGCCTCACTCAGATGCGTACTGTACTAGGGACAGCTCAGCCTGTTTCCTGATGACCCCTGGAAGCAGCTTATGAAGGCACAGGTGGCATACCAGACTGAGGGAGCTGACAAGCCAGTACATCAGATCTCTTCTTGATTTTCAGTTCAATAAAGTCTCAGGTGTGCTACAGGTCTATCCTTGTCTGTTTGTAATGGGATGAGACTAGCTCCTCAACTCTCCCTGCCTCACCTCATCCCCCTAGGTGTACCTTTCCTCTAGTGTTGTCCCTTCACATGCTCAAGATGGCAGGAATCTGACTCAGGGATGCCCATGCTGTCATGGCTACGGTTGGTTGTTCAGGTGCCACCAGACCTCTCTTTTGTTCAGATGCAAAACAGTAGGGCAACATGGCACCTTAGGCCAACCTCACAGTTAGGTCACCGCCCCTTCCCCCTGCACATTCTGCTGGGGAACAGGCTGGTGGATGGTCTGGGGTATGCACAGCTGCTCTGGGAAGAGGGGGTCTTCTAGATTCCACATTCCCACAATACGGCTGTCATCTGACAAGCCACATAACTTCTTGATACAGGACTGTGGAATGCATTGCCCGTCCATGGAAAGGACTAGAGACTTGCTTTTTTAAAAAGAAAGCTTGGAAACCAGAATTCTGATAACATGGAACTTTGTCCATCCTTCCCTTTTGGTGGCTCTGCATGGTGGCTGAGCTGAGTGACATGCTCTGGGCCTTAAGGCCACTGCTCTTATGACTGAAGCTACAGTTTAAGCATGCAGTCTCTCTGTACAACACCTTCTTTATTGATGGGTGGTTGCCATATGTTAAGCTTGATATTAAAACATACTGGGAGCAGTAGTGTCCTTGATGCTGAAACTTAATGCTGGTCTCAAACCAGCTCAAAATCCATATGTCTACTATGTCAAAGTTTGCAAAAATTTCCTCCAAACAAACACTCTCATACAAAATGGATCTTTTTCTCTACAAGATCCCCTACACTCTCATACACACAAAGAGGAGATGGGGCGCTTTCCTATGATATGAGCCTTTACTTATGTGTGTGTATTCAATAGTGGCTTTCTCACATCCATTTGAAGTTCTGACATAATTCAGGAGCAATTTAGAGCTGAAGTTTCAGGAGTTTTTGCAAAAGTAAGCAGTCTTGCCTTTATTTTACAATTTGATGACCAAATGGGAACAGAGAGAGAGAGAGTGAGTAATTAAATCCAGAAGGCCTTTTTCAACTCTGGTTCTTTTGTTGCTGTTCATCCTCATACCTCAAAAGTCTCTTGCTCTTTGCCTTTCCCCCATTCTCTGTAGTGATGAAGAGAGGAAGCACTTGAAAAGTTCTCTTTTGGGCTCAATTCATGGTAATTCTCTTCCTGATGCTGAGGTATCAGATTGAATAGTACTCAAAATATAAATCGCATTTAGAATGAGATCGTGACAAAACAATGGCCGTGGATGTTTCAGCAGCTCCCCTGGATTGTGCAGTTAGAGCAATCTGAAGTGTTCAAGCAAGCAAGCAACTCTGCGGTGGGTAATTTACAACTCACTCCTCATTGCCAGCTTGCAAACTGAAGTGTTTCTCTGACAATCACAGCGATATGTTCATGCAGGGAGAGCAGCAGAAGGAGGAGTCAGAATTCAAAGAAAGCAACGTCTACAAAGCTGAGAATGCCAAAGGGCTGACTGTCTTCACTTCAGGAAGCTATGGAGCAATAAGGGCTGATAGATCAAAGCTTCAACAATGAGCAGATGCTGTATAGCTGAGGTGGGTTTTATAGATGGTATGAAATGTTGTGGCTTTAGGACGGCTACAGATGTCACATTTTTAAGGTGCACTTTTAAGATATTTTAATTGAAACTTTAAAACAAGTGAAATATGAATGCAACAAATATGTGTCACACAGATACACTCATCAGGAAGCTGTGATTGGCTACAGATCTCTGTTGATTCTACACTTGGTGGAGAAAATGGATCTCCCTGAGAATGGTTACAAATTTCTTCCTGGATTTTGCGGTTCTGTATTACTGACTTCTGATTGCTGTGCATAGAAGGTTTTCAGCAACTTTCAGTTTTTCCAGTTCATATGCATTTTCCCAGCCCCTTTCTATATACTGATGATTCCATTTTTGCAAAGATAATGCTCAAAAATCAAATATACATTGGCCCTTTTTGCACTTCTGGTTTAGCCATTTATGAGCATTCGCTGTGATCACAATGGCTTTGGCATGGCACCCCCATGTTCCACACTATCCAAGGCAGTTTCAATTTGGCATCTTGTTTTTCATTTTAGACAGGCTTTGAAGCCTCAGGGCAGTTTTGGACTTTGGGGGCTTTGCAATTCACGTCACATTTTTTAAAAACTTTGAGCAGGCTTAGTAACATTGCAATGTTACCCATCCCCCCCCCATTTGCTGATTGGGCTGTCCTGTGCCCACTGGAGAGGCAATTGGTGGTGGAGTTCTGGGGGGGAAATGTACTTTTTGTGCTTGTTCCACTCTCATTTATTTTTTTAAAGCCAAGTCAGGAAAGGGTTAAAATGCTGCTGCTTCATCCCCTCCCAGCAGCTTCCCTGCTGCTTTGTTTCCAAATGGGTGTGCAAAATGCTTGTTTTTTTTCTCTTTGGCAAAGCCTGGAACATGCCTGGGAGGGAGGGGAAAGCAGCCATTTACTCCTTTCCTGACTTTTAAAGCCAGGATGAATGTGCATTAATGTTAAAATGTTACAGTGTTACAATCCATTCTTGCTTTTGGAAAAAAAAGAGGGAGTATGTGCATAACCTAAGAGAGGAAGGGGAAAGCAGCCATTTAATCCTTTCCTGGCTTTTAAAACCAGAACAGAATAAGCAGCAATGTTAGGAATCATTCCTGGTTTTGAAAAAAAAAAATAAGAGAGTGCTTGCAATGGAGAAGCAGCCTTATGACCCTTACCTTGTTTTACTGATAAAAATGGTGGGAAAGGAGTTCAGAAAGCTGAGGAGGGTGGAAGTAGTTAATTCCACACAGACCAATCAGCTCCCGGGGAAAAGGAGAGGGGAGAGAAGAGAAGCAGAAGGGGAGAATAGAGTTCACACTGACATTAATCGGGCCAGATGCTACTCGACAACAGGTTCAAAATAACATCGCGGTATGTCTGCAGGGGGAAAAACTGGGGATACAGCAGACAAACATCGGTACTGCATCCCATGACTACCTTGCAAGTGTGAAACTCCTGCAAACATGGGAAGCAGAACAGATACTGAAATGCTTTAAAGTGCTGGCGAGAAAAGGACCCTTATTTGCAGTGGCCACTTCCACTTGAGTTGAGCATCACAGACTATTTCATCAATGATCTGTTTGCAGTTTAAAGTGAATCATATTTCCAAATCCCAGATAAAAAAATATACATTCACAAAATTCAGTAACATCCCTAGTACGAACAATTCAGTAGGCTACGCCCTACTTCTGTGCTCACAGATCTCAGGTTGAGTGCTGGAATTGTAGATTTTTGCACATGAAGAAGCTTTTATTTATGCATGGAACAACCCTTGCAGGATCAGGGACAGTAATATGAATGAATACATCTTTCTCTGGCTTCTTATACAAGGATACCCTGGCATTGATGGGGAAGTAAATGTATGTAAAATCACTAAACCTGATTAATAGTGGAAGGCAAGCAGTATAAAAGGTTGGCCAGTGCCACATACATATTTAAAGTGGTGGGCATTAAAATAGTAATTAAGATAAAGCATTTCACCAGAGTACCTTCAATAAACACAAATTAATAAAGCAATCAGCAACAAGAGCAACTTCAGGAAAATTATAGCATGCATCATATAATCTCATGGAGATAAGTTAGGAAAGCCTAATGCGAATTTCTTTAATGTGCCAGTTAATTTGGGGCATTGCTGAAAAGTCTCTGTAAATGGTTCTTTAAAAAAAAACCTCTTTTCTCTTGGAGGAATGAAAACATCATGACATTTGCTTATTTTCATTTATTACATTTTTATCTCACATATCCTCCCAAGAGCTCAGTCCGGTATATTTGTCTTCTTTTTATCCATACAACCACTATGAAAGATAGTTCAAGCTGAAAAACAGTAGACTGAAGAAAAGCTTGAAGCCTTCCTCCTGCCTAAGGTACCTTCCTCTGACCACAGTGGCTTTCCCTTTGGTAGAAGAGTCACATAAGTCACAGGCAGTCTGGAGGAAGGCTTAAGCTTAAGTTAAGCAAAGAGGTAGAATATCAGTCACTGACTGGTCTAAAATCACCTACAGTGCAATACTGAGCAGAGTTTAACTCTCTGCAACTGGATTCTTTTTTCTGAGTTACCATTAGAGATGGGCATGAACAGCAATACGAGCAAAAAAAAGCCACGAACGGCCCAATCTGCTGTCCGCAAACAAGCTGTTCGTGAAGCCCCATTCTAAACGAACAGGTGGTCATTGAAAGCCTCATTTGTTGCTGTTCATCAAGCCAGACAGTCTGGCACCTGTAGTCAATTCCCTTGGCAACTTAGGCAGGGATTGTCTGAACTCTGTCTGAACTCCTGCTGTTGACCTGGAAACCCCAATCTAAGCTCAATTTAGCTTGATAGGCAGGTCTTCCTTTCAAGTGTGAAGCTCCAAATTTGTTACAATGAGCAAAGAGCAGGGGGGAGGGGAGCTCCCAGCTCTGACTTTGCAGACAGCGGAGAGACAGTTGCTATTGGCATTTTGAGAGAGAGAGAGTGCATTGGAGCTTGAATTTTCTTTGTGTGTGGTGGGATAGGGATCTACCCCTTCAAGTTCCAAGGCTGCTGCCAGGCTCTGGGCCAAGCTATTATTTATTAATGGTACCTTTCCTGCTGCCTGCTCAGGTAAGGTTTCTGGGAGTGGTGCGGTAGGAATTTACCACTTCAAGTTCCAGGGCTGCTGCCAGGCTCTGGGGACAAGCTATTATTTATTATTGGTATCTTTCCCGCTGCCTGCTCAGGTCAGGTTTCTGGGAGTGGCGCAGTAGGGATCTTGACTTGGATGATGACTGGAGGAGAGCTTGCTGGCCCCCACGAACAGCCAACCACAAACATGTTCATGAACAGGGCCATGTTCGTGGTCGTTCGTGAGTCCCTGTTCATGGATGGCAATGAACAACAAACATCATGTTCGTTTTTTTCTGTTCGTGCCCATCTCTAGTTACCACTCAGATCTCTTACACCGCTATTTTCCTTCTTCCCTAATATTGAAGCTTCTCAAATGGCTCCATTTGTGAAGGAATAGAGGATTAATCATTTCTACTTCATGATTGTCATTCCTCAGCTGTTTAAAGGACTCTCATGTTGTTGGACGAAAAGTTATGACTGCCATTAATTAATCAACTTTAGGCTGTGGCTTTCTGTTTATTAAGGGCCAACATTTTTTATTCAGCTAAGACTATAGTGGACAATGCTGTAAATAGAAGACCAATCACTGCTCAACCTAGAATATGGGACCTGAACACTTGGGTACCTGGGACTTAAACTCTTGTTCAATTGATAGATTTCCTTAGAGCTTTGCTGTTTCAAGTTGATTTATAATACTTGTGCCTGATAGAGAACAGAAATGTATACCAGAGACACAGAAGCTAATCATAGCAGTGTTCTGTGTCAGTCAACAGGAGCTGTGTATTGAAGAAGTTAAGAATTGACTGGTGAGTTATAAGCTAGAAGTTAAGTTGAAGGTTGAGAGAAAGGACTTAGTTTAATAGGAGTATGAATTAAAGATCTGAGGAGGTATTGGTTCTCTAGTTATGTTTCCTTGTTTGGGTAACTGAGGGCCAAGCTACAAGTGACAAATGACACTTGAACGGCAAGTGGATTGAGTGGAGGGCAAGTGAACAGGGAGAAATACACTTGCCGTTCAAGTGTCATTCATCACTTGTAGCTTGGCCCTCTGTGTTCAGAACTGAAGTGTAACAGTAGGCCAGCAGGATTTTGCTGGCTATAGCACATAACTAAGTTTCAGCAGCGTGTTGTGTATGTTATAAACCTGCCCGAGAGAGTGTTTCCCTGAGGCATGTATTGTATAAAATGTAGCATGACTTGTGTATTTTTCAAAATAAATGTCGGTCTTGTTCCCATTTCAATGAAACTATCTCATGCCTGTTAGTTTTACCTCAGTTATCAATCCCGGCTTAGGTAGGTTAGGCCCAGATCCTATCTCCTCATACAGCTTTCTTTTCTTTCTTTCTTTTCTTTTTTCATTCTTCTGGGAACCCTGCTTTAGTGGGGTAGGCAGGAAATTGTATTGTCATGAATGGAAAAATCCGGTGGGGTCATGTCTAGCTCCCAAGAAATCAGTACCCTCCATCCTCTGCTTGCCAAGTCTCAGGCACTGGAATTGAGACATGGGTTTTGGTACTTATTCTCAGAACCACAGGGGCCATCATTTATCCCTCGCAATTGAAGTCTTCTAAGTAACTGTTGCACATATAAATTGGATGCAATAATCTACCACTAACATCTTAACTACCTTTTATATTCATCACTTAGGGCCAAGCTACAAGTGACGAATGACACTTGAATGACAAGTGTATTTCTCCCTGTTCACTTGCCCTCCACTCAATCCACTTGCCGTTCAAGTGTCATTTGTCACTTGTAGCTTGGCTCTTAGTGAAATTCTATGTTATTTGTAAAATTATTTTGTTTGGTGAGCAGTTCTTTTCTATATGATTGTCTGTCCCTGTTCATAGATACCACTTAATACAATACCTAGTGGTGTGTGAAAGTACAACCATTAATTCAATGTGACATTAACCAAATCCCACTCTGTGACATCATAGAACTTCACCCATGACATCAGCTGGTCCACACAATAAGTTTCAGGGTTTGAGATAATGAGCACTTGACTACCCTATCCTCTCAGTGTACACTTATGCCCCTTCTCATAAAGTTTCTGGTTAGGGACTTGAACATCTATTAATGATGACAGTCAGCAATGACAACAAAGGAGGGGGAGTATAATGAGTATACCCAAGCCCAGAATGGAGAAAAGTTGCAAAGTATTTTATGATCAATGCCTTTCAATGATCTCAACACCATTTACAGTTGGTAATTTCTGCATCAAAGAAAGCTATGTGACATGTTACGACATCTCTAAATTGCTTCTCGTTTTATTTTCTGTTTGGGAAAATTTAAGTACCAACATTGAAATTACACTAGAGAGCTTGGATTCCATCTAAACTAAGAGTACCTAAGAATTTTTTAAAAGACACAAGACAGCAGCATCAAATAGGAGTGAAAAGAGAGTCACAGACTGAAAAGAAGGGAAAAAATCATTGGAAGGGAGAAAACTATAGAAATCTTCTGGAAGATTCAGAAGAATTTTGAACTGTGCTCCCAAACTTAGCAGAAGAAAGACTCCCATCTGCCCAGTGACTGAGGGCACTCAGAATTGCCCTCAGACAAGAAAATAAATTACTGTTGGCAAACCTATTGATGTTGACTGGTCATGTTTTCCTTTCAAGAGAGAGTGCTTCACACACTGCCAAGCATCCATGTCTCTGGTAATACAACCTTTGACCTAGCAGCCCGTGTTCCAGTGCAGGTGTCCTCCCAGAATGAAAAGCAAATTGCATTGAGCTCAGATTGGCACATGAGAACCTTTGCACCGCCGTGCCCACTCCGTTTTAAAATGACTCAATTCATGGTTGTTTCCAAGGTTTCCATGGCAAATGTATGAACAAGGGAATGTTTTCTTTAATTTTTGCAATATTGAGCTAGATATTCCATGTTAACAAGTCTTTTAATGCGAATGTTCCTTTCTCAAAGTGGAAATTCACAATGAATCAGAGAAAAATGTCAGTGTAGTGTTCATTGATGGTGGAGCTATTTTCCTAGGACAGCCAGATGCAAAGGAGAGCAAGGCTTCTGTGCCTTTTGACAGTTGGGTAACAGTGTGGTGTTTTAACAGGTGTAGTTTCCCCCACTCTGCCAGCCTACACCTGTCAGATTTTCCAATCCTGTTTTTAAGAGCACAGGACTATATCCAAAGGCCCTACTATTTTCACTAAATGGGGAGACCATTTAGGGTTGCACACAGGTCTGGAGAAAAACGTCTTGTCTGTTTAATGCAGGTTTAATGGGGAAAATCGACCATTGATATTTTTATTCAGCAGGATTTGGGTCCAAAGATACCTTAGAGACCAACAAGATTTTCAGATCTTTCAAAAGTCACAGCTTCCTTATTCAGATATTTAAAAATCCACTATGCATTAAGAGTGTGAATGGGGAAAAAACTGTACCTTTGTATTCATTCATTTCATTTTTTCATTTCTTTAATTACATTTCCTTGATTTTTTATTAGTTTTCTACTCAAGCATCTTCCAGACAGCAGTATTGATTGGGGTTTTCCTTGCCTCCAGGGCACCACTGATCACAGCATATTCAGGATGGTTGTTCCATGCTGCTGGTTTATATGGACCATCCCTGTGTGTTTCCTACTTTTGTTTACATACTGTTTTGTTTGTGGCATTTCCCTGTTTTTTTCCTGTGTGTGCTTGCACTGTGATCCATCAAACACAATTCATTTGTGTATGCGCTGTATCACTGTGTTGCTAATCAGGTACTGCCCCCAAAGCCCACTGGCGAATTGTATCTTGCATATGTATCTAACCTTCCCTATGTTTGACTGGTTATTTTAATTGGCTGTGCTGCCCTTCCTTCCCTTTTTGAATTACAGACAGTTGCTAAAGAAGTCAATGTAGCTATGATCATGGCTGATCACATGGCTAAGGTAATGTTTTGGAAGGTTATTGCTTCCAAGGAAATCATCATTAACTCCAAGAAATGCTTTTGTAGCTGCTTTCTGATTTGTTAATGGTTAACTTTTGATTAGACCAATTAAAGTGCTGAGCCACTACTGACAGGCCTTCCTATGGTTTCTGTGGTTGTGCTTTAACAATCCAGCAAAAGTGCACCATTTGGTTGTGATAGATCACTGAATTGCACCTGCTAAAATGGAGGAACAAAGAGGTGGATGGCATGTTGGGCATCCTTCTAGAGGCAGCAAAGAGGGCACGGGTGATGAGAAGCACCCTTTTAGAGAACCTGTCCTTCTTCAGAAGGGTGCCCATAAACCTGAGGATGCTTGGCTTTAATTGAACAGTGGAGCAATCAAAGTGGAGTGTCTTGCTGTGCTGGTGGCATGGGAGCATTCCTGCATTCCACACCATCCTACGTTGATAGCTTGGAGGATCAGCTGCATGCAGGTAAGAACCAAACTCATTATACCATTATAAGTGAAGAATCCAGCCCTTCCATCTCTCCACGTAAAGTCCAGTTGGCACCACACAAGTAAATTTCTCATTAGGGAACCACCAGCGCATCCATCCACCAACAGCTGAGTAGGCTCTTTCACCCTCTTCCCTTTTAATGACTTTCCCTTCCTTTCTCCACATGTCAACTATGCACCAACAGGTAGGTCAAGTATCAAATGATAAAGCCTCTCTGGTTATGGAAGTACTCCACCACAGAAGGAAATTGTTCCCCTCTCCTTCCTTGGACTACTTTAAAGTGGCCCACTGCTGACCAGACAGTATCCTGATGATAGTTTCCCAGCACATTGCACCCAGCTCTTTGCAACTAACCCATCCCATAGTTAAAAACATTGGCCCTGCAAAGGGTGCCAGTTGGGTATATTTCCTTCTTCCAGAATATAATTCCTGCCTAGATGGGATCTTAATAAAGGACACTGCAGTAGAGAATCTCCCACAACATTGGTCCTCCTGCATGGAGTATGAATTGTGTACACTTCTTACAAAATGTAATCCATGCAGCAGCTCATCTTTGAAGAAGGCAGATGCAAAGGAACAAGCAACAGAAGGAAGAGGAGGAGGGGGGGAGAAGGAGTTGTTGAACCATCTGTGGAGGAGACCATTCCTCCTGAAGAGTAACTGCCCCTTGTCCAAGTCTGAGCATGCCCCACGTACCTGAGTTTAAAGAAGTGTTACATTGCGAGTGCTCCTGGTGATGAGATCATGAGTGAAGAGTTCCTTTGAACCCTACTCAAGGGTAGGGTGGCAGGTTCCTCCTCCCTTTGGAAGCATCAGTTTTGTGCAAGTGTCTTTGGTCTGATGCTTGCATTGGCACACAGAATGCAGGGGCATTGCCTGAACAGCTGGACGTTTGCGCATTAAAGCTTTTGAAGCAATTGGTGTTCCCATAGGAGGTGCAGAGTTCCTCTCCTCATCCCAGATCAATAGCAAGGCAATGGTTTCCCTTTCTCTTCAGGAGACCCCCACATACTCCCTCAGGCTTGCCTTCTTTAGATTGCACATCAAAAAGGAGCCTAGCACACAGTGCACACAGAGCTTGAAAACATCACCCAAGCACACTGCCCAGGTGTGCTCTTAGAAGAAATAATAATAATAACATTTGATGTATATACTGCCCTTCAGGATGACTTAACACCCACTCAGAGCGGTTTACAAAGTATGTTATTATTATCCCCACAACAAAACACCCTGTGAGGTGGGTGGGACTGAGAAAGCTCCAGAGAGTTGTGAATGACCCAAGGTCACCCCGCTGACTTCAAGTGGAGGAGTGGGGAATCAAACCCGGTTCTCCAGATTAGAGTCCTGTGCTCTTAACCACTACACCAAACTGTAGCAGCGAGGAGAGGATCAGCTGCTTGTTCCTGACATTCTGATTGGCTGTTGCAAGTTGGTTTAGCACATGCGTGGAATATAGCCGGTTTGATATATCACTGGCATGCTTTTTTTAAAAAAAATACATGCACTGCACACCAAAACAAAATGGCAAGGAGGGAGGGAGCGGAGCAATGAGCAATGGGACAGATGTTACTTACAGGTGAACAAAAAAAAATTAAGGTGTTTCAGGAAAAAAAGATAGGAGGAAAACAGGTTTCAGAAAGAGTGGAGATAAAACAGAAAAATTAGGAAAGCTAGGGATATGCAAAGAAGCTATAAGGAAATTATTTTTAAAAGCCCAGTAATAAAGGAAACTGAAACCAGAATATTAAGGCTGTCTTGGAAGACACCTCAGTCTTTATACTGCTCTTATTTTTCCTTCCCTTCTCTAACTATTCTTTTAATTCCACATATGGTTCCAGCCAATGTATCCAATGCAAAATGCCTCTACTGCATTTCTTGGGTCAAAGGAAAAAGGATGTTGCATTCATTTCTCATTCCTTTATTTTCCCCCGTTCATTTATATTGTAAAAAAAAAAATAATGAAACGAATGGGACTCATTTGTTCCATTTCCCACTCATTTTCAAAACGAACAAACACCCTTACTACCCATTTCACAAACACAGAGAACGGAAGTTAGTTCTTTGGATGGGTGGCAGTGTGGGAAGCAGGTGTAAATGAAGGGGGGGGGTCTTGAAGCATTGCACGCAGGTCTGTGCCGCAATCAATTCTTTGCAACTGCTGGCATCTCTGAGGTGCTCCTGGAATATTATTGAAGATCTTCTGGTGCTTCACAGTTTCAACATAACACTGCTGCTCCTGTGCTGATTGGTCCTGAAGGCTTGTGCAGCTCCAGTCCTCTGCTGCAGGCAGCCTGCTTTCAAGCCACTGATGTGTAGATTGGATGCATACAAATGTTTTGTTGCTTTCCCAGTCTGAAACAGCTAGACTTGCTGAACATTTCTTTCTTCCCCTTGTCTAGGAAACATGTACTCCTTATTATGAAAGGTTTCTGGATGGCCTACTGTGTAATAGCTTAGCTGAATGAAAACAAATTTAAATATAAGAAATGTGCTGGCTTATTTTTTGCAAGTTGTAAATACTCTTAGAAACAGTATGGGGCCTTATTAAGTTTGAACCTCAGGTCTTTCAACTTCCTGGTGAAAAGGAGAACAAATGGAAAATGCATGAGAAAATAAGTAACCTCTGTGATTTCCCACTTTAGCTCGAGCCCAGATATATTTGTCAGTTGTTAATTACAGTCATATTTCTCTAACACCTTTAAAAAAGAAACAGCAAGTGAAAGATTTCAAAGAGAGAAGCCGAACCAACTGAGAAAAGTTCAGGTTTCTCTAAATATGTGGTAACCCGTTGGGTAGGGACGGTTTTGTGCGTCGTGAAAAAATATCACGTCCTCAGTACAGAGAAGTTTTGATTACTTTCCAAACTCATTGAAACAAAATCAGCTATTCACTTGAAAAGGAGACCACCCTTGCGCTGCTGCACAGGCCACTCTTATTATTTTGTTTGTTAACCCACCATTTGTTATAGATGCCAATCTGCTTAAACATCCCCCCCCCTCCACTTTCATAGCACTTTTGGGATAGCCTATATGTTAATAGAGCTGAAAACACTGGTTTAATGTGGGGGGGGGAATAGAAAATAATTTCTAGCAACAGCAATGCAAGCAGTGACAGAGATCAAAATGTTCATGTCCATATATTACCTTGCCAGGGCCCTGTGAAAAATGAGTGAGACCTTCCTGCAGGAACCTGCCTTGCTTGCAGTAAGATTGATGGGGACTAATGAGAGGGCTGGTTTGATTCCTGCCCTGCTCCCATCCCTGGCAATAGGGTTGCGAGGCATGGTCTGGCCAACAGTGGGAGGCAGGCTGGGCAGGGATATGGAGGGCAGTCATTGTCGATTATGTGATATCACTTATGGAGAAAACCAGGAAGTGACATTATACTCTTTAAGAATAACTAGAAACTCTATGGTTTTGCCATAGAATTTCTGGTGATTCCTAGAGGGATGTGACATCCCTTCCAGATTTTCCCTGCAAGTGATATCACATCATCAGTTCAACAGCCTTTTTTAAAAAAAAAAATTATCCTACCACTGCTCCAAGAGGCAATGGGAAACAGGAGCTGTGGGCTAGGCATCCCCTGCCCCACTGGGGGAGCTAGCAACTCTACTGGGAGGGAAGGCTGGTACCATCACCACAGATCTTGTAGGCAATATTCAAGACATTTCTCTTCAAAAAGCCCTTGTTTGACTGATTTACAGACAGTGTCTTGCCTTCTGATTCTACCATGGATATTATTTTATTTAGTATTAGAAAATATGTTTAGCCAGCTATTCTCCTGAATACAACCCAAAGCAGCTTGAAACAATTTGTAAAACATGTTTCTAACAATAAAAATGGAAGAAATAACAGAGGAATAGGCAAGATAGAAGCAGCTACCATCGCTACCAAAATTGCTACCATCTAGCCACAAATGCTCTCCTGTGTAGCTCATCCTTACATAGATTTGTGAATCTATGTAATTCACAGGGGACAGAAGGATTGTATTTTCCGTGGTCTTGGGGATGCTGTTCCACAAATATACGGGCAGCTCCTGCAAAAGTGTGAGAATAGGCAGAGGCAATTTGCACCTATCTATGGAAGAGCAGAAGCTGGATAGGAAGGCCAGAGCTATTGCATGGGTTTCTACTATGAAAGGCAGTCCTTTGTAATGTTTTAATATTCGATCAGGTTTTACTGTTTGAATATTTTAAATGATTGTTGCAGGACACCTTGGATGGAAGGAGTCCAAGATAGGGCCAAAAGGCAAACTGTTCTAATAGTAGATTCCAATAGCAACCAGCCACATTGTGGTTAATCCAACCACACAAATGGAAAGTTTGTTTTGTATAGCTGTTTATCACACAGACCCTCCAATCGCTCCAGCATCACCAATGCTCTTGCAATTTCTTGAATCTTTGTGGTTATTTACCAGAGAGACTGGGGGAAGTCCTAGGACAGGGGTCCCCAACATGGTGCCCATGTGCACAGTTGTGCCTACCAACACCTCTTCGGGTGCCTGCCAAATGTTTTTAGAAAATGGGTGAAGCTTTTGTCCAGTGGGGCTTCTAATTGGCCACTGGAGATTTGATAGGCTGAGCAGATTTTTAAAAGCATTTTTTGGCAGAAGCTTCTGCTTCTACAGCACAAGGATCTTCACTGTGTGTGCATAAATTGGAGCACCTGATCTAAAAAGGGGTTATAAAGGAGGAACTGCACTTTAAAGAGATCAAGCCTGATAATACTAACCCCTCTCACCTAAGCCAGCAACCATAATAAACTCAACCATACCAAGTGTTTTGTGCCTCATGCAAGTGAAGTAAGCTGCGCAAAAACCACCTACTTCCTGAAGCTTTTAAGTACCTGTTTGCACTTCTACCTATCCAGACTACCTGTGCATAAACGTTCTGTTCTCTTTTTAACTTAAAAAAAAAGATTGGGGACCCGTATTCTAGGGCATTGTTGATGCTGTGATGTTACTTCTGCCCACTCAACTAAAAGTGATGTCACGACTAGACATGGGTACAAACAGCATTATGAACAGAAAAAATCCATGAACAGCCCAATCTGCTGTTTGTGAACAAGCTGTTTGTGATGCCCCCTGCTAAACCAACAGGTGGTCGTTGCAAGCCTCGTTCGTTGCCTTTGGCAGCCGTTTCTCAAGCCAGACAGTCTGGCACCTGCAATCAATCCCCTTGGCAACCAGAGTCAGGGTCTAAACTCTGTCTGAACTCCTTCTGCCTTTCCTTCTGGCTTTAACCCTTCAAAGTACTTCCAGCAGAGAGTCCCGTTTTAGCCACTGTGAAGAGAAAATGACAGCCAACGGAGAGACCCATGGATCATGCCTTTCCCGGGGTGCAATCTCTCTGACACTTGGGGGGTCTTCAGAGGACACTGAGGACTATGTCTCCTGCAAATTTGGTGGGTATTTGACATTGGGAAGGTCAGTTGGTAACCCCTCAAAGTAGCTGCCAGCAGGGGAATCTCCCCTCCGCTGCCTGCCAGCAGAGAGTTTAAAGGGCTCTTTAAAGGGCCAGGTAAGTGGGTTTGAGGGGAAGGGGACTAAGTGGGGGGTTGGGGGGGGGTTCTGGTCCCCATGATCAATGAACAACCAACATGTCTGGGAACAGTTCATGTTCATCCATGTTTGTTGTTCGTGGATGGCAACAAACGATGAACACGGTGTTTGGGGTCCCCCCTCCCCGTTCGTGCCCATGTCTAGTCACGACATTCATGATGGAGCCCCTCTCCAGGCTCTACCCTCCCAGTGCTCCTGAGGGTTGTGTAAGCCAGGGACTGGCAACCTAAGATCTAGCCTTTTTATTGCAGTCCTGGAGCTAACAACCTTTTTATTCCAGAAATCATTTTAATTTCATTTTTTTTTAATCTCTGGTTTTAAACTAGGGGTTCTCAGCAGCACTATTTGTGTGACTCACAAGATTGCTGTTTTTTTAAAAAAAAATGAAAACACAATGGAGCCAGAGCCACAATCTAGAACTCCTCTCAGGGTAGAGCTAGATGGTGCTGGTGGAGCAGTTTTTTTCTGGGTTCAGGGACAGAATTTTGTGCTTTTAGATTCATCTGGCACTAGTGCCCAATAGAAAGCATTTGTGTCCATTTAATGTATATAGCAAGGAGGATTCACTTGTTAGGCAATTGATTTAAAAATATTTTTAAAAGTTGCCGGACCACCTATTTGTAGACAACTGGCAATTGAAGTTTCCTCTAAGCCTAATTTAACCCTTCTCTAGCATGTATTAAGGTCAGCCTTGTGCTCATCCCTTCACCTATTTTGTGGTATAAGGAAATGGGGCAGCAATAATAAGAGATGTACCAAATTAATCAGCTGCCATTTATGATTGACAACGTGTGTTTAGTTTGATGGGTCAAAATCTCTGTACCTACAGGGGAAAATCTAAGCCTAAAGGTGGTGGAGATATGGACATGCGTATGTGTGTAAAATGGTTGCCTTGCTCATTATGCTGCAAGTGAGATAACATAATAAAGCCTCCTTGAACTCATTGGAAATTACTTCTGATTAAGAATGCTTAGAATTGTATTGCATTAATTAGAAAGCCTTCACTTAAACCCTGGTTTTTCAGAATCTGTTCCAGGACAGTTTATCGTTAATCTTTCAAGAAAAACTTTCCCACTGCTGCCAATGTTCCTTTGCAAATGTACACCCTCATGGGAATGTTGGGCAGGAATGTTCATTCCTTGCTGGTTAAGCTCACATCCTGCTTACTTGTGATGATCAGGGAACCACTAGTTCATTAAGTCATTTGGAAGCTTCTGAATGAATTCAGATTTTTTTTCATGATTAGACTGCTTTCTCACAGCTCTGTACCCCAACCATTTGTCTGCACCTTCCAATTGTTAAAAGGCACATAGCTAAAAAGAACAATTCCATTAGAGATTTTTTAAAGAAACTTACTATTTAGATGTCTCTGTGTGCCTTTATTATCTGCCCATGAACTTAACTAATCTTGTAATCAAATTTGTGACCTCATGAATAGATGGCATAGACCACTGAAGTGCAAAAACCAGGCAGTTTAGCCAATGTTGCCCAGTTAAAGGAAGTTCACAGACTCATCGTAGGCTAGGTTGCAACTGGGGGCTAGGCTGAGGTGGAGATGAGGGAAGAGGAGGAACACAAAGGAAACCCTCTTCTGAGTGCTGCAGCGTGGCTGGCACCATTCCAGAGGAAGCTCTCCTGCTCATCCACCATTCAATCTGGGTGGCCAATGGGCCTGTCACAACTTTAGGAGTTAGGCAATTTTGAGGCATTGGGCCAGATCCTGAGGAAGAATGAGCACAGCAGAACAGGCGGCTCACCCCTGCAGTCACAAAGGGGGCAAGGACTGTTCAACACCAGTTGGTGGCAGAATACCACTTGCCCCTGTGGAGCCAGCATCAGGGCTGGGGAATAATCATCGGACAGCAATGAGGCCTGGCAATGCAAAGGATCCGCTGCCCATATTCCTGGCCAACGCTCCAAAAGGCTGTAATTCATAAAGTTGTGGCCATTCCAACCAAACAAAGTGTGTCATTTGACAGAACCCAGCTGGTACATGACTCATAGGTTGCAAAATGATGTCTCAAACTGTGCAAAGCGGGGATGAACAGCAAGCACTTTCACTCTTTATAAGTCAGTCACTTTAATAATGCAACCATAATCCTGTAGGACATGTGCCTCTTCTTTGGTAACCAAGAAGATCTAGTTCATGGATTATGTCACAAGCAGCCATGAGCTCCAATTTAATTTTTACTAATTGCTAAGGCACAACTTATCCCTGTAGCACAAGTGCACAGCACAGTGCCCTAGACAACAAATGTTGATCAAAAATACTGAGGAGATCCCAAAAACCCCTGAGGATATACCAAGGAGATTGACTCACAGTTAAGCAATTCAATTTGATATATGTAAATTCCTGCTGATCACAGTTACATCAGCATAGAGCAGTGGTTAGAATATTGGGCTCTAACCACTGGGAGACCAAGGTTGGAACCCACACTCTTCCATGAAAGCTTGTTGGGTGGCCTCGGGTGCCTTTTTCACTCTCAATCTGACCTACCTCACAAGGTGCTGGTTGTGAGAACAAAATGGATGTTATAAACTACTTTGGATCTCCAGAAGGGGAAACGTGGGGATTAAATATCTAATCTAAATAAATAAAGTTCTCAGCATTCCTGATGTTGAATATAGGCCGATTCCAGATGGCCAGAAATTGCGGTTTTTCTGCGGAAATAATCGCTTACTGGCCACGCGTTCACTTTCGTCTCCATCCGCTTTGTCTCACAGCGTGATGTGCCGTCCCGCTTCTGGATGTTCGCACGGCCAACTGAGGTATCCGGGATTGGTTGTTTCCTCCCCGTCACAGTTGACATCGGGTGGCCTTAATTGGTTCGCATTTCAGTTTTTTTTAAAAAAAATTTTTTACGTGTTTTGCGCAAACGTGCAAACGCGCAGGTATGCAAATACGCAGCGTCGACATTTGTCGCACATTTGCGCAGTTTGATGTGCGCAAATGTGTGACTGTGCAAATGGCTCCCGGTTTAAAAAAAAAATATTAAGGGAATATTGTTGCCGGCTGGCCGGCAAAGGAAGGAGGGAAAGGGGAGGGCCTCTCCGCGGCGACGAAGCGTCCAGAAGTGTGCAAACCCGTAATACCGCGTTCACACCGTCCGCTTATAGAGCGCAACCGAGCGCCATGGACCGCAGGTAAGCCGGGACGGGAAATTGCGGGTTTTTACGAGTGAGGTCGCTGAAAAAGCGAAAGCACTCGCTCTATTTGTGCCCATCTGGAATCGGCCATAGTCTCAGTTGACATAAGGCAATACTTAGTTGCAACGTACCTAACCAACCCCCTTCTAACAAAACATGCAACCTGGAACTTGTGCCAGAACACACTGCAATTTGCTTGGATTCTGTGCCAGAGATGAACAGGTCAAAAGTTTAACTAGTCCATCAACCTCTTTCCCACAGTGGTCAACCAGATGCCTTCAGGAAGCCTAGAAACAGGGGATGACTGCATGAACCTTCCCCCACAGAGGTTTCTCTGCAGGTGATGTTAAAACAATCCTCTGGAGGTCTGGAAATCACTGATTTAAATACTTAAAGATAAGCTTTAACATCTGTATTGTTGTTATCTATCTTTTTTTTTAACAGGTACTTTGATACAGCTTATTGATAAAGTAAAAAAAATTAAGTGATGAAATCAGAATAAAAATAGATATTGATGAATACAGCAGTAACCACAATATGAATATGTTGTAGAATAGTAGCGGAAACAGCATTACTGCTCAGAACCCATTGCAAAACATCACAAGTTAAGTCTGAAGTGTATTTATCCAGCACGTCTCTAGCCTGCCTCTGCTGTCAGCAAGGTGTAGGTAATCTAAGCAGAGTCTCAGACACGCTTCGTCTCACACAGCTGAAGAAGGCCAAGGCGCTATTTGTTTACAGACTCTTGATCTAATCACATAATTATATTCTTCAAAGGCAGACGTTTGACAAAAGGCCTGTAAATGAACCAGGTAAACCTGTTATGCTGCCTCAGCCTCTGTTTGCATAGCGGCCCCTGTGATTTCTGAAGAAAATGATGCCCATGTGTGTGTCCAAAGCTATCGTTTTACTTCAGAGGACTGCACACCCACAATTATCTCGCCGAAACAGGAAAGCAAATGGGGGGTGGTTTGGATACAGAGGGCATTCAGATGGCAGGTAATAGAGCAGATCTAATTAGTATTAAGTACCTGTAATCCTAGGAGATTTACTTTGTGATAAAAGCGAGAGAAAGTCTCTCAGGTATGAGTAATAGGTCTCTCGCCAGGTTGGCTGTGTCAGGTGTAGTACGTCAGCTCCAGTGAATTCAGTCTATTGATCTAGGAGTGGCTGCATTTCTCTGCCACAAATTGAATTTAAATTGCTTACATGAGAAAGACATCTGGCATACTAAGACTTACCTCCTTCGTTTTCAAAATAATTTTCTCAACCCCCAAAATAGTTTAGTTAAACCTCTTTTTTCTTTATCAGATTAAAAAATATCTTTTTCTTTCTATAATAAAACCAACAGGCATATTTATATGGAAGACAAATGGTTGAGTTTTTTTTAAAAAAAATCTGTTGTATGCAGATTTATGGGATCAAATTATTCCAATCATACCAAAGTAGGTCTTAAAATGATAGGACAGGCAAACATATACATTAATGTCAACTAAATATATTAGCTATATGTTTATGTCTGTGGAGTACAGTACCTTTGCATTTGATTTGATTAGTAAAGCAATATAATAATAATACACTAACATTCCATTTCACTTTCACAAAAGAGTGAGCTAAATAATTGCCTTTTGTTTTCATTGCAAGGTTATTAAATCAGCTTTTTTTGCACAGCAGCTTTATTACTTTGAGGCATAAGATGCTTTAATTAGAAAAGTTACTGTTGAAATAAAAAGGTGCATTCAGTCACAGATCACAAAATCAGTGGAAGTTAGTGGCTTTCTCACATGGAAAATACATATCTGCTGTGAATTGTTTCCATGATTCCTGAAAAACATTTGATCAGTTTAGAGTATGGAACAGCTGTTCAATTACCTTATAGTTTTCAAGAGCAACCATTGTTTAATTCTGAAAAGTGTTGAGCTTGCCTGAGAGCCACACCTACCTGGTGTAGTCTAGGACCAAGGAGAACAAGGATCCAAAATCCCCATTTATCCCTGAGCCTCATTGGGTGAATCTTTCTGCCTAACCTACCTCTTTTCCTGTGAGAAGAAGCAGAGATACTTTCCTTGATTCCCTGTAGGAAAGGTGGGATGATACAGAGATGTGCCCTTCATCTCAGGTATGTGAGGTCAGTTGCACTTAAGTTTTGATAGAAAGTCACTCTTCACATGAACAGAGGTACATTTAGCTTTAATATTTATATTTGCTCCCCAGCTTTGAAAATGAGTTCATGCCAAAGCTTGCATGATTCTTAACTGGATAAAACTCTGTGTCATCTTAGTGGACATTCACAAAGTTATAATCAAGAGAAGGTGCTTTATTCATGTTTATACAGATTTGCAGTTATATTTGGTATTATATTTGGTAGAATGGAAGAATAGTCAGCACATAGGGATGGCTGTGATGTAAAAGCGGACCCTTTATTCTAGATTTAAAAAATGTTCTATTTGACAGAAACTGTGTTTATTTGTAAGTACATATCCATAATGGTTTCAGAGTAGTTCATAAACATAATGGTTTCTAGATAGGTAAAGATCTTCAAACGTTTCTAAACAGACTTAGTCACAAAGACTTATTTTTTCCCCATTTGTCACGTAGGCTAATAATATCCACCAAGAAAACAACACATAGGCTTCACTTAGATTACAGCACTTCATTTCTTCTTTCTCTGTCTCCAGAACAGCTCTGACCACCACTAAAATAATAGACTGAACTCTTTCCCTCAGAATGACTCTTATTAAACTGCAGTTCACTCTGTTCCCTAGGGTACAGCTACCATCCAGTCATAACACACTTTACTCACTCACCCGGCCCCCTTAGAGGCCTGCATTTTAAACATAGCAAACATACATTCAAAACCCTGAATTAATTAGCAGAACTAAAATATGCAAAAATATTGTAAAACGTTACAATCATGATGCATGATGTCTGATTCCCACTTGCCTCAGTCTGCAAATTGTTCACAATACTGAGCAGCCAATGTAAAAACTTGGGTGGGAGGAAGTAGAGTTGTTTGGGAAAAAATGTTGTTTAATACCAGCTCTAAATTGTGGAAAAGAACAAGAGTCCAGTAGCACCTATAAGACTAACAAAATTTGTGGTAGGATATGAGCTTTCGTGAACGACAGCTCACTTCTTCAGATACCTTCAAATACCTCAGGTATCTGAAGAAGTGAGCTGTGGCTCACAAAAGCTCATACCCTACTACAAATTTTGTTAGTCTTATAGATGCTACTGGACTCTTGCTCTTTTCTACTGCTACAGACAGACTAACATGGCTACCCATCTTGATCCAACATTAAATTGGTTCACATAAATTTTTTTGATCTTCCACTGTAGCATGGGAATTGTAGTGAAAGGTGGAATGTTGCCTAGACAATCATGTAAATGCTCTGTGTACATCATGTCATGCACTACAATTCCTTGCAACAATATGGAAACGTTTTTCACCCAAATGATCAGACTCCTAATTTGCTTGTTTAAAAATCTCATTTACATCATGCAAAATTCTCAGCCACAATGGTGGCTTGTATCGTGGACCATCAGAACCAAAGTGTTATTTTGTAAATTACATACCCATTTTTTAAAGTTCAAGTCACTTCCAGAAACCAGTAAACATGCAGTAATACAGCAGCACTCCTATTTTCTTTTCAAGAAACCCATGCACAGAATTGACACACCTGCTTGTAGTGTTCTCTGAATTAAAAACACAAGCAGAAGACCATCTTCAGGAACAGGGGAATGGATCTTGAAATACTGTTGAGTATTGTGAGGTCGATCAATTAATATATTTACCCCATCCCCATTTTAAAACTTTGGTTCCATCACGTAAAAAAAAAATCATGGGAGAAACAGCCCTAAGTGGATGATTGAATTGAGTGAAACCAGTGTAAATTGTCAGCAAACTACATCTTTATTTCCTAAATTAGAAGAATCTGTATTTCATATCTGTATAAAAAACCTAATCTGTGTAATGAAATGCTTCAAAATAAATGTGGCTTAAATCCTGCCTAAAGATTCTTTTTGAGTGAAGAATTCCATCTTCATTGAGTCTAAAATCCACACACCCCTCCGATCTCTTCATTTTAATATTATTATCCTTCAGTTTCACTTTTCATAGTCGATGGTTGAATCTTAAAACTACTCCTGGTTTTCATTTGATATTATAAAACTGTTGTTGTTTTAGGAGGACTTTAGCTGATATTTGGAAAATGTCCGTTTTGAAACAATGCAAGATCCGGGCTAGACAGCTGCATTTTTTCTCACTCATTTCACTTTCTTATTGGTTAACTTAGTGGAAAAATGTAAATTTTCCAGGGACTTTAGGTTGGAGGTATCTCAGCCAAGGTGGATGTATGCTTGACTTGAGGCCTAATTTAACTCCCATGTAGTATTGATCGACTCAGACCACCAGGGACATTTACAATCTTCTTTTTGCCAAAGGTAGACAATTGTAGGAAAGTGAAGTGTAATAAATGCCTTGGTTAGGTCCCATGTTGATCTACAGCTGCTGTTTTCACCTCCTTTTTTTTGCAATTTGAGTGCATCAGTATTTCACGTTTATTGCAGTGTGATGAAACACCTTTCAAAATGGCCGGAGGGACTCTCAGCAGTAAGTGTTTTAGGCAATACATGTTGGAGTGAAGAGGAAGACATCTGAGGTCAAGGAACTTGAAACAGAAGCTGAATCAGCTGAAAGCAGAGGTACAGTATCTTCTGCAAAGTAAATATAGATTACAATCCCGAAGACACATCGATCTGTGAGAGGATGATAGGCCTTTTGGCATGAGGCAGCTCATAGGGAAATAGAATATCTTACACTGATCTAAGATCGACGTGTCATGGACAGGTTAAGTTTTATTTATATATTTAAAAACCTCAGAGATGACAGCTCTGGGAATGAAAGTATGTGTGTGGCACAAGAACATTAAAAAAGACTTCTGGAATTCTGACTTATTTATGAGGTAATGGAGAGAGTCATGTTTATTACTCACAATTTAATTCAGAAAGGTTTCATGTATGTTGTTTGGCTTTATGCTAGTTTTCAAATTTGCTGCTACCATATCCTATTGTATTTGTTTTTATGGAATGTCCTAGCTGTTGATCATATTGTATTTTTGCTCTGTGAATGTCCTAGCTATTGATTATATTGTATTCACTTGCAGTACGTAATCTGCTTTGGCTTTCAATGAGAAAGGCAGACTATAAATAAACAATTATGATGATGTCATGATCAGGCTATCCCTTTTGCTTCATTTTTATTTCAAAGCATCTATGGGGAATAGGAGTGACTACAACAGCCCGGAGAAACAGTGATGGGAAGATTTTTAACACTTCCTCCTCATGCCTTTTTTCTAATCTTAATTCTCCCTTTCCCCCAAACTGGTGTCTGCCCTGTAGAAAAACATACAGATGAAATATAAAACTCTCAGGCGAACACTCCTTAAATATGTGGAAAGCTAAACTTTGGTAACCTGTACTATCAGACATGTTGGTTATCTCAAAAGGTCTGATACAGTCTGACATACTTACAATTTTTACTCAAAGCATGAAGCTATGTTGTAGTACCCACCATCTCCACAAATAGCAAGCCAAGTCGTGCCTCTGCAAGGGAACTGGATTTTGACGCTGTCTCTCACATATTTCAACAATCCTTAGTTTGAGATTTCAGTTAGGGTGTGTTAGTGGCAGCCGGTAAAGAGATTGAAGAGTTTATAAGACTGTAATAGAAGGGTTCCAAGAATGGAAAGGTGTGGAAGTTCTTATTTATCTAAGATGTATATTCTATACTCCAGGTGACTAACAATATAAAACAAAGCAATAAAAATACAATTGAAGTTTAAAAAAAATCAAAATAGCTAAAAGCCAGTAAAATAGCACCCGGAGACCTTCAAGAGACAGCATTCCACAGGTAGGGCACCAACACTCAGAAGGCCCCTATTCACGCCACCCACCTCACTTTCGTGGGTAGGGGCACCGAGAGAAGTGCTTGAATCGAAAATCTTGACTGGCAACTTGGACACTGCAGGAGGAAGAAAAGAAGGGAGATTTCCAGTAGTAGCCAGCCATATGTAAATTTTATGTATTGCCCCCTCAGTCGGAATGAAAGGCAGACACAGTATTTGGGTTCTAAAATGGGCCGCTTTATTAAAATTACAACAATTAAATATAAACTACGGCAAGGGCCTAACTAGCGGTACAGGTCAGGCCCTGGGGTCACTCCTGGACCCCGCCCTGACCTGTCTGGGCGAGCACCCGCTGCCCCGGGTGCGAGCCATCCACCAAATGGCTGGGACCCGGCCTGGCCAGGCGGAGGCGGAGTGGTTCACCCCTGTAAAGCTCCCCCACCCGGCCGTACGGCAGAGGGGGGAGACTGGCTTGTCCAGGGGTTCCCCACCCAGGGCGTCTGACCTCGCAGCTGGGCCATACGGCAGCCAGCCGCTCCTGAAAGACCTCAATTCCCCACCAATGGGGAGGTGCCAAGGGTGCTCACCGGCCCGCTACAGATTTTCCCTAACTAAAATCCTGCCACCAGGGAATTACCTCAGTCCCACCAAGCCAATTACCTTCCTCTTCTCACAGTGCAAGGTAGGCGAAAAAACTCCATTCCCAAGTGCCAATCAGGGACAAGGAGAGAAAAATTCCTACCTGGCCCAAAAGGCGACCGGCTAATCCTGCACTGCAATAGGGTGAGGTGGGTGGGCCGAGCATGAGGCACAACTGAATGCAATGGGGCGGAAAAGCCAGCTAAGGCTACAGGTTCCGCCCCCAATGCTAAGCCCTGGATGCCAGGGTGTGCCTTCTGCTTTCCTCCTTCCGAGGAGGCAAAAGCAGCCACCGGCCTGAGTGGCTGTTGCCACTGGCCGGGATGGCTGAATTGCTTGAAAAAATTATTTCCCACTTTTCCTGTACTACTGGGTTGCTGTATATACTAACTGTTGCTGCATATATTATCCTGTTATGTAATTTCTGCATCATTTAATATGCCACGTTAATACTTATGCTTTGTTTCAGCTTTGTTTCAGATTTTTACTTGTTTTAATTCTTGCAATCCTAATCCTATTACATTGCTTATTGGATGTCTCATCCTGTTGACTACATTGATTTACACTGTGAAATCTGCCTCAGAGCATCAGCGAGAAAGGTGGACTGCAAATAATGTCAACAAACAAAAAAAAGTTAACCCCTTTCCACAAGAAAATGCCAGCAGTCTCCATTGAAAGTCCCAGCAAATAAAATAGCCTTACCGTGCCTCTTAATAATGTCTAAAGATGATGCCCCCCTCAACTACTCAAGGAGCCACTTCCACAAAATAGAAAAGGACAAGGCTCTAGTAGATGTCAAGATGGCAACATTAAACCTGGGTACAACCAGGAAGTGGCAGCTGGAATATGACCTAAAGCTATTGAAAAAAAAATCAAATCTAGAAATTTTTCTTCTTGTTGAACATATGTTGATTCACAAGCTGGAAGTAATGCATTTCTAGACTGGCCTTGGGCAAACCACAATGTGCTGGAAATGCTTGTTCAAATTCCCAAATCTATATTAAAAGCTCTTTTCTTTTAGGTGTTTGGCTGCATTTGCGATAAGTAGCACAAATCATTCTGCAAGTAGACACACACAAAAATCATAGAACAGACAGGCTAGGAAAATTAATGGCAATTAACCAACAGGATCAGAGGTCTAAACACATCCTTATGCTTTAAAGAAGCAGGAAACTTTCTGTTCTCATTTGTATAGGTGTGTCACAGAGATGTCAGAGCTAAAAGAGTGATTAGAATGGTTTAATGTCCCCATTAAGTCTACCCATGTTGCATAAGTGACCAAGCTTTTTTAAAGTCTATTAACCCATACATAAAACAGCCTTTGTATAAACTATTAAGGCTGTTTAATTTTTAAAAAAATAATTTTTGTTTTAAAATATTACTCATTTGTCATTGAATTCATTGGTGTTCATTTCTGGAAGCAGATGCACAGGCCCTAACTTCTTCATTCTCATAAGTCTGCCATTTGCTCTGTCAAGGTCAGTATTGTCTACTCTGACTGACAGCGGCTCTACAGGGTCTAATTCATCTTTAAGGTGTCCCTGGACTTTTATTTTGCTACAGCAGATTAACACGACTGCCCTCTACAGTTCTCAAGTAGAAGCCTTTCCTATAATCTGTTACATGATCCTTGTAATGTAGGGTTGCCAGGTCCCCTTACCTACCCAATGGGAGGGGACCTGGCACCTACTTTTTTGCCATCTTCACATGAGTGTGCTCCTGGGTTGGTGCAATGATATCACTTTCCAGAAGTGACATCATCACACCGCTCTAGAAGCGTACCCGGGAGGCCTATTCCCCCACCTTCTCCCCCCACCGGTCAGATGAGGGGTGGGTGGGGTGGGAGCAGGGGATTCTCCACCCCCACCAGGAGAAGTCAGAATGTAATTGGAGATAACTAAATGTGGGACCTTCTGCATGTAAGCAAAGCAGATGCTCTTCCACTGAGCCTTCTTCCAGCAACCTCCTAGACTTGCACACTTCTTTCGTTATTAATCACAATTATGAAAATGGAGTGTTTCGTATTAATAGTAATTAATATGAAAATGAAACAAATTCCTTACCTCAACAACCTGTAATGAAAGAAACTTATGGTTTTCTTTCAGGTTGTTCAGGAGCTTTTGTTTCTGTCTCTGCTTTGTTTTCCTAATACAAAGCCATGTTCCTCAAGGGGAAGGAGGGAAGAGGCTCTGGGTTATCTTGATTGATAGCAGACTGTAGCCACTAAGAGCCAAGCTACAAGTGACGAATTATACTTGCCTGGCAAGTGAACAGACTCACGTGTATTTCATCAAGTAGAGCGCAAGTGAATGGCAAGTGAACAAGGAAGAATACACGTGAGTCTGTTCACTTGCCAGGCAAGTGTAATTCATCACAGCTTGGCTCTAAGGTTACATATATGTGTGAAGTAGTCCAATCCTAGAGGGTATGAGGTGGGACTCTGAATCATATAAGAGTTGGTTTTACATTCTGGAGAGTGCCTGTTTGTAAGGAATCAGAGAGAGATTTTTTGTGAGTTTTCTATGCTAAAGTACAGTATGGTATTTATTTATTTGTTTGTTTATTTTATGTCATTTATAGCCTGCCTTTCTCACTGAGACTCAAGGCAGATTACACAGTGTGAGATTAGTACAGTCAGTATCAAGGACATTTCCATAAACAATGCCATAGGATAAATAAACACAAGTTTACAGAGACATAGTATTAGTAAGAATACAACACAGAGTTGAAGAAATGCTGAAACAGAACATAAGCAATTCTAGGGTTGACATTAGACAACATGAAACACAAGTAGCTCATAAGAGCACATATTTAAAACAACAGATAGTACATAAAGCAACATAGTGGTGAAGTCTATGAACCTTAACTCATTAGCGAAGCATCTGAGACCTCCTCCCTACAATACAAAAGCCTTTTTAAATAATTCAGTTTTGTATTGTTTGCGGAAAGCTAGGAGAGTGGAGGCTCTGCTGACCTCCTCAGGCAGGTTGTTCCTCGGGGTAGGGGCCACCACAGAGAAAGCCCATGTATGGGTTGCTGTGTTTCTTGAGTGTGTACTGAACTCTTCGGATTTTTAATCGTGTCCCCCTCCCTTGAAGTTGCTGTGCATCTTTGGGAATTTCCATTAATTTGATATTTGTTTGTCTTGTGTAACTCATTCTGTTTTGTATGTCTGGGTGTCCCAAGTGTAACTCAATCACAACACTTTTATACATTTATTTTATCACTCATAGTCCATTAGTAAAATTACATACATTTAATGCACATATTACAGTATATTAGCTGACACCTGTGCCCAAACATAGCACACCATGTCTGGCAGGGGATCTTCTAGCTCTGGTGAGAAGAATGTGTAGCATGGTTGGGACAGATCTGGCAGAGGGTGAGGGAGAGGGAGAGGTGATTTTGAAAAAAGAGCAGCAGCCAAAAGTAGTAGCAGTCTACTTGGCACTGGAAGCTCCCTACTAGAGATGGGCACGGACCTGAATACGAACCCAAAAAAACCACAAATCAGCTCGGTTCGTGGTTCGTGAACCAGTGGTTTGTGGAAGTTCGTGGAAACGAACTTCCATGAACTGGTCTACTGGTTCATTTGGTTCGTATTAAAGGGCAGTTTAAATGGCCATTTCCCTGGGGACATTTGAGTGGCAAGAATGCCGAAAACAGCCTTCCTGCCCCACAAATGGCTGCTGCAACAGCCATTTGAGGGGCAGAAAGGTCATTTGTGGCCTCCTTCACTGCCACATGGGCCCTCAGGGCAGCAAAGGATGCCAAAAACGGCCTTCTTGCCCCTGAAATGGTTGCCACAACCGTTTTTCACCTCCTACGCCACTCTGCGGGCCTGCGCAGTGGCAGAGGAGGCCAAAAATGGCCTTCCCACACCTCACAGGAGGAGGGGGAGGAGGCCAAAGCCATGAAGAAGACAAGGTAAGTGTGGGGCTGGAGCTGGGGGGTGGGAGCTGGGGTGGGGGTGGGGAGCTGGGGGTGGGGTTTGTGGGGTTTGGGCCATTTAAAGGGATTCCCCCTGCCTGCCAGCTGATAGTTTAAAGGGACCTGCCACTTGTAAGCAGCAGGAAAGGGCCCTTTAAATGATTAAAAGCCCCTTTCCCTGCTGCTAAGCAGCCGGAAAGGGGCATTTAAACCCCACGAAGCACAAAGCACGAACTGGTTCAGGAACTTGCCCCAGTTCATGGGAGTTCATGGTTCCTGGTTCGTGGAAACCCACAAACCACAAACCACATGGTTCGGGGTTTTTTTGTGGTTCTTGCCCATGTCTACTCCCTACCTCCACCTTAGGGAAGCTAAGGCTGCTGTTCTTCATGCTAAGTGGCTGCAGCACCAGTTCCTCAAGTTGCTTTGTGTGTTACTCTTTCCTATCAATTATCCCATAGTCTTTAAGGTTAAACAGAGGCACATTGCATTGCCTCAAAAAAGAGGGACCCCTTCATTCTTGCTGTCTGATATTTAGCTGTGTAGATGTCCTATTGGAGCACTGTAATTCCTCTGACTTTTGTACAGCTTAGATAGAAAACAAGACAGTACAGACCCAAGAAGGAAGAAGGGTACTTCCATTGAAACTAATGGGAAATAATGAAATAGAATTGTAAAAATGAAATAGCAATAATGAAACAAAACCATATGAAACATCCCAATAATGAAACAGTTCCTTTGGGAATTAATATTAAAAATGAAACAAACTCCCATGAGCAAATCTACAACCTCCTGCATGACATAGTGCTTTCAACCAACCAACCAATCAATCATTTATTACAGTCAAATACCAGAAGAATACAACCTACCTTAACAGAATTGTAAGAATACAGCCAATACATAAAAAGCACTTTGTACAGGAGAGACCTCCCAAATGGAGGCTTTCTATTCGAGAAAGGGGTAGGGAAGATTATTTTTTCCATTCATGAAATTTTGGGACCAACACACATTATACTCAAAGGAACAGGCATATCTCATAATTTCACCAAAACATGTTGTGTTGGCTCAGGTTTCCTTTTTTAAAATCAGCAGCTTCCAGTTAAAGGTACAGTCTCAATTTTGGTGCACATAGGACATAGTTGAGTAGAAGAGAGTTAAGCCTGTATTTAAATCTCTGTTGTGTCTGGATCAAAATGATATGCATTTGACAAGTAGCTAGTAACCATCTGAGATTAACTTAGTCTGTTTGTTAACCTTAGTTAGCTACCCTGAGAGGTCAGTGGCACAGGTAGACATTCTGGAGTGTATGTGGGGGGGTCTCCAGTGCAGGGTTCCTGCCAGCATGGGGATAAAGGTGGCAGCTTTGGTTGCCCTGGGGCTAAGGTTGCCCCTGGGCTTGGGAAAAGAGTGACTCAGCAGATATCTGTCTGAAAGGCACACCAACACTGCAAATGGGAAATTGACAGTGCAATCCTAAACAGTTGTACCTTTCCAAGTCCATGGACATAGAAGTGTGTAACTTTGCTTAGAATTGCACTGTTAATTACTTCTAGAACAAGAACTTGTTCTCCTTTTTTCCTGGAAGTTGAGAAAGGTTACTTGCATAGGAGCTACTGTTTTGGAGAATTTCTTTCCAAATAGATGGGTGACATGAAAGTTAATGGTGAAGATGTGTGGAAATTATTATTAAATTGATGAAATACTAATCCAAACGTGCCATAACAATATTAAATGTGAGCAAAATGTTGTTGTTGTTTTTAAAGCTGATCCTAAACCCAACTAAAATTTCTGTTCTGGTCCCTCCAGATGCCTAAGCTATTGTAATGTAATCATGTTTCCAAAGGATGACAGACAAGTCCAGGCAAAAGTGAATTTACTGGCAATGACAACACGTATATATTAACAACAATATATTTTAAAATGCTCCGCTGAGCCCTGACTTCTTCCTGCTATTTAGAATTATGTGTCTTGGGTTGCCTAAAGAGCACATCACACAGATTCGCTGATGTTTCTCTCTTAACAGCAATAGCATGCTTTTTATGCCCTCTGCGCTTTTGTAGATTTTACATTGTTATCATGGAAAAATATGTCTTGCAATCTCCCCGGAGGGATATCCAATACAGTGTCTCAGTGTGAAAGGTTACCACATGGGTTTTCTTGGGCAGTTTTCTATTTGATAAGTTCTTTCCATTGTGACCAGTCTGCTCTGCTGCTTCAGTGATTTTCCAGCTGTTGTACTATCTGAAGTCAAATGCAGCAAATCAGAAGCAATGCTGCTTGAATTTCAGCAAGAATAAAGAGGGGGTGGAGCAAAAGATCATGGCAGCCATGAGAAAAATGAAAATACATTACCGCTACAAGGACTATGAACATGTATGTAAACATGTGTCTGTGTTCAGCTAAATACTGTTTGTCTAAAGTACTGTGAAGGCCACAAGAAAGACAAAAGACTCCACATGTCGCATAACCAAAGCGTGAGCTTCTCTGGACATAACTGAGAGGATTCCAGACTAAGGTGACATGTATATAGGGGCTGTGGCTCAGTGCTCGAACACATGCTTTGCACATGGAAGGTTTCAAATTCAAGCTTCTACTCTGACAGGATCAGAAACAAATTTTAAAACATACACCAGAAGTTAAAAGAATGGCTCTGAGAATGCTGGGTGATGAAAAGAATTTTCAGAAAAGTGACATAAAAGATACATGTAGGTAAAGTTACTCCCTTGTGCAAGCACCGTGTCATTACTAACCTACAGGGGGACATTGCATCATGATGTTTTCTTGGCAGACTTTTTATGGGGTGGTTTGCCATTGCCTTCCCCAGTCATCTACACTTTACCCCCAGGAAACTGGGTACTCATTTTACCAACTTTGGAAGGATGGAAGGCTGAGTCAACCTTGAGCCGGCTACCTGAACTCGGCTTCCTCCAGGATCGAATTCAGGTTGCGAGGAGAGCTTGGGCTGCAGTACTGCAGCTTACCACTCTGTGCCACAGGGCTCCTAAAAGATATATGTATATAAAAAAATAATAAGTTTATTGGACTTTAGACCATGGATAAAAGCTGGCTTAGATATATTGTTTTTTCCCCAGATGTATCTTTTTCCCTTTGGGATTTTGTTAGATAAAGAATAGGTTCTAGTAGGCTAAGGTATTTTCAATACTTATGATTGAGAGGTTCCTACCAAAAAATGGAAGTAATTTTTAAATAAGCCACTACTAAATCTGGAAAGGAAGTTGTTTAATCCTCCACCATCAAAGATTTCTGCATTTTTTCCAACGTAAAGGGAAAAAATGACTTATATAAAAGTACATGGATAAAAAATTTAGATGTTTGGGGTCAGGGCTGTGCCCACCCTTGCACTTTTTGGCGACATGGAATACACCAGGTCCAGTATAACCACACCAGCAAGGGAAAGCTTCCAGATAGCCCAGCAGGCCCAGAACAACCCTGGGACAGAGAAGTTAAAAGGAGCCTTTGAAACCTCCAGGGGCGAAGAAATCTCCAGGGGAGAAGTACTCCTCTAATATTTGTTGGTAACTGGGTAAATGTGTGAATACCTTGCTTCATTTTTGGAGGAACTGTCCCTCAGTTAAAGGGTACTTGAGGAAGATGGGGAAAACAATTTGGCCAATCATAGGGGAAGAAGTTCCTTTATCACCTCTACCGTATCTGCTGGACTTTAATTAAATGGCTTTCTCTAAGAATAATGGCAAATGCTGGTTGCCGCAAGGACTCTCCTAGCTAAATACTGAAAGAAATAAAAAATAGTTAATTGTTCTGCATTTTCTATCTTCAGCAGATCAGGCAATTTTCTCCCTGATTATACCCACGATCTATCTACAATGGAAAGTGGCTGGTCAGCCTTCTCAGATGGTGCCAGGATTTGAGGGGAGGGGATCAGGTTCTATTGGGCAGTCTGGTGTGGTAGTTGCTTTTGAGAGTGTGCCTCTGGCTATAGCAGCCTTGGTCCATGTATTTCTGCAGTGGGAGTCAGCTTAGAGTCTTTCCCCACAATAGGAACAAATGAAGCACCTCCCAGGGTCCAGTCTTTATGAAACTTTGTAGATTGTTAGAGGACAGTTAGGAGTAGGTCCCCTGTAAACTTGATGAAATTCGGTCAAAAATGACCCTCGCTCATGGCCACTGGAAATAACTCGAATTGAATTTCCCATAGGAAACAAAGACCGCATTTTCCAGAATTTGCTCTGTAATACTGAATCCAACTAGAGAATGATTTTGGTATTCAGAAAATATCAAACTGAAAGCAGGAGGCACAGTGTTGTGCCTTATATAAGACATGCTCACATAGAGCAGAACAGGAGCTCTCGGATTGGCAGACAGACCTGCCTAACAGGGTTTGGAGGGATGAGATTGGTGTTCCCATGGCTATAGAAGGCCCATCTTCCCCGTGCTCGTTGCTTTCATAGAACAGAATGGGAGCTCCCAGGTTGGCAGGGAGAGCTGCCTATCAAGGTTATGTGAGCTAAGATTGGGGTTTCCATGGCAACAAAAGGTCTACAGACATTCTGGGCCAATGTTGCTTAGGGAATCAATGGATCAGCGCCAGCCTGTCTGGCATCATGAAGCATTCACGAATTGAACAAATCAGCCCAAAAAGTCATGGATTTCGTGACAAATGTGGCCCCATGAAACGTGTTTTCGCAATACACAAATCGTCCCGATTCATCACGAAAATTAATTCATATTTTGATTCGTGCGCACATCTAATCAGGAACACCAATGGACCTACAAAATGGGAAATTTATTAACAATGATGGTTCTGGATAATGATGGTTCTAAAACCAGAGCACCTGAGAAAATTAGATACTTATTTGATGCCATTGGGAAATACAATCCAATTATACTTACAGTAAAGATTCAGTGGTCATCAGCTGTCTCCTAGTAACCTCTCCAAGAGTAAAAAGCCTGTTTCTTAGTAATACTAGAAATTCATGGTGTTCTTGAAGATGTCAAAACATCAGACTTCTGTAATAAATAAGAATGGTTTTAATCCTAAATGGGATGAAATGTTCATATACCACACTCAAGATCTTGCCTTGAAACTCTTTCTTGTAGAATATTGGGTGTCTGTAATTCCCAGTGATTTTCGTGTCCAATTTACTTTGCCATTTATGAATCTGAATAAAGGTTACGGTCATGTTCCACTGGTTTCTAAACTTGAAGTTCTCAGTTCAGGTTCCCTTTTTATGTTTGGTACCATCAGCAATAATGTCATCACAGCGGTGCTTAAATAAACCAACAGTATAAAATTAAAGTGTTACTGTTTTTATTTTGGGATCAAAAATTTTGTGACTGCTATGGTTTGATTCAAAAGTTGGAGTGGTTATGATAGAATTGTGGTCCTTTTTCAGATGACAAACTGACATTCAACAGTGAAACATGTTAAAATTAATGTCTGTTATATAAAAATGGTGTAAATTAGGGATGTGCATTCAGATATTTCCAGTCCAAATATATGTCTGAAAAATAGCTTATTGGTATAACAACAAGTGTGCTTACATACTGCTCTTCTAGACAGATTAGTGCTCAACTCAGATCGGTGATAAAAGCATAATAAATATAAACAAAAGTGAAAAGAAATGATAAATGGCATGTTCATATATCTCTAAATCAATAGCATTTTTTCTGGAGGAAATGTAGAAATATTTCTGAAAACTCCCATAAATGTGCAATTGTTCCTCTTTTTTTGAAGCTCTTGCCAAGTACTCCCCCCCACCCCACCACTTTTTCCTGGTTAGGCCCTTTTTTCCTTTATAGAGAGATTCTAACCAGTCACAGTGAATATGATGATGTCACATGCTTCATAACTAATCAGATTTGATGATATGCTGATGTCATTTGGGGCAAATAAAGTCTATTTAGAAGGAGAACAATGATTCAGGAACAATACCAATTCCTGGGAAATTGCCAAAAGGGAAGTGTTCATGAAATCACTTTCAGCTAAGCATTATTATAAAATAGAATTCAAAGGGTATGAGTTTAGGTATTATCCTTCAAGTCAAGGCCATAGAGCGGTAGAATTTTCATTCTCTATGTACAGACATTTTCTATTGCTTTGAAGTGTCTAGTGCCACAAACAAAGGGTGATTCATTGCATTTCTAGTCCTTATATTCCTAAAATCAGATAAATCTAGGCTATGGATCTTCACATGGTTTCCTTTATATTAGTTTCAGAAGGCAGATATTCATAAATGGTTGTACAGCATTGAACGTAGGAGCAGGAATGGGTCCTATGTATTACTTAGAACAATGCAGGAAATTACTGTTTTGCTTTAAATCACATTTTTCATATATGTAATCTCACCAAACAGTGTGAACTCATTAGGAGTGCAGAACTGCTGCATTTTATGCTTCTAAGGGTATTTCATTAAATCCCTACTCTAATTTTATGAACACTAATTTATACTTGTACTTAGAGCATAATTCTGTAACACTGGTATTAGAAATCTCATATATCTGAGGACTGGAAGCCTAGACAAATTTATATATTTAATGAAAAAGTGACAGATAATGCAGTAAACATCTTCCTTCTTCCAGAAAGTTTTTTTTCCATTATTTGCAAATAAATGCAAAGTCTGTTTCAAAAATACTGAAGTGCCACATAACGATTAGACCTCAAAAGACTGAACTGTGGAGTAAGGATTGCTAAGTTGAGAATCTTTAAGGGCTACTATTTTTCCCCCAGATAATTGTTGTTTACCAGGAATTAGAAGAATATTTTGCCACAAAAAATAATCTTTTCACTAGGCAATATAATAATCGGCAACGTTGTTCAATGGAGTGCAGGTATTCAGACATGCAGATATGAGTATCATAAATATATTGCATATCTGGTTCATACAAAATCCAAAAGAATGATATAACATTAAAGTGTGGAGAATGTCCATTGTAATGACACCCCAGATGAAAACATAAAACCCAAACATCTGGGCTCAACTGGACATTATTAATAGCAACCCACTAAGATCTACTTCATTTTGAATTACTCCTCTCTGGATATATATTTCTACAACTCACTATTAAGCTGCACTCCGATAAGATTTAAAGAGCTATTCTGATGGTGTATTTATTTATTTATTTATTTATTTATTCGTAACCCTCATGTAGCCTGTATATTATGCTCCATTCTATGTATTTTTATGCCAATAAAGGATTGATTGATTGATTATTAATAGCCTGTCTACAAAAGTAAGAACACTGTTCTAACTTTTGAGTGCAGGTTGCTGCCTACCCCAGCTACCAGCATTGCAGACAAGCCAGGCCAGAATTCTTATTGACATTGTTTATCCTATCCTGCATATTAAATAGATGTGAGAGATTGTATGCTTCTTCTTCTCTCCCTCCCCATTCTCTGCTGAAGCAAATAGTGGCTTGGGTGATCCCGCTCAGCACCTTGGATGTCCCCTGTCAGCCCACCCAGCTGCTCAAGTAAATCATGGGCTGGTTTGCAAGCTGCCCTTCATCGTTAGGTGCCCCAGAGTGCTCCTTATGTGATATTGTAGCAACCTGCACTATTAAGTCCAGGATGCCAAATAACAATTTACCACCAAACCAGGAACTATGTAGAGCAAAAAAAAGGCTCCATTCCATGCCAATTGTAAGGAATTAAAAAAAAATTCCAGGGATGGTGACCAGCTGAAGTGACACCAGCTTTGATAGCTTGATACACTAATCAATCAATGGGCTTATACTGGAGTAACTCTGCTTAGGAGTTCATTGTAACACTGCAATCCTATGCAAAGTTATTCCAGTTGAAGCCCACTGATTTCACTGGGCTTAGATTGGAGTAATTCTGTTTAGGATTATAGTGTAAATGACTTAAATTGAAGGAATAGGGTGGGGTGTTTTTTTGGTTATATCTTTAATGAAAACTGGTCCATGAATTAATCTTTGAATTAAAATTTCTTGGGGAGCAATCTTAAGCAGGTCTACTCAGAAGAAAGTCCCAGTGGGTCCCAGGGAAACAGTCCCAGGGAAACAGGAGGAATTGTAAACAGGAGGATATTGAAGTATATGTACTATATGAATGAAGGAAATGATTTATTTTGTTCCTGTTTAGCGGCTATTACAATTCACTGGCAAACTCACGAAGGCTTTTGAAGAAGCATGTTTACAGTGAAACGGGGCACCTAGCCTGGCAAACCCGTTGCCATTCTCCTGTCGGGAGCAGTCCCAAACTGTTTGGGCGCTCCTTGACTATGTAATTGGTTCCAGCATGTTTACAACTGCGGTTTCTTGTGATTGTGCCTGAAAAAGAAAAAAGATATCAAGTAAATAAGATTATATTTTGCAGCACAACGGTCTGTGTGGCTTTGCTTTTTGTTTTCTTCTCAATTTGGAGACCGTTCCCCTGTTGGTCTTACTTCCAGGACAAGTGTCCTTAGGATTCCAGCCTTAAAAGGCCATTCTAGTCAGGTCTACTCAGAATCCTGCTCGTCTATTCAATGGGATCACATCCAGATGTTCTTGTGATTTTTTTTCAGGTGAAAAAGAAATAAGCTTCTCCTTAACTGTGGTAATTTGTTTTCTTCACTTCATCTGGATAAATCTACTGCACCGATTTAGCATTGTCTAAACAGCCTTGATTGGACAGTGACAGATTTTGTGCACAGTCTCCTGAGGGGGAGAAAATGGGCAACACAAACACAACTTTCAGCCTCTACAAGGTACTCCCACCCCTCAACACATTTTAGAAAGTGTAGGCTGAGAAGAATGCTAAACAGTATGTCTCTGAGCCATGGGTGTGTCACCTTAACATGGGAGGAGATCAGCAGCACTTGCTTTACCTACTTTGTCAAAGATACACACACTGGAGAGAGAAAAATTCATTTTGACTTCAAGTTATTTTTACCTAAGCAGATATTGTTTCACTATAAAGTAGTAGATTGTTAATTGCCCTGACCTGGATGGCCCAGGCTAGTTTGACCTCGTCAGAACTCAGAATCTAAGTATGGCCAGATCTGATTAATACTTGGATGGGAGACCACCAAAGAAGTCCAGGGTTGTTACATGGAGGCAGGGAATGATAAACCAACTCTAAACGTATCTTGCTTTGGAAACCCTAGGGGGTTGTTGTAAGCCACATGCAACTTTACAGCACTTTCCACCACCAGATGCAGATGGATTATTACATACAAAGGTATTAGCAAAGTCAAAACATTATTAACTATTAACTGATCATTTTAAACTGGAGATGCTGGGGACTGAACCTGGGACCTTCTGTGTGCAAAGCAGATGCTCTACCACTGAGTTACAACCCATCCATAATCCAAACTTCCTAGATAATTTGTGGGAAAAGTTGTTTAAAAAACCCTGGTTTTGCAAGGGGTGTATATCACTGATGAGCTTAGTGGATCTGATGCCACCAAGAATTCTCTCTCATCATTGTAGAAGTTATGGATTTAATTTCAATGTAAAAACCCTGATGAATTGACGGATCAATACATAAGCATCCATGGCCAATGTATGTATTTTTTAAAGTACTATGCTATTACCAACTCTACATTCAGTATTTGGTGCAAGTGTTAGCACTCTCAGAATCTAACAGGTATGCTTCTAACCTGAAATGCACTCATTCTTCTCTTGGGGGAAAAGATCTCACAAGGAAGATTGAGAATTTAGCTAGATCATTTCCAAGAACAATATCCACGGATAACAGTGGATCTGTTTCCATATTTATTACTGTAAAAATGGATAATGGATCTGTAACATTTCAGTCTCCCCACTTTCCCAGGTAGAAGAGGGAACTGTGTATATACACTGGTAGAATTCGGCTCTCCCAGCAGCAGCGTCGCTGCTTGAACTGGGAGCCACATTTGCAGCCCCGCCCAGTTGAAAGGAGACAGGCTCCCTTCCTGGCCATCTGGGGCTTTGGCCAGGGGTGGAGCCAAGACCCTTTTGCAGGTGGCTCCGCTTTCCCTGGCCGCAGTTGCTGAACACACTCGGCCCACCCACCTCACCCTGTTCTAGTGCAGGATTCGCCGGCTGCTGTGTCCAGAGCCAGGTAGGAATTTTTTACCTTTTCTCCTGATTGGCTTTTGGGAAAGGGTTTTTTTTCTCCTACCTTGCACTACTGGCAGTGTGTTGAGGCATTGGTTGGGTGGTGCTGTGTTCATCATGTCACTGGCAGGAGTGTTTTTGGGAACAGGATGTGGGTTGGTGAGCACCCAGTGGTGCTTCCCCATGGGTGGGGAACAGGAACTGCCATCAATGCGGTATGCTTGTGATGGCTACTATAGCACAGGCAGATGCCTGAGGGTATCTGCCTGTGCCCCAGGGACAAGGCCTTCCCTCATGCTGTACGGCTGGGGGGCATTAGGTGCTTGGTGGGGGGATCCATTGCCTAGCTGGCTGGCTAGGGATGGCCAGCCTAGCTGGCATTCTAGGGATGGCCTACACCTGGGGCTTTGGGGCTTGCCCAGGCAGGTCAAGGCGGAGGTCCGGAGTTGACCCCGTGGCTTGACCTGTACCGCTTAGTTGGCCCTTGCCATGGTTTATGTTTAATGGTCATTTTAATAAACGGCCCTTTAGTTCCAAGCCTGTGTCTGTCTCTTCATTCCGGCTGGGGTTGCAATATGTTTTAAGTTGATCCCTTTGAAAACCCAGTAAAAGAGGTATACATGTACTAGGGGGGCTGTTTTTTTACATCAACAAACAGCACAGTTAGCAATGGCATCTAACATTGATTTTGTTCGTATGGTTGCAGGCTCTGCAGGAGTGCTTTTAACTAATAGAAACAGAAAAGCACTGAACATCTAGTACATAATTTTACAGTCCAGACATCTGACAAGAGGAGCTGTGCCAATTATTTATTTATCTTTTTCTGGTGCCATTAAACAAACACATTAAAGAAGACTCTGAATCATATCCTGTATATGATTCATGTATTTGAGGTTTTTAAAAAGTGATTTGAATGTAAACTAAGCTGCAGATCACAATTTACCTTAAGAACTGACCCAGTTTAGGCTTCCATACCAGCTGGCCCTACAATTTCAGTTGAACGTCAATGTGCCACATTGATGCATGGTTGGCCCATTTCCTTCCCAAGCAAACATTCCTTATTTCAATTACTGGATGATATGATTTCATAAGGAGTTGGACCCATGTTATCATATTTATTAGCTATTCATATTTATTGCTGAAGACAATACATGCAAGGGGAGCAAGATTGCGCTGGTGGCATTTTTCCTCAGTTTGACACACCTCAGCTATAGGCAACCTCCTACTCTTAATTCACTTAATTGTGCATTATTCCAGACAAAAGATTATGAATGCATTCAAGCTTAATTGTTTTCCTGAATACCTCTAGATATGAGTGTGTGTAAACTACTGTCAAGGTGGCGCTCACTTATGACGATCCCATAGGGTTTTCAAGGCAAATGATGAACAGACGTGGTTTGTCATTGCTTGTCTCTGAACCTCCTTGGTAGTCTCATCATCCACATACAGTCACCCGGTCTGACCCTGCTTAGTTTCTGAGAGCTGACAAAATCAGACTAGCCTGGACCATCCAGGTCACCTCTAGATATAGTCAGCCATCATTCTGTATGCCACCATGCAAACTGATTCAGAATTAGGCATCACAAAAAAAAAATCCCTCTCTCATGACTGGCTTTCAAAAAATATAACACATAAGTGATTTGTATAGTAAAATCTGAAGCACATTTATACTCCTTTAATACCACTGACTTCAATGGACTTAGAAGAGTGTAACACTGTTTAGGATTGCACTGTTAGATACATTAATGGCTGCACCATGACTTTCCACTATGGACTTCTGTCTGTCCTGCACGTCTTGACCATGGGCCTTAGCATTGCCAAGTGAGATAACCAGACTTTTGCCTAGTGTTGAGTGTTCAGTAGATTAGGTAAAGAACATTAGAAAGAGCTGAATATAGTTGAAGGAAAAGAAAAAGAAGATGAAATTCATATACAAGGGAATTTAATTCTTGGTGGTACCTATGTTCTGCTTCTATTACCCCATATTTCTTGTTTATCTTGTGCTGCAGGGATGTGCCCATTTTGGACCCAGGTTAAGTATCGACACTCTCCTCGTGATATCCAATCTTTTTTTTTTTTAAATGTTTTGCTACTTCTAGGAATTATTTTAATTTGTTTCCTATTTAGGGAACTGTTAATTGCAGTGTACTGTTTTCTCTTCCATATAATTTGTATTCCATAGCATGAAAAGCAGATTCCTTAAGGTCCTTCTGCCCACCTCTCTGTATCCTTCTTCCCCCTCCCGTTTAACATTATTGGTATCTGGACTGGTGCAGAAACATAAAGTAAGGAATGGATCCCTTAGTGTAAACTTTCTGACAGAAGTATTCTAGCAACTTAAAAAAAAACCCTCTCGTTTATTTTCTTCCTCATTTTATGTCAGTCATCAATCGCACAGGAGACAACTCATTTCATTTCTGTGACACACCATGATGGACTTGTGTTACAACCCTGACTTATTTTGAGAACTTCAATTTCTCAAGCTGAAAGCTTGAACGTCCCATGCTTGGAAGGGCTATTGATCTGATGGAGATGGACAGCTCAAGAGGAACTGATACATTCCTCACAGCACTTTTTAAACAGACCATAATGTAGACTTCCTTGGTTATTTGTTGACATCAAGAAATTTTGTTCCCAAAGTTCTTTTGTTGTTTTGTTCTTTGTAGTTTGGATTGGTGTGCATATTGTCCTAGCATACACATCCCTGCATCTATACCACAGCCTTCCTAAAACAATTTATTTTCATAAGGGTCTAGTTACCTAGTATCTTCAATGCTTAGCTGGGAAAGAATTATTGTGCTAAATTTGTCTATCTATATTATTTATACATTTGAAATTCTTTTCAGATGATCATAAATAGTTATTTTGCATTGTAATAAATCTCTCCTTTCCCACTTTTCTAAATCTAGAAATTGACAACTCCAAAATTTCAGAGAGATGCCGGGGAGTGGCAACAAGATAGTTCACTACTCTTTCCTCCGTCAGTGACCTGCTATCTCCTCTAACGACTAACCAGTTTTAACCCCAATTACCTGAAATTCTGGATTCTAGTTAAATTCATCCATGTAGCTGTATGCAGATTGTCCCTCTAGAAATGCAAATACTTTCCATGTTTTGTAATCTATCCATATGAAAATGATTTGGATTAGAAAATATAGTAGCAGGAGATAAATTTGGAAGACCAGAATGCCTGGCCAAGTGTACAGTACTCCAATGTGTTAATAAATAGAGCAGGCTAGTATAGCCTACTGAATGTCTTGCAAGATTGAGATGAGAAGCAGTTGTAGAGCATTCTACGAGCTTGAGGATGGTGTAAAGGATCCATAAAGTCATCAGTATTTTTTACATATTAACATTGAGGTGATGCCTATTCAGTAAAACAGTGCAAAGCAGGGTAAAATGTCACTGTCAATAGTGGACTATGTTTTGTCCTGCCACCAAGTTAATAGAATCAGCACCCTTGAAGAGGATTACCTCTTGTTTTCTTGATTTAGGAGGCAATGCCCAATTCTAGGGATAGCATGAATTTCTCAGTGACCCTGTTCAGCAATTGGAATTATCTCATTCAACACTCACAATCAGACTGTCAGTTGTTCAGGGATATGTTCAGATTGGATGCAGCAACTCAAATAGCTGTCAAGCAAGGCTGCAGCTGCTCACTGGTCAGAAATCAATTTATAGGTAATGAGCGGGATCAGCTGGAAGTCAAGTTCTGGTTCATGCACACCCTCAGCAAACAGCTACAAAGCAAGGTTGTAGAACCGTAAGAAAAAAGAGTTCCTGTCTCATCCCTTCCTTCTAAGCTGGGCAGGAACAGAATTAATGCTTTGAATTTCTGTGTTGCAAAATGGATGGAAGAAAGAGCTCCTTTCTTGTTCCACCTCCAAGCTGGATGGAGACATATGCAATAGTTCCAAGCTCCATGTTGTAAAAAGCTTCAGATGAGTATCTGTGTTGGTCTGCTGTAGAAGAGCAAAATTCAGGTCCAGTAGCACCTCAAAATCCAACTAGATTTCCAGGGTATGAGCTTTTGAGATTCAAGCTTCCTTCATCAGATACAAGCTTAAGCAGCTTGTTGACCGTGGTCTCTTTGCCATCTCAGCTGTATGTGGAAAGGTGGATTTCTGTTATTCTCTGAATTCCGACAATTTATGTTTAACATGTTTTCTTTCCTTCCAGGACTGGCTGATATAATCAACTGACTACAACATCCGTATAAGGTCAGACTGCAAATGGTAAAGCAATTCTGAAGAAGATATTAAAATGAGATTTAATTAGCCAGCAGAACATCAATTTTGTTGTTATTTGATATCTCTGAGTTTACAGACTCTTCTCATACTTTATGTTCTTATATTAGCTGTTTTGTTTACTTGCACCATAATTGTACTGCATATTGAATGATGTTTGTATGGTCAATATATTATCACTTTTTAAATTTTTCAGATTTTGAATCACTCTCTGTAATTAATAATTATTTGTTTCTAGATAATTCAGGACTATTTCTTCTTTTCTTCTTTGTGGTCTTTGGTATTGAATACTTTGTGGGCCCAGCATCAAGGGAAGTGGAGGGGTGAGGGCCTTGGGTCCATGTGGAAAACCCCTTTCAGGTATCAGTCTAGCACCAGCTGAGGACTATAAAACCATTCCTGGGGGGTTCTCACATGCACCACATCTCTATAAAGAAGAATAGAAAGACTCACAGTAATTCCTTAGGTGGGTAGCCACATTGTTCTGCAGTGGAGGAGCAAGATTTGGATCAAACAGTACCCCAACGACTGACCAGACTTGACGACAGGAGCCTTCAAGAGTCAGAGCACCCTCAGACAGCTGGGAGGAGTAGGGTTCAGGAAAGGCAAGGAGCTCAGCAGGGATGGGATGACATATACTCTGCCCCCCCTCCAAGTAGTATGTCAAAGATGCTGACGTTCCATGAGTTTTGCACAATTTTGCGCAAGGGTTAAGATGTGTGAAAACGGCCCATATCACTCCAGTCTTGTTCCATCTATGCTGTATCCCTGTTTATTTCTGGTTCCAATTCAAGGTGCTGGTGTTGACTTTTAAAGCCCTATATGGCTTGGGAGACAGTGTATTTTAAGGATTGCCTTCTCATATATGAACCTATCTGTCCACTCTGGTCATCTTCACAGGTTCTGTTTCAGGTGCCCCTGCCATCTGAGGCTATATGGGTGGCCTTTCTCCTTGTTAGAGAGTCTCTTTCTTTCCATCCAGACCTGCTTCCACCAACCATCCTCCACAACTTTGCAATCCTTTTGGGACAGCCAGGGCTTTTTTTCCTGCCAGAATGCTCCAGAACAGCATTTCGAAATGGGTCCCAAATGGCCAGGATAGGGCTCAATTCATCCTGGAAAGGGCTGCTGCCAGGCAGAGGAATACTCCCTCACCCAGCAGTGGCCCGATCCTGGCTGTTTGGGGCCCAAAATGGAACACTCCCCCACCTGGCAGCGGCCCTATCCTGGTTGTTTCGGGCCTGAATTGGGCCCAAATTTGCCGAAAGGGGCCAAAAATAGCCAAAATGGGCCCCAAATGGTCAGGAGTGGGCCCGAAATGGCCAGGATCGGGTCTCTGCTGTGCAAGGAAACACTCCCCCGCCCCACAGTGGCCTGATCTGGGCTGTTTCAGGCCCGATCCTGGCTGTTTTGGGCCCAAATAGCCAAAACGAGCCTAAAATAGCCAGGAACATGCTCCCGAGGGGGACCACGGCCTGCACAATGATGTCTTATGGTACCACTGAGTTCCACCACCTCTTTTCCGAGAAAATGCCCCGGACAGCCCTACACCTTTCTGTGCATCATGTTTTTTTCTACCTACCTTGGAAGGACACATTAATTGCAGGTTAAATTAATCTGATTTGGAGACTAGGATTTGCAGTTTGATTGTCCTCATTCAACTGTCATAATCAAATTGCTACTCTGTGTTCGACTGCCTAAGGCTGCTCTTGAATTAAAAACTATTTTCTCTCTTGTTGCTACTTTGTATCTTCATTAGGACAATGACCATCTGATTAAGCATCTTTCTCCCACTCTTTAATTCTCAAATGGAGGTATATTGACCCTTGCCTGGAGATGTGTTTACCAATGAATTACACCACTCTCCTGGAACCAGTTTCTGGGACTGACATGTGATGGGATGCTTTTATGTGCATGACCTGACAAGGGTGTCCATTTAGGAAGCAACATGAGTCTTCTAGTCAACATTCTAAAGACTATACTGCTGCCTCACTACTGGAACAAATTAAAAGAGTCTGTGTATATTTTCAAATAAAACATTTATTTTTCAGTCTGTTTTATTGGACTGAAAACAAGAATGTCCACTTCAAATTGCCAGAATATAATTCCATTAATGTTTCACTCCCTCAAAGCAGGAAGTAACAATTATGTAATTATAAGGATAATGGAAGAAGCCAGAATGCTTGAAGGTCTATTCGTGTAAAGAAATATTTTCAATTACTTAAAACACCCAGGAGCAGGTATAAAACAAAACAAAACACTTCCTTATGAATTTTTGATCAAATTCAAGTAACATTTCTCCTGAAAGACAGTCACAGCCATATTTCCAAAGTCATAAAGAAAAAAAATCTGAGTTACAATTTACTATAACTAATTTTTATTTTTTGATCTGCTAAGTGGCACGGCTGAAATGTTAAAGAAAGTCTCATTGACATGAAATTAACAGATGCATTTCTGAGACATAACAATGGAGTGTAAATCTCCAGAAGTAGAAACAGAGGTGAGATCTAAAGGCAAGTGTTCTGGAGTTGTTCTCAAAACTATATGACCTTGATTGCAGTATTTGGAATGCCAGGAACTAAAGGCTACTCAATTCCACATTTTAAGTCTACACATTTAATTCCACATTGAAGTATACATGTTATATTAAATGTACTTTTGAAAGGGCACAGCGTGGATGTGACAGACACATTTCATATGGTACACTTTCCAGGGATTATTACTAGGTTACTAGGGGTGTGCATAATGAAATTTCTGAGCCAAAAATATTCACAGAAATAGCTGTTTTGGGTCATTGCCTTAATTTTCTGGAACAGTAATACAAATCCAAGATGCTTAGAAATTACGAAAACCTCTCCTGTGAAGAATCAATGTTTTTTCCCAAGTTCCTGCAATGCAACATGTGCTGATGTTTTTATTTGATTCTGCTGAGTTCCTAGGAAATAGCATTTCTCCCTTCTAATTAGATCTTTGCAAAGAAGAGCTCCCAGACAATCATCTTGCTAAGAATGCTCCTGGCCAAACACCTTTGCAGGCAAGCTGCAAAGAGCAGCTGGCCCCCTCACTCTCTTTGAAAGTCTTGGAGCACTTTGTTCAGAGGCTGATAGAATTGGGACCCTTGGCCAAATTCACTTGAAATTTGGGTGTTCTTTACTAGACAAGCAGCCCTCATGACACTGCAATTATACTATCATTTGGTTAGAAAATAGTCATTCTAGCCCCCCATAGGGAATAATGGAAGTGCAATTTCAATGGCTGAGGTAACACCTTGTTCAGAGGCCTGTAGAACTGTAATCCTTTGCTTGAAACTCTTTACTAAATAGACATCCCTCAATCCACTGAAATTCTGATTTCCTTTGGTTGGCAAAAGTTAGCGATGGTCTTTCTCACGGATCTTTTCTTCTTCCAGTTGCTCTGAGCTGGAATAGGTTCAAGTATCTGGTGAAAGTATCACTCTAATTCTAAATAGTCAAAGGTCTATTGCAACACTTCTCCTTGGGACAGGTATGCATATGGTCAAGCAAAGCAGGTTACAATGGCTGCTTGTCTTTCCCTGCTGAATCTAGCATGTTGTTTCAAGTCAGTTGTTAGATTATACTTCAATTTTGATTGATAATGCAGCCCCTTCCCAGCAGACACACAGCTGCTTAAGCTGGGGGCCGAAGTTTCCCTCCTCGGAAGGAGGAGGAGGCAGACTGCCTTCCTGGGCATCTGGGCCTTCAGCCAGGGAGGCAGAGACAGGCACCATAGAAGGCATCTCTGCCCCCAAGGCAGTCAGTTGTTCCATGCGATCAGATGGAGAGGGAGGTACCTTTTGAGCTCCTGCTCCTTTACTGACGCATGGAGGAATGCTAGGGCAGTGCAAGCAGAGCAGCGACAATTGAGCCCTCCTTGTGTGGAGCAGAGACTTGTGGCTCTGCCTGGCTTGCTCCTCATCCAGTTTGGTGGTGGCAGAAGCGGTGGAGTGGAGCACAGCTTGGGCACCATGAAACAAGTGGTTTGTGTGCCATGGAAGCACTGCATGTGTTGCTGCAGCAGAGAAGAGTGAGGGGAGTGGGTGAGGGGGTTTTCCCTCAGCCCAAATGCTCCCTCCCCCCCCCATAACTGCCGGGGACACTGTGCAGTGAGGCTCCCATGGGCAGCCTATAGCCCTATTTGGCGGCTAGGCCCAGTGGGTAGCAGGGAATGCATCAGGAGCTGGCAGCAGCTCCAGGGTGTCCTGGTGGCTTTCTGTGCTTGGCTGACCCACTTTCTTTAGTAAGGGGCTGCATCAGGGCCTGGGAAAGAGAGGGCTTGGCAGTAGGCCCAGGGTGGCCTGGTGGCTTTCTGGGTTTGGTAGGCTCACTTTCTTCAGTATTTTTGGCCAACATTTTGTGACTGGCATCCATTTTATGGTTAGCAGCTCTTGAGCACAGTGAGCAGTCAGGCCCTGCTAAGCATCATCAGCCCATAACAGAGCATGATATTTTCCCTGTTCTCCTGTATCTCCAAGTAGTCTGCTAAGGGCATTAGCTGTTAAAATAAATAAATAGGAAATAATAATAATACCTAAAACCTTTTTCATTAATTATAGTAATTGAAAGGGGTTAGCCCTCCAGAAAGGGTAAGGGCCCATCCAAGGGCAAACAGCCCGCCATGAAACAGCCTCTGAAGAAAGCTCCACCTGCACTCTCATCTTCTGATGAGGAAGAGGGTGCTAGCTTTAGCACAGAAATCCTAAAACGCTTTGAGGCTTTAGAAAGGGCCAGGGGGGCCACAGCCCCAGCAGGGTGTGCAGACAAGCATGTCAGGCTAGTTAGAGCAGCATCCAAGATGGCTTTTCAGAAAGAGATTCTGAAGTGCATCTCTGCCCTTGAGTCTACGGCGGGTTCATAGGTGGCATTGGCTAGTATCAGCCTGGAGGCACGTGAGGTTGTGGAGGGGGAGGATGTGTTGGAACTTGAGGTGGACAGACAGGGAGAAGGTGGTCAAGTTGCCATGGCAGTAGAGCCCAGTACAGTGGAGGGTAAGGTGCCAGGTAGGGTATCCATGGCAGGAGAGAGTTAGGGAATAGGGAGCGGGTCGGTGAGCACCCCCTTGACAATTCCTCATGGGTGAGGAAATGGGGTCTGACAGGAGCAGATGGTATGCTTCATGGCTACCACCACCTGGGCAGACTGCCTCCTTCCCTCATGCTGTATGGTTGAGGCTTTGGGAGCTTGAAGGAGGGAACCCTTTGCCTGGCCAGCCAGGTTGAGGCCATTCCAAGAATGGCTCACGACCGAGGCAGTGGGGCTTGCCCAGACAGGTCAAGGTGGAAGTCCTGGGGTGACCCTGTGGCTTGACCGGCACTGCCAGTTTGCCTTTGTCACAGTTTAGAGTTGATGTTGTATTTAATAAAGTGATCCTTAGTTCCAAAGTCTAGTGTCTGTCTCATTCTTCTGACTTGGGGGGGGGGCAATCTTCAGTATAGTGCTCGCTTTGGCAGGGCATATACTAAAATTGGAACAATACAGAGAAGAAGATAATCTTCAGTATAGTTTCACATTTTCCTAGAGGTTTAATATAGAAATATCCACTTAACAATGGTCTTTTAGTGCTTTGGCCGTTTTCGCTTTAAATTATACTGCCAACCGTGCCAGGGGCTCCCCCCTTTAGGCAGGAGGCAGCTCTTTGCCCCGCTGAAGGGATGGAGGCAGAGTCCTCCCCCTCATTCGGGTTTTAGCCTCGGGGGCGGAGTCTCACAGCGTTTGCTGGCTCCTCCGCCCCTGTTGGCCTCAGTTAGTTAGGCCCTTGCCGTAGTTGAAGTTTGCTTGTTGTTTATTTAAATAAAGCAGCCCATTTTATTACCCAAGATACTGTCTCTTTCTCTTATTCCAAATAGTGGGGCAATAGAATTTGCCTCTTGTATTATTGCCTTGTGCTACCAAATTATAGCACTTGCCACAGGATCTCTTTCAGGATCTCTTTGTCTAGGGCTGTGGAGAAAACTCAGTTCCGTGATGGTGAGGTTCTGTTGCTCCCACAATATTTTATGTGATGCAGTTTGAACACTTGAAATATGCAATTTGAATGCCTATGTTTACTTGTAGCAGCAGTAATAAAAGTATTGAAGCAACCCAATACTTACTTTTGCTTGTCAAGGCTCCATATTCAAAGTAACATCTACTGGTACTTACAGAGTAATGGCTGATTCCCTTCTGTGATTAAGGAACATCAATAAAAAGAGAAAATGAGTTTATTATATACTGCTAACTGTATGTTTTGGATCATGCCTTATGTTAGATTCCTTAGATCCTAAGTAGAGATGGGCATGAACCGGAAAAAAAACATGTGGTTCATCAAATTTTATGAACCATGAACTTTCACAAACCTGCCCCCAATTCATGAACTGGTTCATTTGGTTTGTGAAAAGATCACATCCAGGTCAGAAAATCATCACTTCCGGGCCAGCAGAAGGTCACTTCCGGGCCAGCAGAAGGTCTGCAGGAAGTCCATCCCCTGTTGCCTAGGAAACTGATTGATTGACACCGGGCTGTCTGCAGTGATGAAGCAAAAAACGAACCAAATGAACCAGCCTAAAATTTGTGGCAGTTCATCAGAAATAGGATCTGACGAACTGCTGGTTCATGAACCACGAACCAGCCTGGTTTGTCATGAATTTTGGTTCGTATTTTGGTTCATGCCCATCTCTAATCCTAAAACACCAATCAATTGTATTCTGTTGCTGCATTGCAAAAGAAATCTGAACTAGAAATCCAGTTGTAAATTAAAATAGTTTCCTCAGAGAGTGTGTCAGGAAATCCAAGTTTTCAATGAAATTCTAAGTAAGAAAGGCCAAGAAGCTGCTAGATGTCAAAAATCTCTAATTAAGTGAAGCTACCAAGCAATTGCCAGGATTAGGCCTATAATATTTTCATGTCAAATGTGACATATGCAGAGATGTCAAATATTAAGAATCAGTTATAAAAATAAAGAATGTTTCTGATTGAAACTACATGTGCTCCAATGAAAAATATTGCATCTTGAAAGCATTTTTGACAAGCTTCCACTTTGGAGGTTAATGGCAACATCTGAGGTGTGGGTGTTAGAATAAGTGGAAAATTGGCACAGAATGTTGAAGACAGAGAGTGAGAAACCAAGAAAAGCAGAGTCATAGTCGGATGAGACTGCATGGGTAAGAAAGGTAAATAGTATGGAGTCTTGGTGCCAGATGCACAGACTTAGATCATTATAATGAAAATAGATGAAAAAAATTCAGCACAAATGTATTAAAGTGCTATCACCATTACTGTTACACATGACTTCTGCTATAAATTTTGCTTTTCAACCTTGTTGAAAGTTCTTCGGGAGAGGAAGTGGCATGCTAGACTTTAAGTGGGAATGAGGTTTTCAAATGTTGTCCTTGAGTTAGTTTAGTTTATATACCACCTTTCAACTAAAAGATCCCAAGTCTGTTTACAATGAAGTAAAAGAAATAAACTTAATGAAAACCTAATCAAGTACAATAAAACTCAGTTAAAAACTTCATTCGCTTTAAGGGGTAAATTGGTTGCAACAGAAATCATTCCCCCTGCTCTATTTTAGGCCCCAACATTGATGATATAATAGCTTTCCCACCATTCTTTTGGAAGCACATGCTAACTTTTTATTTATTTATTGTTACGTGTCCTTCTGCATGGTGTATCCAAGGAGAGTTTCACAGATCTATATTGTCAATAGTGCTTGGGGAGAGACAGTTGCCAGCTGGTGTGCCTCTCTTTCAACCCTATAGATGAGTCTCTAGATGATTGTTAGATTTGTTATTAGGTATCCTGGGTTTAAATATGGTTTTTGATGGTTTTATGCTGTTGCTATTGTTGTTGACACTGTAAGTTTCTTTCAATGAATAAACATGGGCTGTGTGTCTATTATGTGCCGTCAAGTCGTCTCCGACCTTTGGCAACCCAATGAATGAAAGACCTCCAAAATGTCCTATCATTAACAGACTTGCTCAGATCCTGCAAACTGGAGGACACGGCTTCTTTTATTGAGTCAAACATGGGCTAAAAGTGCTCAAATAAATATATAGAACATTTTTTTCCAAATTCAAAGAAAATATAGGGGTTCTGCCTGAAATAAAACAAAAGATTTCAAGGGAAGCAAAAAGAGGTTTGATATGTAGCAAAATATCTTAAGGAAGGGATTTTGCATATGTACAGATGTTCAATTAATTATTTTTGATGTTTGAAACATATTGAGTTATTTATATCTTATTAGGATTGTATGTTTTAAACTTTTCTTTGCTTTAATGCCCCATGATATGGTGAGTTTGGAAAGAAAATATCAGGCAGTTATGGGCATGTCAATACAAAACAGAAATGCAGAGAAAGGAAAAGGTCATGACCTCCAGAGATGGTGCGCATCACTGCACCTTTAGTTAAATCTGTCATTTCACCTGTCTGTTATTGGAGCAAGTATAGTAGAAATAAGATAAATTGCTTTTCATTCAGCAGATTAGATGGAATTGTAAAACCTTTTTTTCTTCAGCAATTTTTATGAGATGATATCTTTACCTATTGGATACTCAACTGACACTTTGCTATATACCTCATGGGACTGAGGTTACTGTGACTTTTTTATTTCTGTTCAAAAGTGGATAAATAAACTGTCCATTGTCTGAGGCATATCTGTGGGTACTTTGAATGGGGAAGATTGGGGGCAGAAAAAACAATTGGTCTGAATTTGGCTGTTTTTTTGTCCTCTTGTCATTATTCAGCATTTATTATTAACAGATAAATGTGAAAAACCTGAAGAAACAAAATTAAAATTGGGGAACATATTTCAGTATGTGCACATTATTGTTATATTTAACTAGCGGAAAATGGAATATTTTTCAAACCTTGCATATAATCAATGGGTCATGAAACTCCAGACTGAATTGAGCTTATAAAAATAGCATTTGATTAAGCTCGTGGTTAAATGGAGGGGAGATGCTGAAGCGACCCTAGCCTCATTTCTTAAATAAAGTGTGGCTCAGAGATGTTATCAGTACAGAGGAACTCCCAAAGTTCTCTATAGGAACAATATATATGAATAAATAGTAGTCCTTATTATTGTCTTTCTACCTTCCATTCATATGTTGTCTACCTATCATGAATGTTCATGTTTCAGCTACTTAATTGGTCCTAGTATATGACAACTAGGCTTTGGATCCTTGCAAACAAGAGTGTTAGAAGAACACCAAGACAGATCTTGACTAAGATATTGCTCAAGCCGTTTCCCATTTTGCAAACCCTGGTATGAAAGGTAGATTTCAAAGGTAGGTTTCAGAGTGAGGTACTGGAGGACTGCTGCTCTTTCCCTTTGGCCTTTAGTTCCTCTTGATTTTCAACATCTATGTAAAGCTGCTGAGTTGATCTGGAAATTTGGGCTGAGTTGCCACCAGTATCCAATGACACTCATCTCTGTCTAGCACTATCAGCAGATCCCATGGAAGCTGTGGAGACTATGAGCAGGTGCCTAGAGTCGGTTTTGAAGTGGACGAGAGCTAAAAAGCTGAAACTTAATACTGACAAGATGGAGATGCTCCTGTGTACCCCCTAAAGGAGCAGGTTTGTAGCTTGGGAATATTGCTGGATCCAGACCTCTTGTTAATTGCCAGGAGTACCTTTCACCAACATCAGCTGGTGAGCCAGCTACGTCCTTTCCTGTAGAAGAAAGATCATACCACTGTAGTACATGTCCTGATAACATCTAGACTAGATTAATGTAATGTGCTATATGTGGGGCTGCACTTAAAGACAGTCCAAAAGCTGCAGCAAGAATGCTGACTGGAGTGAGTTGAAGAACTATATCATGTCAGTCTTGTTTTATCTGCACTGGCTCCCAATTTGCTTCCAGGCCCAATCCAAGGTGCCCGTACTGACCTTTAACTCAACTCTATAAGACTTGTGACTAGCATACCTTCAGGACCACCTTCTCCCATATGAACCTCCCTGTTCACTCTGGTAATCTTTGGAGGCCCTACTTCAGGTTCCCCTGCCATCTGAGGCTAGAAGGATGGCAACCTGAGAAAGGATCTTCTCAGTCATGGCATCAAAACTTTGGAACTCTCTTCCTGGGGAGATTTGTTTATCTTCCAACAGCAAGTGAAGACTTTTTTGTTTTGTTTTTTTGGCTTATCTCCAATAATGGTATTGGCCTTCCTTCCTGTTCTTTGTGTTGTATATGTTTATTGAATTATTTTAATACTCTTTAAAATGCTGTTTTTAATTTAAATTTATATTGTTTTAAAATATTGATTTAATTTTTTTAAAAAATGTTTTAATATTCACTGCTGGGGGCCCTGTCTGGGTAGAAAAGCAGCATACAATGCATTAAATAAATATTGTACTAGCAGTTGTAGAAAAGTTTGCAGAACAGTGTTAATATATGGTTGCGTTTGGTGGATAGTTTGTAGGATCCAACCCATGATTTCAAAACATACAGGGTTGTAAAACAATTGGCAGGTCTGGATTACTCTGAACAGTAAATTAGGGGGTTGACCTATGTCTAATGATCAGGTACTGCAGCATTTGGTATCTACATAACTTTCCAATTACTCAATCTTCATAGGAAGAAATAAGGAGGATGACTTTTTCCTTCATATATTTAACAGCAAATAACAACAACAACATTCAATTTATATACCACCCTTCAGGATAAGTTAACATTCACTCAGAAGGGTTTACGAAGTGTGTTATTATTATTCTCACCCTATGAGGTAGGTGGGGCTGAGAGAGCTCTGGGAAGCTGTGTCTGACCCAATATCACGCTGGCTTCAACCGGAGGAGTGGGGAATTAAAGCCAGTTCACCAGATTAGAGTCCCGCCGCTCTTAACCACTACACCAAACGGGCTTTAAACTGTTGTTTAAAGAAATATAAAAATTAGCTCAAATATTTATTTTGTTCAAAAGACCATCCAAAAAGAAGTACTAGTTACATCAGTATGAACTGATCATCAAAAACTAGTTCCACAATTCTTAGAGCAACAATATTTCAAAAATGACAGCAGAGATTAATTTGCTTGATTTTTCAAGAATAATGGGACTTTTGAAATTGGTACCTCTGTTTTAGTGTTGAATATAACAACATTCTGATTTAAATTATTTAGAGTCTGAATTAAATGAGTTGCTGTGTCATCTCATTTCAACTGTTTTTTATTTATCGACTCATTCAGATGTTTGGTGGGATCCATCAGCATCTACTATGAGTGTACAGAGGCATACTCTCCCCCCCCCGCCACTCTTTTGCCATTCTTGAATAACATTGTCATTGTCATTTCCTTTGGTACAGATTTCATTTATCCCTAGATTTCTATTCTCAATTTGCTTTCATTCTCGATCACCCCTTTATTCTCCTAATCCAGTTCCCCTAATTGCAATTCTTGACCTTACACTGACAAACAGATTATATTGTTTTTTTTCAAATATAAAATTGTGGAAGCTGGATTCCTCAATGTCAGGGCTTGCCGCCGCTGCCGCTGGGCGTGGCACTGGGCGGTCTGCTCCTGACGTCACAGGGGGGCCAGGGAATCTGCAGGACCCTGCTCTGTGGAAGGAGGGGCGGTATACCTCACCCAGACTCCCTCTCAGTCCACTCGCTGGCCTGCTCAACCTGGCCTGCTTACCCTCTGCGCCCTCCTTCATCTTCTCCTTCCAGGACTCTCCTCCAAGCCTCCACCCTTGCATCTTACTGCTCTCACTCCACATCATCACTCCTCACTCACACCCACCACCACAGGGCTCTTCCCAGCCAGCTTTTATAGGGCTTCCTCCTACTGCCCCACCCCTCTTCCAGCCTGGCCTTTGGCTGCACCAAGCAGTTGCAGCTGGGGTAGCTGATCTGGCCCCACTGACCAGCACCAGCTGTGCCTTGTTCTCTGGCTGCCCAGCCTCCCTGCCTTGGCTGATTGCTGAAGGCATGTCCAGCTGCAGTCCCCTGGCTAGCAGCCCAGCCTCCCTGGCTGAGCTGATGGCTGAAGGTGGGTCCAGCTGTGGCTCCTTGGCTGGTTGCCCAGGGCTTCCTGCAGAGCGCCTCCAATAGCCCCACCTGGAGTGGCTTGGCTTTTGGCAACTCCTGGGCCAGGCTACTATTTTCTAGCTGGGGCGTGGCTTTGGGTTGTTGGGGCTGCTGCTGCTTCTCCTCCTCAGGTAAGGTCTTTGGGTGGGTGACTGCTGAGCTTCCAATCCCTCTGCCCTTGCCCGCTTCCGCCTTGCCTAGCCCCCTTTCCCTCCCTAGGGGAGTGGGACTCGCTGGCCTCTCTCTGTCTCCCCCTGCCTCCTGAGGCCCTGGGCTTTTGCCCCTTGCCCCTGGCACCGGCAGGTTCTGGCTCCATTTGCCTGTGGGAGGGGTTGACCTGCTGTCCCCCAGCTGCCCCCTCTGCCTGCCAGTCAGACCGGTTGACCTGCTGTCAGCTGGCTGACCAGTTGACCTGCTGTCAGCTGGCTGACCAGTTGACCTGCTGTCTGCTGGCTGCCCCCTCTGTTTGCCCATCAGCCCGGCTGACCTGCTGTTCCCTCCTACCAAGTCTGGGGGCTGGGACCCAGACCCCGGACACTCAACACTGGCCAATAATGCCTTGCACCTGTAGGACTTAATTCTGTCTTCTCATGGAGATCAGGTGTTGTTATCCTGAATAAACTACCTTCAGCTGTATGTGTTTTATTGTATTTCAGCTGTTTTCCTTTCCATCCCACCTATTAACTTCTTGCCCTTTACTCTTATTACCTGGTCTGAACATTGCCCTCCTCTAAGTGGACACCAATGTTGTTATTGCTTATAAAAGGGATAGGAAAAGAATCAGAAAATGATGAAACTGAAAGGGAGCCTTTCCAACTATCATAGCCAGACAATTTTGCAGCAGCAGATATCAGTCATCATCATTGATATATTTTTTTCTACTGTGTAGATTGGGAGAACTTTGTTGGGTTACTTGAAATGTACCCATCTAGATGCAGCCCAAACAACATGAAATAAATCCTCCAAATTTGAACAGAACAATTTCTAACATTGGGGAAATGTTGGAAAACTTCTTATCTGACACATATTCAGACGTGTTGGAGTCTGGTGTATAATTCTGCCTGCATTCTTCAGGAACAAAATATCTTTCTTTACCTGCTGCCTATTATGCTTTCAGTCTTTTGTGGGTACCCAGAATTTCTTGTGCCTGCTTTCTCCTGCCTACCTAAAATTTCTTAAGAAGATTCCCTTGCATACAAGGTGAATCCCTAAAACTGTCCTTTTATTTGGATGAAAAACAAGCAAGTTGTAGCCAAAATGTGTATGTTACTTATTGAAAAGTATTTCTCATTAAAAACAGAAAGGAATTAATGCACTAAAGAATGAAATGAAAACAACTTTAAAAAAATTAAAAATAAAAGTAATATGTACACCCCCAAAATGGGCTCAAGCCTCCCTTTCCCTGTGGTAACTGTGTCCTACTGCTATAAGGAAGGTCATTGTGTAGTTCTCTGTCAAAAAGCCAATATTCAAACCCTGTGAATGAAGGAGGAAGGCTTGTGGCAGTCAACCATTACAAATATGATATTTAATCTTTAATAAAAACAGAAGAATTTTCCAGCCTTCATAACTTTATTGGAGAGTTTGGGTAACACAAGTAAATTCTTGTGGCATGCAGCTAGCATCAAATCAGAGAGAAAATGCTAACACCCATGATTCAGCAGGGGCTTCCCATTCAATTCTACAAGTCCCTGGTGCATTAACTGGGAATGCATGTGTATAAATGGGATACTTCTTTTATTTATTTATTATTGATTTGATTTGATTTGATTTGATTTGATTTGATTTGATTTGATTTGATTTGATTTGATTTGATTTGATTTGATTTGATTTGATTTGATTTGATTTGATTTGATTTGATTTATACCCTGCCCTCCCCATGAATGGGCTCAGGGCAGCTTACAACATTCATACACTCCAATTAATAGTCATAAAACTATAAAATCAGTAATAATCTTTAAACAGTCATTAAAATAGTCCAGGTGCCTTATATATAGGCTACTTAGATAGACAATCGGGAGTCCGCATATGGGCCATAACATTTGGGCATAACATATGGCCAAGCACAGTCACAGAAAAAGTGGTGGTCTTAGGTAGAAGGGGAGAGGACATCCACTGGTCCTCAGCTAAAGGCCCAGCAGAACATCTCTACTGTAACAGTGGGAGAGCATTCCATCAGTCCGGGGCCAGGGCAGAAAAAGTCCTGGCCCTGGTCGAGGCCAGACAGATGTCTTTTGGGCTAGGGACCACCAGGAGTTTGATATATTGTCGAAGGCTTTCACGACCGGAGAACGATGGTTGTTGTGGATTTTCCAGGCTGTATTGCTGTGGTCTTGGCATTGTAGTTCCTGACGTTTCGCCAGCAGCTGTGACTGGCATCTTCAGAGGTGTAGCACCGAAAGACAGGGTTCTCTCAGTGTCAGGCAGTCTGACATTGAGAGATCCCGGTCTTTCGGTGCTATACCTCTGTGCTACACCTCTGAAGATGCCAGTCACAGCTGCTGGCAAAACGTCAGGAACTACAATGCCAAGACCACGACAATACAGCTCAGAAAATCCACAACCACCACCACCAGGAGTTGCTTATCTGCAGAACGCAGTGCCCTGCAGGAGACATAATGGAAGAGGCAGTCCCGCAAGTATGCTGGTCCTAGTCCATGAAGGGCTTTAAACACCAAGATTTACACCTTGAACCGGATCTGGAACTCTACTGGGAGCCAGTGCAGCTGGCACGGCACAGGATGGATATGTGCTCAGATTGGCGTTCCAGTGAGAACACATGCCACTGTGTTCTGGATCAGCTGTAACTTCTGGATCAGGCCCAAGGCAGCCCAGCATAGAGTGAGTTGCAGTAGTCTAGCCTGGAGATGACCGTTGCATAGATTACTGTAGCCAGGTCCTGCAGTGAGAGATAGAGTACCAGTTGCCTGGCCTGTCGAAGATGAAAAAAGGCAGACCTGGGCCTCCAGTGAAAGTGTGGCATCCAGAGACATGTCCAGGCTCCTCACTGACAATGAAGGTTTCAGTTGTACCCCATTGAGGGTTAGGAACCAGGTCCTCAGCTCCATCACCCCATGACCCAGACGGAGAACATCCATCTTCAGAGGATTCAGTTTCAGGTGAATCTGGTGTAACCATGCCGTCACGGCCTCAAGACCCTTGGCCAAGGAATCTGGAGTGAGATCAGACTGGCTGTCCATCAACAGACAGAGCTGGGTGTCATCTGCATACTGGTGACAACCCAGCCCCAAACTGTAGGCTACCTGAGCAAGGGGGTGCATATAGATGTTAAATAGCATTGGGAAAGAATTGCCCCCTGAGGGATGCCGCATACCAAAGAATGGTGAGTGGACATCTGTTCCCCAAGTGCCACGCTCTGTCCCCGACCGCAGAGAAAGGAGCTCAGCCATTGCATGAAAATATGCAGAAAAAGGAGCACAGACGTTGCAGGAAACATGGAGGATGGGAAGGTCTTAGGAGTCCTACGCAGACCAGTGCTCTAATACAAATCCTTACTTCCCAGGTATGAAATAGCAATGTAAACATGGAGTTCTTATACAAGTATGCTGCTCCATTCTTCTCAGTAGAACATGAAACAGAACCATACATCAAGGAATGTATAGGTTCATCTCCTGATACAAATAAGCATAGCCTATGGTAGAATAACAGAGCCCTGTGGTGCAGAGTGGTAAGCTGCAGTACTGCAATCCAAGCTCTGCTCACAACCTGAGCTTGATCCCAGCAGAAGCCGGGTTCAGGTAGGAACCTCTCAATCATAAGTATTGAAAATACCTTAGCCTATTAGCACCTATTCTTTATCTAACGAAATCCCAAAGGGAAAAAGAAACATTTGGGAAAAAACCAATATATCTAACTAAGACAGCTTTTATCCATGGTCTAAAGTCCAATAAACATATTTTTTTTTATATACATATATCTTTTAGGAGCCCTGTGGCACAGAGTGGTAAGCTGCAGTACTGCAACCCAAGCTCTCCTCACAACCTGAATTCGATCCTGGAGGAAGCCGAGGTCAGGTAGCCGGTTCAAGGTTGACTCAGCCTTCCATCCTTCCAAGGTCGGTAAAATGAGTACCCAGTCTCCTGGGATAAAGTGTAGATGACTGGGGAAGGCAATGGAAAATCACCCTGTAAAAAGTCTGCAAAGAAAATGTCATGATGTGACGTCCCCCCATGGGTCAGTAATGACTCGGTGCTTGCACCTTTACCTTTTTTACCTATGGTAGAATAACTTTTTGTGTGTCTCAGAGCTCCTGTGCCTACTAATGTACATATCATTCCTAAGCAGTTCTGCTCAGAACTCTTCTCAGGTCTACGCCATGGGACTTATTCACAACAAAGTGTATTAAGATTATACAGATAGCTCCTTATCTATTAAAAAAAGTAGCAATCTGGATAAGTTCTTTTCATTTCCCCAATTTTACATTTGTATTTTATTCTAACAATGTCTAGAATGTATTGTTATTGTTGATTGGTTGTTTCTTTTTTAGCTTATAAGAGTAGTGGTTTCTATAAAACAAAAAACTAAAAGAAAAATAATTTTCAAAAATTTAGAAACCAGTGAATCTGGACATGCAGTATTGCATGTATACATATAGAAATGCACATTCCCCCACTTAGAATAGGATCTTAGTATGTTTCTAAGGCTACATACTAAAGCAGCTGTTGTCAAACTGAGTATTCCAGACATTCTCCAATTATAGGTAATGGGATTGTTTTCAAGTAAGTGGATTGAAGTCTTTAGTCTAACAGCTTAGGAGCATTTTATCTTTTCCCTTTGGTGAACCAAGAGGTAATTACCTTATTTTTTTTTAGCTGTTAATCTACCTGTAAAAAGTGGCTATAGATACTGGAGGTAAACAACAATCTGCAAAGGGTTACTTGAACCCTATTGCTAGTATGACAAGGACAGAAGAGGCCACAGTACGGCAGGGAATTATCCACAAATTTTGCTAACCAACAAAAATATACACTCAAGCTCTAAATGCCTTGATCCTAAAGCAGGCTTCAAAAGTTTCTGGAAAGCTTTCCATAGAATTTGGGAGCTCAACAAGTCTGAAAGTCAATCTACTTTTTCTCTTCCCAATAAAAACTTACTAGCATATTTGTTTATATCGAGGCTTGCTAGCTACACAAAGGTGTCAGCCTTAGACATATGGCATCTGGAAAATGATCCATTATTGTATTCAGATGAGTTATTCATCTTTTAAATGCCCAATAGAAATCCCCCTAATATTTACACACAGCTATTTGTTATGATAAAGAGGTATTTGCTAAACCTTCTGCAGCCCCATTGAGTACACAATGTACTACTTTAACCAAAGTGGTTCTGAATTAAGCAAGTACGGAAGTCAGCCTGCCGGTGGGATTTATAGTAGCCAATAACCATCACCAAACGTATTTCACAGATTGCTTCTTTATATTGTAAAAATGAATAGAGGTTTCTATCTGAAGAAACAAATCTGCACATTAAAAAAAATCAATGCTTCTCATGATACACGCTTGGTATTATTTCTGGGAATGCTACAGCTGGCTTGTGTAGCCTAGTTAAAATATTATAATTTACTTGACTGCACGCATAGTCGATTTGGAGTCAAAACTGCCACTTACTACATGGGAGGAAAAACAATGACTTCTGTGCTACTGGAAACATCAAAGGTACTTTTTACACTACTCCCCCTCAAGGCCTCCTGGGAAAAGTCCTGACTCATAATCTTTCCACTGGTTACTAGAGTGCTTCTTAGGTTTGGGGAGAGGACGTGGGGGAATCATATTCTGCTACGGTTCTTCCACTGAAAAAAATCTCAACAAGCAGAATGGATTGAAAAATTCAAGCATGACTAAAAAGTACATTCCCCACTAGTCAGTGAATTTTGCTCCCGATTTGTCACTGCCACCTTGGAGAGCAGTGAGCATTAATAATGCATGGGTGCTAGGAATGTATTAGCAACTAACCTTGCGAAGAAAATCAGCTGGGGACCCAGAAGAGCTGTAAAAAAATAGAAAGAGAAGAAGAAAGAAAAGAGAGAGAGAGAGGAGAACAAAAACGGGGGCGGGGGGAGAGGAAAGTCAGAGAGCTCCTGGGCCCTCCTTTATTTATTGAAGAGATTTGGGGAGAATTGTCAGGTAACTATGTATCATTGTAAGCCTGGAATGGAAGTTCTTGCAACATGGTTGTAATTGGGTTCATTGATCAAATTCAGGGAGATTTTTACTGTGCCCATTGAACTATTGAATATCCCTTCTTTATTCAACTTAAGGAACACTTGGAGCAACAAAGGATACTTTCCTATGTAAATTGACAATATTTGTGAGTAATATATCTCAAGAAAATGTATGAAACTACTGTTGTGTTAAGGGTTGTGTGTTAGCAAGTCTCTCCTGAGATGCATTCTCGGGTTCATTTGTTTGCTTTCTTTATACTGATGAATAAAACCTAGAATCAGTCCTAAACTGATTATTTTTTGAAGATCAGAAGTTGTTGCTTAATTATTATAGAGTGTAACCCAAGTTGTAAATAATAGCCCAACTATCTCATGGACTGGCTGAATTTCATGTGGCACTCAGCCTGATCCCACCCCAAAGCCTTGTGCTTCAGTCTCAAATGGAGTGGAGGCAAAAATTCTCTCTTGCCATGAAGGCTGGAGGCTAGACTTGACCTATTTCTAAATAATGTAGATATGACAATCAATATATCTAATTCTCAATGGCCCCATTGTGGAAACTTAACTCTGGAGACGGAAGGCATGGACAGACTAGAAACATCCTTCTACAAACCTAAGGGAAGCCCCAGGTCTGCAGAAAAATCTGAAATCTTAAAAAGATAAAGGGGGGGGGAGACATCCTCCAAATGATAGAAGCAATACCTGTAGCTTTAAAAAACAGATGCCCTCAGTGGCAATCGCTAGGCAACCACAACAGTATTGCCAGCCTTCATGTCTTAGTTTTTGTCAGGGAAAGGGAAAGGAGGTGCCCTTTCCAGAGCTGCTTTGGCCTTTAAGGGAGAACTAATGGGGCCATGCCCAGCAGCTGCCATCAGACCATTTGTTTTCATGAAACTTGTGTAACTTACCTAGGACTGACTGCTATCATCCATGAAACCAGTGAGTTTAGTGGTTAGAGGTTCAGATTAGGATCTAGGACATTCAGGTTCGAATCACCACTCTGCTGTGGAAGGTCTCTGGGTGACTTTGGGCCAGTCACACACAGGTTGTTGTAAGGACAAAATGGAGAAGATGAAAATGATGTAGACTGCTTTGGGTTTTCATTGTGGAGAAAAACAGGACAGAAATGAACCAGAACTGAAGATGGGGGGAACAGATAAATGGTAGTTTGGTTGGTGGGTGGGAAAGAGAAAAGAGAGCAGGGAAAGATGAGGATGTGGGGGTTGCCAGGAGGAAGGAAATAAGAAATAGTAAAGAGGCAAGTGAGGTACCCCTGCAAGATCTTGCAGGTTCTCCACCATGTGGCTGGGCCAGGCTCAGATAGCATCATACAACTTAGCCAGAGTTTTCCTGGGAAGAGCTGCCAGGAGAAGGGAAAGAAGGTAAGCTGAAGTTGGGGGGGGTGGGGACAGAAAAAGGTAGGTTGGCTGGTGGGTGGGAAGGAAAGTAGGAAGCAGGAAAAGGGGAAAGGCTACAGGGGCTTTCAAAGAAGAAGAAATCAGGGAAAATAAGAAACCCCTCACAAGTCTTTCTGAGTCTCCTGCCTGTATTCTCTGATTCAGAAACTAGTTCGACCAGATCATTTCTATGTAAATAGGTGGACAACCACTAGCTGCAAGTCTACTTGTTACTTGATCATTTTGATGACTCAAAATCACTCTCCACAAGCACTGTGATGTGACATTAGGGGTGGTGGATAGCTTTTGTTTAAAAAACTACTTAGATAAAATCATTTGTTGTACATTCCGTTGTTTTATATGTACATTGTTAATCCATTAAAATTACATTGAAACTCTTATGTGCTGCCACTGCACTTGTACTATTTCTTGTGCAGGCAGAACTCCACTAACTACATGACAGTTTCCTTTCTGCTTGCAATTCAAGCAAAAGACTGCAAAGTACTGTGATTTCTATGTTTTTCTGCAAGCAGTATTTGGGGTTTCTTTAATTAGAAACAATCCTTTTCCACTGAAACAGTTACATGCACTTTGATCCAGAGATATGTCCATTCTCTTGTGGAAAATTTTAAAAAGGCAAATCAGACTTAATTAATATGGGGAAATGAGCCATAGGGTAAAACATTTCTCATAACCAGCAACTGTCAAACTCCACTTGATCATCTAATCCATATTGGGAAGCATCCCTGATACCAGCAGAACCAGCAGCAAATTGCTGCTACATTCATAATGGAATGAATCCAACCTTCTTTCAGCCATAGAAGAAGGAGCGCTCTTCTAATTAAGGGGCTCTTGCACTGGGGGAACAGCTACCTAACTGAAGAAAGACTCCTTATGAAGAAGACTTCAGACTTTACTCCATGAAGGAGTAGGATAGGGGTAGGATTCACCCCAGTTTGGGGGCTGGGGACGGATCTACCCTGAGTTCTGGACTGAAGCCTAAGTTAACATTGTTAATATTATTTATCTATTGGTTTGATTTCTTTAATACTTAGTTCCATATAGACTTTTAACCAAGCCTTTTTTGGAGTAGGAACGCCCCAGAACAGCGTTTTGACAGCTCTGGAATCTGCTCACGATTCCTTCCTTCTTCAGCCCCGCAGGCTCTGCAGAGGAGGTTAAGCTGCTTTGAGTTCATTCAGCTTTCTTTTCATTCCTCCCCCCCCCTCTCTGTCAGGGCCTGCCAGTTAGATCCCTAGTTACTTCACTGCAGACACTTCAAGTGTCCAGTTAAAGTTTCTTTATTAGAGATCCATCAGTATCAGTGCACTCAGACAACAGCATTGGCAAAAGTGACGTAAAGGGGGAAAGCAATGTTAGTTACAGGGCAGGGTTCCCACCTTGGGACAAGGACCGTTAGAATTTAGGTGCACAGGGCCTAGAAGGTTGGAGGGGGTAGGGGAGGGGAAGAGAAGAATGAGCTCATTTCATGTCTCAGGGAGATATGGCTCTGACCAGCACTTCAAGGACACTTTCCCATGCCAGTTGAGAAAGTGAAAGCAGCCACCTGCAAGATAAGTGATTCACAGCTACACAGTTAGACAGCTACACAGACAGTTCTTTACACATTCTCAGAGGCCCAGAATACAATACAGAGTATAATAGGCACACATGGCAGATAAGTAGGGAGCATCTGACACTGTGTGTGTGTGTGTGTGTGGGAGTGTGTGTGTGTGTGTGTGTGTGTGTGTGTGTGAGAGAGAGAGAGAGAGAGAGAGAGAGAGAGAGAGAGAGAGAGAGAGAGAGAGAGCAGACACTGCTCGGGCCTAGCACAGGCTCCGCAGAGGAGGTTAAGCTGCTTTGAGTTCATTCTGCTTTCTTTTCATTCCTCTGTGAGTGAGTGAGAGAGACCTGGGGCCCTGCGTGGGCTCTGCAGAGGAGGGTAAGCTGCTTTGAGTTCATTCTGCTTTCATTTCATTCAGGGGTTTCTGTGTATGTGTGTGCTGCTTTGAGTTCATTCTTTTTTATTTTCATTGGGGGAGTGGGTGGGTGGGGCTGTGTGTGTATGTGTGCTGTTTGAGTTCATTCTGCTTTCTTTTCAGGGGAGTGGGCTGTGTGTGTGTGTGCTGCTTTGAGTTCATTCTGTTTTATTTTCATTGGGGAAGTGGGTGGGTGGGGCTGTGTGTGTATGTGTGCTGCTATGAGTTTATTCTGTTTTATTTTCATTCAGAGATGGGTGGGTGGGGCTGTGTATGTATGTGCGCTGCTTTGAGTTCATTCTGTTTTCATTTCATTCAGGGGTTTCTGTCTATGTGTGTGCTGCTTTGAGTTCATTCTGTTTTATTTTCATTTGGGCTTCATGGGTGGGTGGGTCAATGTGTGTGTGTGTTGTTTTGAGTTCATTCTGCATTCTTTTCAAGAGGGTGGGGCTGTGTGTGTGTGTATGTGTGTATGCTGCTTTGAGTTCTTTCTGCTTTCTTTTCATGGGGCGGGGCTGTGTGTGTGTGTGTGCTGCTTTGAGTTCTTTCTGCTTTCTTTTCATGGGAGTGGGTGGGGCTGTGCATATGTGTGTATGTGTGTGTGTGTTGCTTTCATTCTTTTATTGACTGAAGTTGACATTGTTATGGTTCCCACAGCTTTTGAATGCAGATTGGTTTTGTGTTAGTTAAATATATCAGTTATGATTATTTGTATTATTTAAAATATCACTCATGGTTATTCCAGTTTTATGCTAGGAATGGATAGCTGTGTCCAAGTCACTGAAGGCTTTCATCAATATATTCATCAGCATATAGGTGTTCTTATGTCTTAAGAGCTGTAACTCAAATGGTTCTCCCCACCCTTGGCTGATTAACATCACTGAAATTGTAGTGGACATATGGGTATGAATATTGTTTATGTCAGCTTCTGCCATGAGCACTACTATGCTGGGCACCGGCACACCCTCACTCCCTCTCAGTCCACTCGCAGACCTGCTCAACCTGACAGAGTCCTGGCTGCCTCCCCTTTCTACTCCCCTTTCAGAGCCTCTGCCTTCCTCACCTCCCCTGGGCTTGCTCTTCCTCCTGTTTTTCATCTCTCTCACTCCTACTTCTTCCAGCTTCTCACTCTTTCCACACTCCTACACAACCCACTCTGCCCTGTGGGTGGACTTCCCTTTTATCCCTTCATCTCTTCCCTGCTCTACCTGTCAGCCATGCCTCCCTCCTGCACTCTATCCATGGCCCTGGCCGACTCAGGCAGTTGCACTTGGGCTTACTCTGCTGGTTGATTGGGGCAGGTACACTTGTGCCTCTTTGGCTGGCTGCCAAGCTTTTCCTGCAGATTGCCTCAGGTGGCTTCACCTGGGATTGTTTTGCTTCTGGATTCTCCTGGACCAGGCTACTGCCTTCTAGCTGGCCTGCAGGCTGCTTTGGCTGCCTCTTCTCACTGTCTGATAAGGCTGCTGGCTGACTGCCTTGCTTCCTGAGCCTCCTCACTCGGGTCTACTCCCCTCCTGGGGGTCCTCACTCTCCCTGCCTGGCCCCCTGCCTTCCCACCAGAGGGTGGGGCTAGCTGGCTTCCACCTGCCTCGCCTGACTTTCTGAGGCTTGGGTGCTTCTTTGCCCTCCTGTGATAGGGATGCCTCCTTCCCCCCTTCTGTTGTTGGTCTGCTCTGATCTTGGGAGCCCATTGGGGTGGCTGGGTGGCTGTCCCCCAACTGCCTCCCATCACTTCTCCCAGTAAGTCCAGGGGCTGAGCCTCAGACCCTAAACAGTTTGTCTGTGACACTGGAATATTTATGAGCATTTCACAATGTCATCGCAGTTTAGCCATTGGTAAGGTAGAGTTGGCAGGCAACCAATAAAAGCTATTTTAAAGTAAGTATAAATCTAATGCAGCTAAAGTTGAGTATCTTCTTTTTTAATTGCTCTAGTAAATCAAAACCCTCCCTGAAAATTTGAAAGTTCAATATTCCTTAGAATAGGAATTTCAGACACTGCGGGATTTTGAGAAAGAATTTTGGAATTTTTTTTCTATGCTGGGAGAGGGAATCTGTTAGAATTTAGATATGTGAGATGGGTTTTGGATTTTTTAGAGGCCCCCTCCTTGCATATTTTAAAATATAATTCCAAAGAAATGAAATGTTTGGGAAAGGGAATGGAAGATTTCACTTTCTGTAGAGGATACAGAAAGGAAAAAAACCCTTTCTCATAATAGTGTAATTTTCCAAGCTTATTAACATTTGTCTCATCATAATGCATTGTGCTGGGTTCCAGAAAGTGGCATCACTTCCAGGAACAGTGGCACTTCTGGAAGTGATGCCATCATTCATTTCCAGGAGTGCATGTGCACTTTGCACATGCACATGTGGTCATAGAGAGTTCCACCACTTCTTTTCCCAGAAAAAAGCCCTGCTTTTATCCAATGTTTCTGGTAGAAAGGGATGTATTCCATTCTGTTTAAAAAGCAACTCAGAACCCTTGTTAGAACATCAAGAACATTGATCAAAGAAAAAAACCTGAAAGAACCAGTAGATTAAAAAAGCAAATAAAAGAGTTTTCTACTTGTAGCAGATTAGCTTAGTTTTCACCAGCACACACAATCCAATAAGAGTGCCATATTTCAGAGTCAATTTCCTGATGATAAAATTATTACGAGTGGTGTTATGTGGCCCATAATTATTATTTTAAGTATAATTAGCCAAGAGAAATATTATGCTTTATGCCTCCACCCTAATGATTCATTTTCACAAATAATTTATTCACCTCATCTACATTTGTACCATAAATGCATGATCTCAAGTGTGAAAAAGAACAAACATGTTTTTCCCCCTCTTCTGCTGCATGTGAAATAAGTGTCAAATCTTAAACACAGTTACGAAGGTATATTCTTTATAAAGAGAACTGTGGGTAAGTTGAAGATGGTTGTCTGTGATCTTGTTGCTGGATCCTATATGAAGCTTTGCTCCAGAGAAAATACTGAAATAAGGCCTCTTCTGCTGAAGTAGGACTTTTAATTTAGCTGAAGGGAGCCATAGGGTGAAACCCAGTGCTTTCCCATGGTGCCCTGCTTGTTAACAGTATTTTTTAAGGCAGCTTGCAACATTTTTAAAGCACCTATGAACAATTCTGCTTACCCAATCAAAAATTACAGGGCTATATCATAAGAAATAGCTTGGAAATAGCTTGCTAGGGAGAGCAACTACACTATACTGTGTACTGATGCAGATATGCACCTTCTAGGAAGTTTCCATGTTGCTAAACATGACATTTAGTTATGTTTTCTTTCAGAAAGATTTCATCTCTGTGCTCAGCTTTATGCTTGTTTAAAAATTTTCTGCCACCATACCCTATTGTATCCATTTTCACTGACTGTCCTAATTATTGTTCATTATTGTACTTTGATCCGTGAATGTCCTGGCTGTTGATTATATTGTATTTCACTTGCACTTTGGGCCTCAGTGAGAAAGGCAGACTATAAATACATGATGATGATGATGATGATGATGATGATGATGATGATGATGATACATGTCTATATTTAAAATCTGAATGTAAAACCAGTTGAAATGTTGTAGGCTTTATCAAAGAATTCTGGGAAAGACAGTTTTTGTGAGAATGCCTAATATATAATTAATATATTGTTTCCTAAAGACCTGTGAGTTGGGTGTCTTGTGTTACTTACTGCAAAGTTGCATGCCCACTTGCAAACAGCAATGGCCTTTTTAAAATGAAACTGAGTTATGAAGCCCTTAGACAAAGCTCAGACCATGCACCTGCAGACACAAAGATATTGCTTGTATAACCCTCCTCCACAGACTCCTGTTTTATACCAGCTTCCCCAAAGATATTAAACAACTTATTGCTTTCTTCTAACCTTTGTTGGATGCAAAAACCTAAATAATGTTAAAAGACACTTGCTGACCAATACAGTTCCTACAAAATGCGCTTATATAGGCACTTACAAAAACTACATTTTGGCATCCTAAGAGGATCACATGCTTAGACCTGAAGAGTGTGAAGAGAATTGGTTTAGGAGCAGTTTCCCATTCTCATTACAATGGCTCTCAAGAGGAATGAGTAATTTTGTACCATTGTTTTCTTGACACAACAGTCTTTTTGTTGAATTTAAGTGCAGATTTTTCCTGTTCCTTGTCTCTTTTTTTCAAATCCCTCCCTTTCAGATCTCCCAGTTTGTGCCATATTCATATAATTTGTTCTATAAAGATTTATTTGTTGTGGTTGGCTCTTTTTATTTTCTTTCTTTTGTGTGTCTTTTTAAAAAATTCCTCTGTCCCAAGTGTTTATTACCGTGCTATTCACTCCACAGATCAATGGGAAAGTGCTTTTGTAACAAAATCTTGCATGTTAGCTGGTAAGATATTTATTATTGTACTCTGGGTTCCCTTTGAAATGACACAGTTGGTATTGTATCAAAGTATGCATTTGAGTATGTCACCAAGGAATTGCTGCCAAAATTTCAGCCAAAGCAAAACTTGAAGTGAATTTGGAAGTTCCTTGTCAGACAAAGCACTGAAGATATGTTGAGGGAAGCAGAAAGCTTTGACGAGATTAGTAAAATTTCCCAGGATCAATCCTCACATTCATGAAGGGCAGGAAATTTCTCCTAAAGATCCTGAAGTGAGCAGATTTGACCTGAATTTGCAGGTTGCTTCTCAGTCATGGAATCAGAAGAATTTTGCCTGAATTAAGTGCTTTGTTAAAATTACCAGAATTAGAAGAGAATTTCTCTTCAGCATGCAAGCCAATGTACCGCCATTCAAGGTAGAAATAAATTTACTGAATGTTGTAAAGGAGTTTAGAAAGATCCTCCTAATTCTCCAAATAACTGATTCCGGCTTCTTGTGAAAACCCCCCACATACAGCCTGATCCTAAAGGCCCTAATTGCAACCAGCAGTCATCATACAAAACCAGAGTAGAAAACCATCCAGAGAAGCAGTTGGGCCTTTGAATGAACAGGGAATAAAAGAAATGCTAAAGGATGATGAGGTGATGGCAGAGAAGCTTAATGAATTCTTTGCATTGTGTTCACTGTAGAAAGTGTGGAGCATGTATTCACACCACAGCCACTATTTTCAGGAAGGGAGACTGAAGAGCTACGTCAAATCGAGGTGATGAGAAATGAAGTTTGAGACCTACAAGGGAACTTAAAAACCAAGATGTCTCCAGGCCCTGATGGCATACACTGAGGTTTCTTAGGGAACTCAGATATGAGACTGTTGATCTACTAACCTATATATGTAATTTTGTCATTAAAATCACTATAGCAGAAGATTGGAGAGTGAGGATCCAGAGGGGAAGCAGAAAATTACAGTCCTGTTAGCTTAATATCTGACCCAGGCAAATTAGTAGAAACTGATGGGTGAAAATCAGCATGGTATTTGCAAAGGGGAGTTCTGTCTCTTTAAGCTTTTGGAGTTCTTTGAGAAAGTGAACAAATATGTAAATAATGGTAACTCGAATGTTATATACTTGGACTTTCAAAAAGCTTTTGACAAAGTACTTCACCAAAGATTCATGAGTATCCTTAGTAGTCATAGGATAAGATGGTGGATTAAAAATTGGTCAAGTGGCAGGAAGCAAAGAATAGGAAAAACATAGAAAGTCAAAGACAATAAATAGACAATGGAAGAAAGTAAGCAGTAGGGTCCCATAAGGATCAGTACAGGTGCCAGTGCTATTAAATTTGGTCATAAATGATCCAGAACTGGGCATGAGCATTGTAATGGCCAAGTTTGCAGATGACATAAACTTATTCCAAATGATGAGAACCAAGGCCAATTATGAAGAATGCCAGGAGGATATCCGCAAATTGGGTAAGTGGGCCACAATGTGGCAAATGAAATTAATCTTAGATGAGTGTAAAGTTATGAGCCTTAGAATAAAAAAAAATCCCAACTTCAAGAATATGCTAATGGAGTTTGATCTTGTTAAGACTGAGAAGGAAAAAGACCTTGGGATCTCAGAGGACAGCTCAATGAAAGTGTCAACCTAGTGTACTGCAGTGTTGCCAAGTAGGCCCCCTCCCCTGCTTTAAAGCCTGCTATGAACTGTGTTAAAGTTTCCTGCATTACTGTTTCACTACCACACCAAAGATTGCTTTGCACGTGTGTGTCCTGATACACGTGTCAGTTTCCTGCCTGCGTGTCTATTGCCTTACTGCTGCTATGGACTGTGCAGTTTACTGACTCCATGTTTGGTTAACTGCACAAAGGACTCTTTTCCTGGGCAGCCCTGCCCAGACCTGTATCTGGATTTCCCAGTGTGTGTTTGGACTGTGTTACAAGTGTGCCCCGTGCCTGCATTGCCATCTGCCACGGACCGTGCCTGTTCCCTGCTTTGGACTGTGTTTTGTGTGCTGTCTCCCCTGCCTCCATGGAAGCCTGCCTCATATGGGCCCAAGCCGCTGCTAGCAGCCGGGCGCCTGCCGGGGAAACCTCCAGCGAGCCTGGCTAGGCGCTCCCTGGTCAGTTCCCGCCTGGAGCCTCCCGCGGGCCGGTCGCCGAGCTTGCCCTCGCTACCGGGCAGCCTGCTATCCAGCCCCAGCTATGCCCCGCCGGCATCCATGTTCTCAGGCAGCCAGAAGACCCAGGGAAGGAGACTGCTTTGGGAAGCCATTTCGGCGAAGCGGGCACACCACGTCCACAGCGAGAGTACCTCGCCCCGCTCTGCATATCTTAGGAGCCGCCCAGGAGAAGGAACTAAGTGCCGACCATCCCAAGCACGTAGAGAATGCATCTCAAAGAAACCTCCGCATTCCAGAGCTGATGACATCAGGACAAGCCCTGTCCGCTGGAACATCCTTTCAGCCCACTTGGATTTCCCCCTCCCTCTTTTGTCCCCTCTTCCTGAGGTGTCACTTATCACGATCTGATTACCAAAGTGGCCCATCCAAGCCATTCAGTAGCCCATTAGAACCTTTGTTTTAAACTGTGAGAACCACCAAGTACAGCACCAGCCCCAGGGTACATTTTGGGGTATTTAAGCTGGTCTCCCAGACCACACGGTGCTTAGGCCATTTCCTATCCAGAACCCCTTGCTGTCCGTCTGTGGTCCCAGTGCTGGCATTGGGCCACCCTCGCTGCTGTGTCTCTGCTTTGCTCCAGGATTGTGAGTATTTCCCTTATCATCGTTGGGAACCTGCTAATGCGAGAGTCTCTATATTTCCTACTCTGTATTTCTTAGGTCTTGTGTGTTCTTTGTATGCTTGTGCAAGTTTAGGCTTACGCCACACTAAATACACGTGTTTGGAACCTATTTGTAGTCTGCCTCTTTTTCACTAGAGTGTCTGGGATCGGGACCTCCGTAGACATAGGTTAAGATCCGCGCTAATTTTAAGTTACAGACTGCTACAGCTAATTCCCCATTATAATAAAGAGCAGTTCTGGTAACAGTTTACTGGTGGAGAATGCGGGCATAACCCAGTTCGTGTGAATACACGTGAGTCGACACGCGTGTCTTCAGCTAACTGACTTAGAGGAAAATTTTCCAGACCTCAGTGTAAAGAGCGCAATTTAGCTCAGGGAATTAAAAGTGTGAGTGTGTGTGGCTCTAGCGAGCAATTCTATCTCGTGGGTTGGCTTTTCCCCATTTCCTCCTTCAGCCAGCTTTGGACTACTTGCCTTTTGTGGTGCACCGCGAGGCCCTCCAGCCGTTATAACCGGTGTACTGTGGGTGAGGACCTCTGAACTGGTGAAGTTCCTGGCCACCTTCCGGGCCGCCTAAACGCGTCTATGTGGGTGGGATCCCAGAAGTAGGCTCTAGATATATACGCATATATACATCCTGAAGCAGCACATATAAAATTCTCTTCCGCCCTCCCCCGTCTCTCCTAAGCCCGTCCAAACCCCCGTTCCTGCCAGCACTTAGGCTTCAATCCCCGCTCCGGAGGAAACGTGAAGGGATCGATAGTCTGGTTGTTCAGTCAGTTTAGCTTTGGGAATCTAAAGCCAGGTTCCTGAAGCCCCGCGGCAGTCGGCCGCATCGTGCTTAAGAGTTTTAAGGAAGACTCTTGGGCGCACCTCGCTTGGGAGTCAGTAGGACTCCTGGGCGCATTTTTGCTTGGGAGTTGTTAGAACTCTTGAGCGCACCTCGCTTGGGAGTACAGTAAGTTTTACTCCTGGGCACTTTTGCTTGGGGATGTGCAGAGGCAGCCCTTGAGCGCTTTAGTCTTTTGGTCTGGGCTTGGAGACAGTTTAACCGTTTGTCTCTGAGCACGAGGCCTGGGGACACTTTGAGTATAGTTCTTGGGCAGAGAGCTTGAGAGCATTGTAGCTTCTGAGCAGAGGCTTGGGAGCATTTCTGGTTGCCTGAGCAGAGGCTTGGGAGACCCCTTAATTGCAGTTTCTGAGCAGAAGCTTGGAGACACTTTTTGGTTTTCTGAGTATAGGCTTGGGAGACCCCTGAGCTTTGGCTTCTGAGCAGAGGCTTGGGAGCACTGAGCGTTTTTGTTCTTGGGCTTAGAGAGCTTGGGAGCACCCTCTGAGCCAGTAAACTTTTCCTGGTCCCGTGGCTTGTAGGCAAGCTTGAAACGGGAATAGGAATTTTCCCCTCTCCCCCGGAGGAGAAGGATTGAGTGTAGAACCCTTAAAAATACCCTGGTAAACCTAAAAGTAGGACCCTTGAAATCACCCCCTGGTAAAAACCCTGTGTAGAACCCAGTTTAAAAATCCTTGAGAACCGGAGGGAAGGATAAACCTCCCAAAGGAACATAGAGAGGAAAAAGTTGTTAAAACCCCTGAGTAGCTTTAAACGAAAGGAAAAATGTACCGGGCAAACCCCACCGTGCCCCGCCTGGAGAAGTGGCTAGTTAAGAAGGGAGATTGCCCTTGGGAAGCCGGTTCCTTCAAGGGACCCGACCCGCTCCAGATAGTTAGAAGCGCCTTCCAGGATTTCTGTGACAAGGAGAAACCTAGATCGAGCAAAAAGGACAGATATGGAGCTTGGGCACTTTTCACTGCCCTACAGGACAGCGTGTCCCTAATTAGTAAGTTGCAAACAGCACAGGAGGAGCTAGAGGAGAGGTCAGAGCGAGAGCAAGACGCCCTGCATCTAGAAATCCAGACTCTCAGGACTAAGCTAACTGAACAGGAAAAAGAATACGAGAGAAGAGCAGTTGAGTGGCGTGCCGAACGCGACAATTTCATACTAGAAAAGCAAGGACTAACCACTGCCCTCCAGGACGCTCAGCACAAGGCTGAAGCGGCCACCGCTCGTGCCGATATGGCTGAGCGAGCATTAACTGAGGGACAAGAGGAGATTGCTAAGCTCACCCATGCCGCCCAGTTCATGGCGGACCACAACCAGTCTAAAACCGCAGCCGCGGACCATTCAGCTTGTAAGAGGGAGCTAGAGGCCCTGAAGCGACACTTGGGGATGCAACAGGCCGTAATTTCCGCCGTGCACCCCTCAGCCCTCTTGGCCCTCCCAGAAGATAGTAAGAATAGCTGGGCATCTCAGTCACCCCAGCCCGAGGAAGCCCCACAGCCCCTCCATCCGATAGCTACTAAAGAAATTGTATCCATGGACGAGGACGGCAGGAAAACAGACCGGGTCGTTAAGGAAACCCGCAATTGGAGGCCCGATGAGCTCCAAGCCATAGCAGATCGTATGGGGCCCTTGAACCGAGACACGGCCATCCAGTGGTTCACTCACGTAACCACCTCCCAGCCCTCCGCTAGTGGTTCCGATGTGGCCCAACTGGCCCGCCACTGCGCCAGCCCCGAAATAGTCACAGCCCTCAATGCCTACGTGTCCAACCGAAGGCTAGCCACCCGCAGTCAGTATGGGTCCATCAAGGAGTTATGTGCATTCCTATGGCCCACTAAGAGTTTAAAGGCCCTGTACATTGCAGAATCCCAAAAGCCCGGAGAGGACCCAGAGGCATATTTAGCCAGAAAGCAGCTCCTCGCTGAGCTAGCCGATGAAGTAGATTTAGACGCGAGCGATGTACCCGACTTCGATGAGCTAGAGTTCAGAAGAGCTGTTATAGATGGTCTCAATAGTACCACCCGCCTAGCACTGGCAGGAGTGGAGCCCGGGAGCATCTCATGGGGAGACCTGGAAGCTCGCATCAGGAGCATTGCTGGCCTGTTGCGAGAGACCGGCGCCATCCGCCATGTGAAGTCCCCGGCCTCCCGTAGGAAGGAGAGCGAGCCGATAAGCGCAGTCACTTATGCCAACCATGGCCCCCACTCCCAGTACCGACCGCAGGGACGCAACTCGTACTCGGAGGCAAGGGGAGGAATCCTGCGGGGAAGGAGTAGCAGTTTCAACCGGGGAAGAGTGCCAAGGGACTACCGCCCGGGAGTTTCCTTTGCACCCACCCCGAGTTACGGTTCCGCCGCCCAGCAGGGACCCCACGAGCCCCGATCACAGGATGCGCCCCTAGCTCCTTCTCACTCTCGAGCATCGCACCCGTACAACCATCAGGTCTACCCACCTCCAGATCAGTCTAATGCTTGGGGAGCATCACAGGGCGACCACGAGGGCTACCGGGACCGCGGCAGCACGCCCCAGTCCAGGGACCCCCTCCGTTGGGAACTGTGGATGCGCCTCAAAAACATTGGAGCGAACATGGAGCTATTCGATGGGAAGCCCACGTCCGTTCTAATGAAGGCGATCATGGAGTGGGAAGACCAGCAGCAGCCCCCAGTACCCCCGTCGGCGCCCCCTTTACCGCCAGACCCTCCCTTCTCGAGTCCCCCGATAGCTGCGGTCCGGGAACGCCCGAGCCCCAACAACCCCTTTAGAGAAAGTGCCACTTTCACCGACCAGGGCGCAGGATCAGAATAGGGTCGCCCCGAGTCCCAGTCTCCCTCCGTGGGCATAGTTGCCAAACTAAAGCCGGACACATGGGGGAGACCGACAGTGAAGGCAGGGATCGGGACTCCCGGGGAAAAGAAGAAGCCTGCCACCCTCCTCATAGATACCGGAGCTTCACTTAATATACTCTGGCCCACCTTAGTTACAAAGGGAACTCAGACCTCTACTACCATGCAGCTCGCCGGTTTCGGAGGCGGCATGCAAGAATCCCCGGTCTGGCAGGACATCCCCCTCTCCGTTGGGAACCTGGCCACCAGGATTTCGGCATGCGCAAACCGGGGAGAAGATGATGGACTCTTGGGCATGCCATTTTTCCGTGCCGAGGGACTGACCATTGACCTAGCGAATGGGCTCCTGTGGCGCATCCCAGGAGGCCCAGACTTTGTCAATGCAATCCATCGGTGCGCTGCCCTTAAAGCCCCCCTTCCTCTCGCCCCCATCACCGGAGATCCCTGGGTCCAGGACTTTCCCGAGGTTTGGGTGACAGATAAGGCCGAGTGCGGGACAGTGAAGGGCGCCTGCGTCCTGATAGAAGGAAAGGACCCCCCTCCTCAGAGACAGTACAAGTACCCAGCGGAAGCTGAAGCAGGGATAGCCAAGACCATAGAAGGACTCCTTGAGTGGGACGTCATACTTCCGATGCAGTCCATCTGCAACGCCCCATTGTGGCCAGTTCTAAAGGCAGATGGAGTGACCTGGAGAATGACGGTCGACTTCCGTGCCCTGAATGCCACCACCGCTCCAGTTGCCCCGGTTGTGGCCAAGTACAACGAGATCCTGACGGCCATTGCCGCTGGGTCCCGGTTCTACTCGGTCATAGACCTGGCCAACGCTTTCCACTCCATCCGGTTGCATGAGTCTTGCTGGTACAAGTTCGCGTTCACTTTCCGCGGCCAGCAATACGCATTCAAGCGGACACCCCAGGGATTCCACTCCAGCCCTAGCATTTGCCATGCCCATGTAGTTCAGATGTGGAAACGCCTCCAACCTTCCTCGAGGCCCCACGTTCTGAGTTACGTGGATGATATTCTGGTCCACGCCCCCACAGAAGAATTAGCTCACCAAGTCACGAGGGAAGTCCTGGAACTCCTCCGTGAGACTGGGTTCAAGGCAAGCAGGGAAAAGGCTCAATTGGTTCAGACCAGTGTCAAGTACCTGGGTCTGACCCTGGGACCCGAGGGTCGCACCCCGGACGCCCAGCGAATGGAGGTCATTTCCAAGCTGCCTGCACCCACCGATGTCCCCTCCCTTAGAGCCCTTCTAGGAACCTTCAACTTTTCCCGAGACTTCATCGAGTCCTTTGCAGACAAGGCTCGCCCCCTTTATGCTCTCCTCAAGAAGAACACTCCCTGGGAGTGGGGACCGGAGCAACAGACTGCCTTAGCCGAGCTGAAGCGCAGTCTGGCCGCAGCCCCGGCCCTAGCCCATCCGGATGTTACCCAGCCATTCTTTATTCAGTTAGCAGTGTCAGACAAGAGCATAGGAGCCACGCTCACCCAGCAGCAGGCAGGAACCGCTAGGGTAGTAGCCTATGCCTCTCGCAACCTAACCGCAGTAGAGACCAAGTTTAGCCCATGCGAAAAGACTTGCCTTGCTCTAGTTTGGAGTCTGACCCATTGGGAATTTATCATAGGAGGGTCACGTACCATAGTTCAAACCACTCACACGCCTCTCAAATATATTCTGTCTGGCAAAATACAAGATGGACAAGTATCAAACGCCCGCATAGCGCAGTGGACCCTGGCCCTGGTTAACCGCGGAGTAGAGTTTAAAAAGGAAACCACTGAACCACCCGCCCCATATGGCCTGTTAGTAACCGGAACTGAGCATGAGTGCCCCCTGGACCCGCCACCGCAGGATGTATGGCCAGTCACTTGGGGAGTCCCGCTAGGGGAAGCCCGACTGAACGGCTTCACATGCTGGTTCTGCGACGGCTCCTCCTTTCACGTTGGAGGCTCCCCTCGGACAGGCTACGGCGCCGTGCGAGTGAGCGATGCATACACTCTAAAGGGTCCAGCCCGCCCCCATTCCAGCCAAGCGGCCGAGGTGCGAGCGCTTCTGGCAGTGCTCGAGTTTGAGCCCCCAGAAAGCCCACTCGCCATTTATACAGACTCGGATTGGACGGCCAAAGCCGCCATGGTCTGGCTCCCGGTATGGCAGAATCAGGGGTGGAAAGCTAGCGATGGGAAACCCGTAGCCCACCTACAGCTATGGCAGCAAGTAGCCGCGCTCCTTCAGTCCCGCACAGGCCCAACGCAGGTTGCCCATGTCAAAGGACACCAAAAGACAAACTCAGAGACTGCTTATTGGAATGACCAGGCAGACCTCGCAGCCAAGGCAGCCGCCACAGAAAAAGCTCCCTTACCGGAACCAGCCACCGATTGTCCCCTCCACCCTGTCACCACCCGGGCACAAGCCCGCAGCCAGGCTCAGGGAATCGCAGGAACACTAGACCTAGCACAACTGCAGATATCTGACCCAGAAGTAGCTGACCTCCTAGCCGCAGGAAGAGATCAGACAGGATCACAAGGGGCAGCGTGCCTCATTTACATAGCCAGGATCCCCCGCGCCAAGATGACCCCTGAATAACCCAGACCCAGTGGCGCCGGCAGATCTCGGCCGCCTCCGCCGCTTTTCGATAAACGCTGCCGAGCACCTTCGGCTCCACTTCGGCCCTTTCCGCCAGTAGCCGCCAATCCCGCCTAATGACATCTTTTCCCTTGCCCGTCCCGTATAAGGGAAAAGAAGGGGGGGAGACATATTGAAGATATAATGAAGCCCTGCCAGGCCTCCCAAGTAAGGGCAACCTAAAAGCACCCCACACCCATATGCTTCGTGCTCCGTGTAGCTCCGTGTATTTTTCTTTTTGCGCTCAGTGTATTTTTCTTTTTCGCTCGCCCAGTGTACCTTTCTTTTTTTTAAACCAGAAAATGGGGCCTCCCGAGGGAGTCCCTCCAAAAATTGGTTGTCCTGCAAATATATGACGAAGGCCTATTTTTGAAAATTAAAGCGAGGGCCCCCGTCTGCAGCAACCCTTATAGTTAATGGAAACCGCTCTCTAGTTTTTTCCCTTTTAAAACGGCAAAGCCAGGCTGAGCCGGACCGATAGCCCTCAGCCCGCAAAATAAAAATAGCCCGCCGCCAAGCAAGGGGCACCTGAAGGCCACACAGTCTAGGCATCCAGGAACCCCTGGGGCGAGTTTGCATAATCCCGCCTAACGTACAGCCGACCCTCTCGACGAAAAGACGTTACCCTCTGAAATATACATGCTTTAGGAAGAAGCCCCCGCATAGGAGTTCCCCAGAGCAACAAGCTGGAAGGCTCGCTTAGTGCCCCTGGGACTTCTCGTTCAAACCCCGCTTAACATACTGTGCTGGCAGAAAACCACCCTCCTTTTTTCCCCGCTTTACTTCATTTATTTTGCTGCAACAAACTCAGGGAACCTGTACTTATATCCGCAGGTCTCCCCAGGATACTTTCACTACAGAAAGGAAAAGAAGGCCAGGAGATGAGGCACCTGGCTACTCTGTGTTTGCTCGTGCTGGCAGGCACCCTAATAGAGGGACGCCCGTCCAAATTAATGCCCTACCCCCACTGGAGATGTATCAATACCCTAGCAGGGAATGAAATGATGGTCTGCAAGGTTGTGCAGCAGATTAATATGACCACCCCTACGGATCGCACAAACTTCCGCAGTTGCGAAGAGCAGTGGATCCGGCCCCCAGAGCTTGTTATTTTATGTGTGGGAGTAAAAACCATGTCCCAAGAATTAGTATGCTACTCGCCTACTGATACGGTTTCACCTCTCGCTCCGATTCCTTGTATGTTCCTTCCCCGTATCAGGCCAGCCCCCACCGCAGTCCCGGTGGTAGACAAATATACCACCCCTGCCAACTTCGAAACCTCGCCATTTGTCCCTGAGGCTTTCGGACCATACTGCGAAGTTATTTTAGTGTCGGCCGCAGTATGGAAGGCAGGAGACCCCTTTAGAATGACCATCCTACTAGGCACCACTGCCACTGAAACTGCATCAGTCACTGTCACGCCCCCTTCAGGCGCAGTTCTCTCCTTTGCTATAGAGCGCTGGGAGAACCTGACCTGGATTGTAAAAGAGGAAGACCTAGCCAAACACGGCCCACCTGATTGGATACTGGTTCAACAGACGCCCGAATGCCAAACCAAGCCCCTAGTAGAGAAATTTCACCGGCTTGGGCTGCTCTTTGTAAATTTGACTCACGAACCAGGCAATTACTCCCTGCTGATCCGGACACAGGAGACCCACACCATCCAAATTGACCCTTTGATTGCTAGCAATGAACAATTAAGCCAAGGCGGCACGCATATAGTGGACTCCCATGTTTTGAAAACTGACATTCGAGAGAGAGTTCTAGTCCGCCCGCAAATGTGTTTAAAAGAGATCCGCATAGACTTAGCTGAGCTAAATATAACCCAGAGGCTGCCGCAGTGCGCTCCCTATCTGGAGGCCGGTAGCAAGGGTTGGAATGCATGGCTACAACTGTGGATCGATCCCTCCCCCTCTCTCTCGCGTGCCAGACGAAGCATTGCCGACTGGACTGCTCCTGCAGCCGGAGGCTTAGCAATCATGGATTCGGTCAACATTGAGACTCTCGCTAATAAGTTTGCCCATGTCACGACTAGCATCTCCGACTTAGGTAAACCGGTGGTGCAGTCCCTAAATTCCATTTCGAATGGGCAACACGAGATCAGCTCCATTTTAGTTAACTGGGAGAGTCAAATTGAAAGAGATTTTTCTCTGCTGCTCAAAGGAACACAGTCTTTTGAACGCAACGTGTCAATAGCCATGGCATGTATGCAAGCCCAACAATTAAATCAGGCTGTGGCCATGGGGCTAATTCGGCAAGCCACGGACGGGCACTTGCCCCTGGAAATTAAAAGATTGATTATGCCCAAATTGTCACCCATTGAACTGGAGCTTGAATCCTGGTGGTCTCTCGTAAATTCCTCATTCTCACCGACCACCCAGGAGCTTAAATTATTTTTATTAACGGCCAGTGCGCACGAGTCATTCCATGTGTATCCAGTCGTGCCTCTGGGACTACAAGTCAGCGACACCGAAGTCCTCTACGCCCACCACCCCGACCATTGGGCCCGCTTCACCCCGACTGGATGGCAGCTCGTCAGCCTCCAAGGGTGCCAGCATCGAGACCAGACCGGCTTCATTTGCCAGGACCAAGCCTTTGCACCTCATCACCCCTGTGTAGCCCCGCAAGTCGACGCCCTCAACGAGTGCCCTTTCGAGGTCGTCCGGGAGAACAGCTCCGCTGTGGTCTACCTTGGGAAAGGATGTGCCTGCGTGCGAACGGCCTGTGACTTCGTGATCCTGAACTCGTTCCAGCTCAAGCCCGTGATCCCGGGAGTCAACCGCTGCTTCTGCAACCTGTCTTCGGTGGCAGCCTGCGACTTCACCTACACGGTACCGGTCTGGACCCAAGAAGAGATCCTGGTGGCACCCTCCATCTATCGTCATGTGAAGCCCATCTCCCTTGGCATCGGTCTGGAGCTAACCCACGAGCTCCTGGCCCACCCGCAGCTCCACCGCACCCTCCAGAGCATCCAGAGGGACGGGGACACCACTGCTTTGGTTGTGTCCCACAACGGCAAGGAGATTTTGGATCTTGCCCAGCGAATCAAGACCACTGGTGAGCACTCGTGGTGGGAAACCCTCTTTGGCTGGAGCCCCACCGCCACTGGAATTTACAATTTGGCTTTGCACCCGATCGTTGTTATTTTGGCTTTTCAAGTTTTGTTATGTGCCTCACTACTTTATTTGGGCTGTTGGAGCCGCCGACAGCTCCAGCAACTCCAACTGTCTTACCGCCTGGATCACTACAATCCAGACCTCCTCTTGCCTTAAGGGTTGTTCTTGGCGCCCTCCTTTAACCCTTGTTTATTTGCTTATGTTGTTATGAACTATGCTTGTGCCTTTATGTGTACGGATCCTGAACCAGCCCCATGGACGTTTTGCTGCTGGACACCGCTCTGAGGCCCTCTTGTGGACTAGGGGGGGACGTATTCTCCCGCCTCCCAGCCCATGGCCCGCCTGCAAACGACCGCCAGCGGCCCTATCTCCATGAGGACTAGAACTGTGTGCCCGAAGCCCTTCTCGCCGCCTGCCGGCCCTGCTCTGCGGATTGACGCAGACAGCAAGGGGGGGTGGAAGTGTGTTTTGGAACACATGGACTAAGCTTGCTTGTTCCTGTATATATGCAACCCAGTCTAGCAGCTGTACCGCGGACTGAGCCGTCTGTGATCTTTGTTGCTCTATGGCCTTATGAATTTCTTTCCATTGCTTTTATGAATTTCACTCCCATGAATTTAGCCTCGAACTAGCCCCTCCCTCTATCTACTGCAAGTGCGCCCATGATCCTCCCATGAACTGGGATCCCTTTTATCACCCCCTATTAACTTTATCCCTATGAATTTGATTTTAACCTTATGAATTGCCTTTTTAACCTGACTCCCTCCGCCGAGGTAATTCTAGCCTATTTATCATTTTATGAATTTGGTTTTAACTGGGACCCCTCCTGAACGGTCTCTTTTAAAAGGGTATTTAAGTATTGATCTTAAACTTTATGAATTTGGTTTTAATCTGACTGTATGAGTTGGTCTTTTAATTGCGAAGTTTATTTTTCTGCCCCCATGAGCCCTTCCGCCGCTTACCCTCATGAATTGTTTCCACGCACTTGCTTTTACTATTGCTGCTCTCATCTATGAATTGGTTTTAACTTCCTGGTTTATTGCTTTTAATCATATATATATATTTATGGTTTTAATCACCTATGAATTGTCCCACCCTCTATGAGTTGATCTATGCCTGACTTGCACTTCTTCACCTTATATGAATTGTTCCCTCACCTATGAGCTTTGTTTTAACTTCCTATGAAGTAGCCTGCTTTTATTCTTGCATTCATGAATGTATCCATGAATTGCCCTTGCTTTTAATCTTATGCTTATGAATTAATCCATGTATATGAATTGCTCCTGGTTTTTAATGCTTTTAACCCATCATGAGTTACATATGAAGTATTCCCATGTATGAATTGATCAATGTACACAGATATGAATTATTGCTGCTTGTATACATGAATTGCTCATTGCTGCCTATGAATTGCTGTTTATGTTGACTGTAGCACTGAGCACACCCCCTGGTGTGAACCCAGAGACCTGCAGCCCATTGGCTGATCTAAATTGCACTTATTCGGTTAGGTGGTTCTCCAAACCAAATTTTTGAGTGACGCCTCCTCCCCCTTCCCTTCCCACAACTTCTTCGCTCGAAGCTCGACCACCGGACATTGCCGACTACCTCGCCTTTGAAGTCAAGTTCGGAGACCCACGCGCCTGACGTCACGGGGTCTCCGAGGGGGGGAATTGTTGCCAAGTAGGCCCCCTCCCCTGCTTTAAAGCCTGCTATGAACTGTGTTAAAGTTTCCTGCATTACTGTTTCACTACCACACCAAAGATTGCTTTGCACGTGTGTGTCCTGATACACGTGTCAGTTTCCTGCCTGCGTGTCTATTGCCTTACTGCTGCTATGGACTGTGCAGTTTACTGACTCCATGTTTGGTTAACTGCACAAAGGACTCTTTTCCTGGGCAGCCCTGCCCAGACCTGTATCTGGATTTCCCAGTGTGTGTTTAGACTGTGTTACAAGTGTGCCCCGTGCCTGCATTGCCATCTGCCACGGACCGTGCCTGTTCCCTGCTTTGGACTGTGTTTTGTGTGCTGTCTCCCCTGCCTCCATGGAAGCCTGCCTCATATGGGCCCAAGCCGCTGCTAGCAGCCGGGCGCCTGCCGGGGAAACCTCCAGCGAGCCTGGCTAGGCGCTCCCTGGTCAGTTCCCGCCTGGAGCCTCCCGCGGGCCGGTCGCCGAGCTTGCCCTCGCTACCGGGCAGCCTGCTATCCAGCCCCAGCTATGCCCCGCCGGCATCCATGTTCTCAGGCAGCCAGAAGACCCAGGGAAGGAGACTGCTTTGAGAAGCCATTTCGGCGAAGCGGGCACACCACGTCCGCAGCGAGAGTACCTCGCCCCGCTCTGCATATCTTAGGAGCCGCCCAGGAGAAGGAACTAAGTGCCGACCATCCCAAGCACTTAGAGAATGCATCTCAAAGAAACCTCCGCATTCCAGAGCTGATGACATCAGGACAAGCCCTGTCCGCTGGAACATCCTTTCAGCCCACTTGGATTTCCCCCTCCCTCTTTTGTCCCCTCTTCCTGAGGTGTCACTTATCACGATCTGATTACCAAAGTGGCCCATCCAAGCCATTCAGTAGCCCATTAGAACCTTTGTTTTAAACTGTGAGAACCACCAAGTACAGCACCAGCCCCAGGGTACATTTTGGGGTATTTAAGCTGGCCTCCCAGACCACACGGTGCTTAGGCCATTTCCTATCCAGAACCCCTTGCTGTCCGTCTGTGGTCCCAGTGCTGGCATTGGGCCACCCTCGCTGCTGTGTCTCTGCTTTGCTCCAGGATTGTGAGTATTTCCCTTATCATCGTTGGGAACCTGCTAATGCGAGAGTCTCTATATTTCCTACTCTGTATTTCTTAGGTCTTGTGTGTTCTTTGTATGCTTGTGCAAGTTTAGGCTTACGCCACACTAAATACACGTGTTTGGAACCTATTTGTAGTCTGCCTCTTTTTCACTAGAGTGTCTGGGATCGGGACCTCCGTAGACATAGGTTAAGATCCGCGCTAATTTTAAGTTACAGACTGCTACAGCTAATTCCCCATTATAATAAAGAGCAGTTCTGGTAACAGCAGCAGTGAAAAAGGCAAACCTTATGCTTGGGTTAGGAAAGAGTTTGAAAATAGAACAGACAATATTATAATGCCCCTGTATGGATCTCGACTAATAATCACAAGTTGGGGGGGGGGAGTCAATGAATACATGTAGAGAAAATATTTATAAATATATAATAAATAGTAAAGTACAAAGTGACAGTGCTAATGAATATAATAAATAATTCAATAATTAATCAATAAATAGAGTCAATGTAATCACATTTCGCAGAGAAAATCCACACCTGTAAGACAGTTCAATAAATAGTAATACAATACATAGTAAGAGAACCATATAGGAGATGGGAATGGCAACAGCTAAACTGCACTAATCAAAGATTGCAACAATGTTTCTTTCTCATTTCATCTTCTAGGTGTGTGGAAACATATAATATAGTCCAAAGTTCTTACAATGACGTAACTTGCTTATTTCCTCTTCTAGGCGCGTGGAGCAACCAATTTCCAAAGTGAAACATCAAAATTCAATAGATAAGTTGTCCAAATTAAGACACGGAATGGGTAGAAATAATATAAATAAGTTATTGTTAAACTATTTTTTCTCTTTAGGTGGAGTCAACCAAGCAAGAAAAATTCTTCATGGACCCGGAGCAACGAATTTCCAAAGTGAAACAACAAAATTCAACAGGTAAGTCGTCCCAATTAAGAGATGGGATGGGTAGAAATAATATAAATAAGTTCTTGTTATACTCTTTTTTTCTCTTTAGGTGGAGTCAATCAAGCAAGAAAAATTCTTTATGGACCCAACAAGGAACAAGGACTGGCAAAAAAACATCTTGTTTCTTATGGCAAACTTCATCAGAGGTCAATGTATCATCTACTTCTACAAAACCTCAGACCCACAACACAATTCCTGGTTGGTCTGAATTGGTGCACCTGAAGTCAAAGCCGATTATATAGATCTTGGCTCATTTCTAATACTGTGTATATTTCTGGTCACCATATCTCCAAAAAGACATTGTAGAGCTGGAAAAACTGCCAAAGAAGGCAACCAAGATAATTTGGGTGTTGGGACATCATTCCTATGTGTCTGGGACTTTTCAGTTTAGAAAAGAGATGACCAAAGAAGGCTATGATAGAGGTTTATAAGATTATGCACAGGGTACTGAAAGTAGATGAAGTAAAGTGGAAGAAAGTGAAAGTAGAAGAAAAGTGAAGACACAGGATACAGAAGGTAGATGAAGACGCCAAGGTCATCTAGTGAATATGATGGTCAGTAGATTCAAGAAAGACAAAAAGGAAATGCTTCTTTACAAAACAAATGTGGACCGTGCTGCTAGTGAATGTGTATGTGTAGTGCCTTCAAGACATAGCTGACTTAACAAACAACGACTACAAGATTTTTGCGAAAATATTGGCTGAAAGGCTGAAGGCCTGGCTGGTGAAGTTTGTAGGGGAGGAGCAGGCAGGCTTTCTACCAGATAGGCGGATAAAAGACAATCTGAGGACGGTATTGAATGCGATAGAATATTATGATAAAAATCCAGGAAAACAAGTTGGTTTCTTCTTTGTGGATGCTGAAAAAGCGTTTGACAATTTGAACTGGGATTTTATGTTTGCAATGATGGAAAAAGTACAGATGGGTAAGATGTTTACTCAAGCAGTTAAGGCGATATATAAGAATCAATCTGCAGCCATAGTTGTCAACCGAGAAATAACAAAAAAGCTGGACATAAGAAAGGGGACAAGACAAGGATGTCCACTCTCTCCACTGTTATTCGTGATGGTGTTGGCAATTTTACTTAGACAAATACGAGAAGACGATGAAATTAAAGGTTTGAAGATTAAAGGATATACATACAAGGTGAGGGCCTTTGCAGACGACGTGATGGTGATAGTGGAGGACCCTCTTCAAAATATGCCAAGGTTGATGGAGAAGATAAAAGAGTTTGGAGACTTGGCAGGATTTTATATAAATAGAAATAAATCTAAACTGCTTTGTAAGAATATGTCTAAGCAAGAACAACAAGAGTTAATGAGGATAACGGATTGTGAAGTGGTTCATAAAATAAGATATCTAGGTATTGAGATGACTGCAAAAAATATTGATTTATTTAAAAACAATTATGGAAAGCTTTGGCAGCAAATAGACACAGACATGATGGTATGGAATAAGTTAAACCTATCATGGTTGGGTCGTATTGCTGCAATTAAGATGAATGTATTACCGAGAATAATGTTTTTAACGCAGACAATTCCAATTGTGATAGATAATAAGCAATTTGAAAAATGGCAAAGAAAAATCTTAGCCTTTGTGTGGGCAGGAAAAAAGCCTAGAGTGAAGATGAAGGTGTTATATGATGCAAAGGAAAGAGGAGGACTCCAACTGCCAAATTTGAAATTATATCATGAAGCCATATGCTTAGTTTGGGTGAGGGATTGGATGTTGTTAGAAAATGATAAATTATTGACATTGGAAGGGTACAATAAAACCTTTGGATGGCATGCATATTTATGGTATGGAAAGAGTAAGGCTGATGTGATGTTTTTGCATCACTTTGTGAGGCGGAGTCTATTTGCAGTATGGAGTAAATACAAGCGATATTTGAATGAAAGAACACCAGTGTGGATTGTAATTGCAGAGGTTGTGAATCCAAGAACTTACTATGAAGGAGCGGAGTGGATGACATATCAGAACATTCTTAGAGTGGATCAGAATTTATACAATATTAAAAATAATGATGAATTGCCATTTCGATATGGGTGGTTTCAATATATGCAGATAAAAGATTTGTATGACACTGATCGGAGGAAAGTAGGTTTTAGAGTGGAAAATTCAGAATTGGAACAATGTCTACTGCAAGGGGGTGGGAAATTGATATCTAAAGTGTATAAGATTTTGTTGAAATGGTTTACAGAAGATGAGACAGTAAAAGTTCAAATGGTAAAGTGGGCAATGGAATAAATTAAATCTGTCATGGCTGGGAAGAATAGCGGCAGTCAAGATGAATGTGTTACCTCGGATTATGTTCTTATTACAAACAATTCCAATTATTAGAGACACTAAGCAATTCGAAAAGTGGCAAAGGAAGATTTCTGATTTTGTATGGGCAGGCAAGAAACCGCAAGTAAAAATGAAAGTTTTGTGCGATGCCAAGGAAAGAGGTGGACTGCAATTGCCGAATATCAGATTATACTATGAAGCAATTTGTTTGGTTTGGCTTAAAGATTGGATGTCCTTGGAGAACTGTAAGCTACTAACTTTGGAAGATTATAAAAAACTGTTTGGGTGGCATGCCTACCTGTGGTACGACAAATTGAAAGCTGATTCTATGTTTCTACATCATTATGTGAGAAGGAGTCTCTTCACAATCTGGAAAAAATATAAAAGTTATCTGGGCGAAGGTATCCCCTCGTGGGTGGTACCATATGAATCTATTTACCCGAGAGTTATTTACAATAGAGATCAATGTCTGTCCTATAAAAAGATTCTCATTCAGGAACAAAATATGTTAAGAATTAAAACAGAAGAGTTAGGCTCATGTTATGGATGGTTTCAATATAGGCAGATAAAGGACTTATATAACTCAGATCTTTCAAAAAGTGGAATTAAATGGAAAGATTCGGAATTGGAAGAAGCTATACTGCAAGAAAGTAAGAAGAAAATTTCAAAAATTTATAAAATTCTTTTGAAGTGGCACACAGAGGATGAAACTGTTAAAGTCCAGATGGTGAAGTGGGCTATAAATTGTCAAAGAGACATAACAATGGAGTCATGGGAGTATTTGTGGAAAAATACAATGAAGATCTCAACTTGTACCAGTATTAAAGAAAATGTTTTTAAGATGATATATAGGTGGTATTTGGCGCCAAAAAAAATAGGTTATGGAAATGCTAAAATGTCTGATAAATGTTGGAAATGTAAAAGTCACGAAGGATCACTGTATCATATGTGGTGGACTTGTGAGGTAGCTAGGCAGTACTGGGGAGATATTTTAGAAATGATAAATGAGATTTTGCAGACTTCAATAATAAAGAACCCAGAACTCCTGCTACTGAATTTAAATATGGAAGATGTTCCTATACAACATAGAACATTACTATTTTACATGACAACAGTGGCAAGAATACTATATGCGCAGAAATGGAAAGTGCAAGAAATACCATCTATTGGAGATTGGATACAAAAGTTGCTGTACATGGCGGAAATGGACAAAATGACAAGAAGGCTGAGAGACCAGAATGCTGAAGAATTTTTTAAGGATTGGGGTAGATTGAAGGAGTATTTGGAAAAAAAGTGGGACGTGAAGGGGAAACTGTGGCAATTTGAAAGTTATTAGGGGAATTTAGTGGGGACAGTAATCTTTACCATTTAAAGAAAAATTTTAATTATTGTAAAGTTTAAATTTTAAATAGACTTGAGTTTAAGGGAAATTATTTAGTTTATTAAGGTAATAAGAGTTAATTATAGAGAGAAAGAATAGGAAAATAAGTTATAGATTAAGATATGGGTTGGAAAACTGTTGGAAGTCACCAGAAAGGGGGGGAGGGAAAGGGTGGGGGAAAACTGATATTTAGGTTTAATATTTGAAATAATGTTTGTAAATTTGTACTCACCTAATATATATATATATATTTTTAAAAGGAAATGTGGAAAGCATTAGGGTTCCTTTTATCATATGTGGTGGACGTGTGAAAAAGTTAAGCATTTCTGGGGGGAAATAGTAGACGCCATGTCAGATATATTGAAGAAAAAAGTTGTTAGAAACCCAGAATTGTTATTGTTATGTATGAACCTAGAAGACTTTGACAAAATGGACAGGATAATGGTATTTTATATGACTATGGCGGCTAGGATAATTTATGCACAGCTGTGGAAGACAAAAGAGATACCATCGGTGGAAGATTGGATTTTAAAAACATTGAGCTTGGCTGAAATGGATAAACTAACGAGGAAACTTCGAGAGGAAGATATGGAAGAGTATATAACAAGTTGGGAGAAATGTAAGAATTATATAGAAAAAAAGTGGGACGTTAAAGGGAAGGTGTGGTCTTTGGATACTTTCTGAGGGGAGGATAGTGTTCTGTTACTTTGATTTAATATAGAGGTAGTAATCATAATGTTATATTAGAGGTAAAAAATCTAGTTTGTGATAATATACCATTTTATTGATATATGTAGGTACAATATGTTATAATTTACTAGGTTATAACGTCATGAATTGGATAACAATATAAGGGATATTAATAATTTTGAACTTTATAGATATGATAAATTTGTGTAATAGTGCTATCTAAAGATATGCAGTGGTATAGAATATATTACTATGACCCATTCTTAGAATGTAGTATATAGCTATTAATATAGGGGGCATATTATATTGTAGGTTATTGGATATTATTGATAGATAGTACTAAAAGATATGGAATGTTAGATAATGGTATTTATCATTAGATAGGTATTATTATTTTATATAGAGTTTAGTTTGGTTAAGATTTTATTTAAGAGGCAATAAAGGAAATGGAAAACTGTCGGAAGTCAACGGAAAAGGGAAGGGAAAGGGTGGGGGGGTATTATAATATGATGGAAAGTTAACTGTGTATGTTTTTATATCTGTATAATGACCCATCCAATAAAAAACAATTAAAAAAAGACATAGCTGACTTATGGCAACCCCTGCTGGGGTTTTCATGGCAAGAGACTATCAGAGGTGGTTTGCCGTTGGCTGTCTCTGCAAACCTGGTCTTTGTTGGAGGTCTCCCATCCAATTACTAACCCTGCTTAGCTCCTAAGATTTGATGAGATCAGGCTCACCTGGGCTATCGAGGTTAGGGTGCCATAGGATGTAATGAAGGCTTTAAAGGGGGCATAGACAGATTCATGGAGGATAGGTCTACTAGTGATTAATAGCCATGGTGACTAAAGGGATCCTTCATAATCAGAGTCAGTAAACTTCTGAATACCAATGCCAGGAGGCAACATCAGGAGAAGGCCTCAGTCTCTGTGTCCCAGTGTAGGCCCTCCAGAGTAACTGGTTGGCCGCTGTGTGAAACAGAATGCTGAACTAGATGAACCACTGATCAGCTCGAGCAGGGTCTTATGTTCATAACCTCATTTTATTTTTATAACACCAACGCTTGGTTTAGTTAAGCTCCCAATCCTGTAACTGAACCTCTGAAAGAGATTTATCCTATCAAGAGCTGTCAGCCCAATCCCCTCCATAACATCAACCTTGCCAACCAGCATCACCTGTGTCTTATCTGGATCCAGCTTATTCTTTCTCCATCAATTGACCACAGGATCCGGGTAACTGCCTAAGCTTTTTCAATGATGCAACCAACCAAAAGGAAAGGAGGAGCCACTGTGAATGTTGTACACTTTGTTAAGGACACGCTTACCATCCTGAGTAGGGAAAAGACCAAAAGGTATGGTGGGAAAACCTAGGTTCAATCCCTCACGCAACAGTAGCCCAGGGACCAACAATTCAGTGAAACTACAATAGATACCAAAATTGAAAAATAGTATAATTCTGACCAATGAGACAGTGAAAAGTAGCTTTACCTATAAATACAAACAACCATCTCAGTGGAATAAGTACAGAGACCAGTCTCAGGGCCAAGCTACAAGTGACGAAAGACACTTGAACAGCAAGTGGATTGAGTGGAGCGCAAGTGAACAGGGAGAAATACACTTGCCGTTCAAGTGTCGTTCATCACTTGTAGCTTTGCCCTTAGTCAATTTCACAAGACCAAGCCTCCCAAAAAAGAAACACACGGCGCTGAAAATAAAGTCAGTCCATCAATCCATGGGTTCTCAAGTCTTTTCCAAAATTCAGACGTCCGTGTAGTCCAGAAGCCGTCCGCAGTGTAGCAGTAAACAATGTGGAAACAATAAGGTGGACAGTGGTCCTCTTAGATCCAGAGGAGTTAGCCGTGTTAGTCTGTAGTAGCAAAATCAAAAAGAGTCCAGTAGCACCTTTAAGACTAACCAATTTTATTGTAGCATAAGCTTTCGAGAACCACGTTCTCTTCGTCAGATGCATGGTCCTCTTAAGTAGTTATGGTATAGAGAGGATCTTAGGCAGATGTTTCCCAGGGACCAGACCGGTCCCAGGATGGCCCCAACAAGCAGCCAGCAAGATTAATTCATTTAGTTTGTTTCATCTAGCCATGATTTCATCAGGGGGCACAGTCAAAGCCACCAAAGTCCCTCTAAAAATGGAAAATATAACATGGTAGATTTTGTCCTTCTTTGTTATGTGAAACAAACTTACACACATTCACAATCCATAAAACATTGCCTTTATACACTTACCAACAGAAACGGCGAAGCAATTCTTAAGTGCAGTTTATTCTTAGCACGGCAAGGTCAATAAAGACGACAGCCCCACCTATTGTAAGCAGATGTTAAGTACTTCACACACTGGTCACTCATACAGCCTCTTAAAGAGGCAGTGTTCCATAGAACCTCATAGGAAACATGATAAGTAACACTCAGAATTAAGACCCTTGGGCTGCATGCTCCCTAGAGAGTAAATCCATTTAGCTTCCCTCCTGAGAAGGTCTTTTTGAATATGTCTGGGATCTCCCCTTGGAGCAACATAGAGCACCATGTATTTGAGCTCTAGTTCCGTTTTATGATGGACAGCAAAATGCTCCACCAGGGGTGCATCCATTACATGAGGTTTAATACGTGACAAGTGTTTCAGAATACAGACCCTGACTGGGCGCTTGGGGCTTCCAACATAAAGCATTTGGCAGCCACATACAATCAGATAGACTACCTCGCTAGTTTGACAGGTAGAGAATTGTTGAAGCACGATGTCACTCTTCCTACCTGCATTCTTGACAGCCCTACCCGATAAGGCAAGAGGACAGATGCGGCAATGGCCGCATGAAAAATGACCTAAAGGACAGTCAGTGTCTTCTACTCTGTCCCTACAGTCTGAATGAACCACTATGTCACGGATGTTTCTGGTCTGTTTAAAACCCACTATAGGTGGATTCTCGCAACCCTTAATTTCTGACACTAAGTGCCAGTGGCGGAATAATAGATGCTTAATTCTGGTCGCTAGTGGTGTGTACTCTAACGCACACCTAATAGGATCCTCCTTCTTAGGAGTCTTAGATAGAAAGAGATGCTTCCTAGATAATAATGCTGCCCTTCTCTCAGCATGAGTTATGATGTCAGGAGGATAGTTCCTATTCAGAAATGATCTCCTAATGTCCCGAACTCCCCTCTGGAAACCACCTACCTCAGTTGAATTTCTTTTGAGTCGCAGTATCTGGCCATAGGAGATGTTATGCCTAATTGGGGGGGGGGGGGGTGATATGACTGGAAATCCAAATAGGAGTTCCTGTCTGTATGTTTCTTAAAGGGTCTCACCCCAATCCGACCATGTTCATTCCTATAGGTCACGACGTCTAGAAAACTGATGCAATTGGCATTCATATGTGCAGTGAACTTGATTTTAGTGTCCAGTCCGTTGATCCAGGACAGAAATGCCTCCACCTGCTCGAATCCCTTATACAGGATGTACACATCATCAATGTACCTCCTGTAAAAACTAATATGATTCAAAAAGGGGTTATGGTCCATAGTGAATACATATTTTGATTCCAAATCAGCCATAAATAGATTGGCGATGCTTGGGGCAGCTGAGCAGCCCATAGCTACCCCCTTCGTTTGGAAATAGAACTGAGTTCTAAATTTAAAGTAATTTTTCTCCAGAATAAGGTCAAGTAACTGGAGAAGGACTGTGCTGCAGGATAAGGTAAGTGTGGGGCTGGGGCTGGGGCTGGGGCTGGGGTGTAGAGGGTAGAGGGGGCTTGAGTTTGGGCAGTTTGAAGGGCCCTGCCACCGGCACTTGCAAGGCAGGAAAAGGCCCTTTAAACTGTTAAATGCCCCTTCCCCTGCTGCTGTTAAGGCCAGAAAGGGGCATTTAAAACCCACGAACCACGAACTGGTTTGTAACTGGTCCAGTTCCGTGGTTCGGGTTTTTTTGTTGTTGTTCCATGCCCATGTCTACTTGTGATGGATAGACAAAGGTCCTGCCACTTTCTGAAAAACACCAGTCCCTTTTCGTCCTGTTTTGTGTATAAGGAGAGCAGCTGGCAGCCAAGCACCATCCATGGAAGGGTTGGAAGAGCCCAAAGGGAGAGGGGAGTGAGAGAAGAAAGAAAACTCAGTTTCAGTTAGATAGGGTTTGTGTTTCCAGAGTGGTAAGTTATAGCGGTCCTGTCTCAGGAGAATTCAAAGGTCTCAGGGTCTGTCTTTTGATTTATGACAATAATAAAGGTGTGGAGAAAATTGTGTCTTTGCAGGAAGGGGCTGAAAGAAATCCTTTGCTAGGAGACTGTGGTGTCTTGGCATCTAGTCTCTAAAGAAAACTTGACTGCTAACTGCTCTCTATACTCCTAAATGATCAACTGTAACCTTATAAATGAATGGGTCCGACAAGACTATGTTATACCTGTAAACAATGTATATCTTCTTTTCAGAACCCCCTTATTCCTGTATCCATGGGAGTAAATGAAAGTTACTGTGCTTTTTCTGTTTCCCTTATGGGTGCTGAACATACTATATTCAGAAGCCACTTGGGTTAAGTCTGTCAGGTAGAGAATACACTAGTTGAGCTTCATATCATGCTACCTCTGTTCCAGCATTCATTTAAGACGCTGACCTTCATTCAGTCTTGTTTGCTTTCTCTTGGCTCTGGCAACAACAGTTTACAAGATTTTAGATATCTCTAGCATGGCCTGACAGAATGTGGTTTGTGGTGCATTTTGGAACACACTACATTTTAGTTTAATTCCTCCAAGACACTATAGTTCTGAAAAATAAGCTACCTCAGATTTCCAGTGAGATGGATTATTACACCACATTCTCTTGGTTGGGTCCCCTCATCCATAGTTATTCCTTCCCTTTTCTTCACATGCAAGAATTGGGATCTTACCTCATTGCCCTGCACATTTTTGTTTTAGCTTCTAATGTGGATGATGGTGCATCCCTGGTTATACATATATAATCTCTATGGAAATCAGTAGTACTTATTCATGCATAACTGTGGAGAGGGCCACCACTTCAGAGGGCAACGATATCAAAATATCTGTAACACAAATACTGCTAATGTAGAAGTGATTTGTCCTGAGAGAGCACAAAAGCACATAAATGCCTATTCTTTCAAAATATTGTTATAGACCATTTTAAGACATAGCCAGTTTGTTTTTGTAAGGATAGAACTTTCAGATTGCAAAAGTGGTTTAGAGAAACCGCCATCGTCCCTTTGAACTCCAGAGACCACTGGAACTGGGTACCAACCAGACTGACCAAAAACCATTTTGTTTGGATAACACTGGAAATGGAGCCGTTTTTCTTGGGAAACCTTGTAATAAATTGTGGCTCTGTTAAAGTGAATTAGTTCTGAAAAAGCAAAACAGAGACACACATGAATTACAAAATGTGTGAAGCAGAGTAAATTTTAAATCAAATAAGGTGCCTGATGGAAATAATGTTTTCCTAATTTTAACTTTCGGTACGGTTTTCCATAATAAATATGCACAATGTGCTTCATTTACATCATATTTTAATTGCACTGTACATCCTTATCCAGAACTAAATGCCGTCTTTAGAGATTAGTGTTAACTACTTTAATGACAATCAATTTAAAGAATATTTATTGATACAGTAGAACGTTTTTCCTGATAGTAATGCTGTTCAGCTAGACAGCCTGTTTTGTCTTGTGAAGTCCTTATAATGCTTTCCTGAAGGGCAATAGCTTATAATCTTTTATAATTCACGGGAAAAAGAGAAAGATTAAGTAAATGGCTGATGGATGTATGGCAAAATAATCTGGGAGTCTGTGAAAGGTTTTATCATTGGCCTTACTGACAAATGGAGTGGTAATTAAAGGTAGACTGCAACATTTATGAACATCTTTTAATCTATAGATAATGTTTTAAATAGTTTCTGCCTTGGAATATAGTGGGCTGGGCGACAATCTGAATGTATTACTGCTGTTGTCTTGACGACAGTCCAGAATTCTTCAGAATCCCTCTCAACAAGTCATTCTCTGAAGGCAATTTGCTATTTTTTTCCTTCCAAATTCCAGTGAAAATGTACATTTGCAAACCAGCTCTAGACCACAACCATGCTGGGTTAAAAGGGACTGTTTTTGCTTAGATTTCATTTCTCACTGCTGTTGTTGAATCCCAAGCAATTTACTTGGAGAAGTTATTTTGATGTATCATGTAATGTATACTTAGGGGTTCATAACTTATTTCTGATTCCTTGCTGAATATTTCTGGAAACACAGCCCTGAAACAAAAGCATTGCAATCTAATGATGGTCTCTCTTTATCTCAGATGTGAAAAGAAAACAGCAGGAATGAGTTATAACAACAGCAACAGTTCATTTGTATACCGCTCTTCTGGACAGATTTGTGCCCAGACTGGTGAACAAAGTCAGAGTTATTATCCCTACAATGCAGCTGAGGAGCTGAGGCTGAGAGGAGTGGCTTACCCAAGGTCAGCAGGTGAATTCATGGTAGTAGTGAGATTTGAACCATCAATGTGTTGCATTGCAGTCCAACTACTTATTATATCACCTCTCAGTACATAAACACCTGGATTCTTTAAATGAAACTAAATTCTCAGGGCTAGATGAATTGTAATTTCTGAGCTTCTGTCCATTAGTTTTGAGAATTCTTGGAGAACAGGCAAGGTACCAAAAGACTGGACGCAGGCAGATCTTGCCCCTATCTTCTGTTCCACTCTACTGTCTAATGAGATCTGTTGTGCTTACCCAGAATATGTATTGATATTTTATTGTTTTATGTTCGGCTTGACGTCTGTACCTGGAAAAGTTTTAGAACAAATCATCAGTCCTTGAGCATTTAGAAAGAATGGCTGTGATTAGTAAGAACCAGCATGGGTTTCTTTTGAGAAAATTACTACCTTGCTGGATCAAGGGAATGCTATAGACTAAGTTTATCTCCATTTCAGTAACGCCTTTGGTAAGGTTCCACATAATATCCTTGTTGACAAGTTGGTAAGATGTGGTTTGAATCTGTAAGTGGATGACAGATCACACTCAAGGAGTGCTTATTAATGGTCCCTCATCTTCTTGGAGAAGAGTGACAAGTGGAGTGCTTCAGAGATCGGTCCTGAGACCTGTTCTTTTAAATATTTTTATAAATTATTTAGATGAAGGAATGGAAGGAATGCTTATTAAATTTGCAGAAGATACTAAATTGGGAGGGGTGGCAAATACGGTAGAAGACAGAGTCAGGATACAGGATGATTTTGACAGGCTGGAAAACTGGGCTAAAACAAATGAAATGAATTTCAACAAAGATAAATATTAAGTCAATCAAATGTATAATTATAGGATGGAGGAGACTTGTCTTGGCAGTGGTATGTGCAAAAGGATCTAGGGGTCTTAGTGGACCATACAGTGAACTTGAGTCAGCAATGTGATGTGGTAGCTAAAAAGGCAAATGCAATTTTGGGCTGTATCAACAGAAACATAGTGTCCAGATCACACGAAGTGATGGTATTGCCTTACTTGGCTCTGTTTAGAGCACACATAGAGTATTGTGTTCAGTTTGGGGCATCACAATTTAATAAGGATATAGACAAGCTGGAACGTGTCCAGAAGAGGGAAGCAAAGATGGTGAGGGATCTGGAGACCAAGTCCTGTGAGGAAAGGTTGAAGGAGCTCAGTATGTTTAGCCTGAGGAGGAGAAGACTAAGAGGTGATATGATAACCATCTTCAAGTACTTGAAGGTCTGTCATATACAGGATATGGAGTTGTTTTACGTAGGCCCAGAAGGTCAGACCAGAATCAATGGGTTGAAATTAAATCAAAAGGCTAAACATTTGGAAGAATTTGCTAACAGAGTGGTCCCTCAGTGGAACAGGCTTCCTCAGGAGGTAGTGTGCTCTTCTTCTTTGGAGTTTTTTTAAGCAGAGGCTAGATGGCCATCTGACAGCAATGCTGATCCTGTGAACCTGGGCATATCATGAGGAGGAGGGCAGAAAGGGTTACATCAGTGCTTTGTTCTTGTGGCTCTTTCTTGCACACCCGGGGTGGTGCTGATCACCACTTTAGGGTCGGGAGGCAGTTTTCTCCAGGCCGGTTTGGCCAGGGATGCTGGAGGTTTTTTGCTATCTCTTGGGCATGGAGCAGGGGGCACTGGGGGTGTGGGGAGGAAGGTAATTGTGAATTCCTGTATAGTGCAGGAGTTTGGACTAGATGGCCCTGGAGGTTCCTTCCAACTCTATAATTCTACTTAACCACTATGCTACACCAGTTCAACGATTCTGTATATGTTCATATGTGCACATGCATAATCTGCATTGGTTCCCAATCATTTCAGCAGTGCGATACAGTCTGAACACACAAAGGAAAGCATGAACAGATCACCTTCCTATAACAAAATGAATGAAAGATACTAAGGGGAAATAGCCTTGAGGGTACAACATGGAAGACCAGAGAACTGTAAATGCCTTGAACCCCTTGGAGGAAGGACATAATACGAACATAAAAGATGTCCAGAGCTGGCCACTAAGCTTCTGGAGCTTAAAACATTAGTAGAATAGGCATGCAGCCTTGAAAGACCCCACATGATTGGAGACTAGGGGTGTGCAAGGAAAAAACTTTCGGCTTTCTTGTTTCGGGATTACCCGAAACAAGATTCTCTACCGTTAAAGCCGAAAGCCGAAACAAGAATCTCTTTCGGGATTCGGGATTCGGGATTCTTTCGGCATTCTTTCGGCATTCTTTCGGGGTTTTTTTTGGGGAAAATGCCTCCGTCTTTCAGGACGCCTGGAGGAGGCATTTTCCCACCAAATAAGCCCAAAATTGGTGGGGACCTTCCTCTAACCCTTCTCTAACAACCACCCAAGTTTCAGACAGATTGGACTTTGGGGGGCCATGTTATGGCCCCCCAAAGCAGGTCCCCCCATCCTCCCCATAAGAAAGCAAAGGAGCAGCATATTGTTAGCATGCTGCTGCTCATCTTTCTTCATTATTTCCTATGGGGAAAAAATGAAGAGGCAGGCTTCCTTTGCCAGGGGTGGCATTTTGCATGCAAAATGCCCCCTTACCCTCAGGGGCCCTTCTCCCACCCCTCCTCCCACCCCCCACCAAGGCTCAGCCTGCTCCCACTTGGGGGGGGGCATTTCATGGCCTCCCCAAGTAGGTGCTCTAATCTCTACCACTGACAGCTGGGGGAGGCTTGTGTTGCCAGGGGTGGCATTTTGCATGCAAAATGCCCCCCAACCCTCTGGGGCCCTTCTCCCACCCCTCCTCCCACCCCCCACCCAGGCTCAGCCTGCTCCCACTTGGGGGGGCCATTTCATGGCCTCCCCAAGTAGGTGCTCTTTTCTCTACCACTGACAGCTGGGGAAGGCTTGTCTTGCCAGGGGTGGCATTTTGCATGCAAAATGCCCCCCAGCCCTCTGGGGCCCTTCTCCCACCCTTCCTCCCACCCCCCACCCAGGCTCAGCCTGCTCCCACTTGGGGGGGCCATTTCATGGCCTCCCCAAGTAGGTGCTCTAATCTCTACCACTGACAGCTGGGGGAGGCTTGTGTTGCCAGGGGTGGCATTTTGCATGCAAAATGCCCCCCAACCCTCTGGGGCCCTTCTCCCACCCCTCCTCCCACCCCCCACCAAGGCTCAGCCTGCTCCCACTTGGGGGGGGGCATTTCATGGCCTCCCCAAGTAGGTCCTCTCAGCCCCTAAAGTCCACCCCTCACAGCCCCACACAAACCCAATTCCCCCCCAGCTGCCACACACAGACCCAAATCCCCCCAGTAGCCCCTCACAGACCCAAATCAACCCCCACCTGCCCCACACCCACCATAACCCCAGGAACAGGCTGGCCTGCCCTCCCCTTTTGGGAACCCCTAAACTCTCTTTCCCAGGGCAGTTCTGCACAGACAAGGGGTGCCACAATGGTGGCAGTGCCAAATCGTCCCTGGGAAAGAGCACCTGCCCTGGCACACAGACAACCACCCCCCTGACCCCCCCACCACCCGCAGAGAAGGCTGGCCAGCCTGCCCCATTGTTCCCTATGCTGGGAACCAACCTCCCATCAAAGAAGGGAACACAGACACACAATCATTAAGTTTAAAAAACCTTTATTTTCTCATTTTTAAATTACAAGTGGTCAACAAATCACAACATATTACACTTATTGTCCCTCACAGCACAACACAACACAATTAACTACACATCAGAGAATCTTAAACACAATTTTTCTTTTGAAATGGACAAACAGTAAAGTTTTGAACATTACAACAGGTTACATAGTGAGCGGGCACAACAGGGCATGGAAACAGAAGCCCACACTAGATGATCATAATAACTACCAGCCTAATACAACTCTCCCTCCATAACATGACTTAATGGGGGGGAACCACTGCAACAAAATCCCCCCCCAACCCTCTGGGGCCCTTCTCCCACCCTTCCTCCCACCCCCCCACCAAGGCTCAGCCTGCTCCCACTTGGGGGGGCCATTTCATGGCCTCCCCAAGTGGGTGCTCTGCTCTCATCTCTACCACTGACAGCTGGGAGAGGCTTGTCTTGCCAGGGGTGGCATTTTGCATGCCAAATGCCACCCTTACCCTCAGGGGCCCTTCTCCCACCCTTCCCCCCACCCCCCACCACATGCATTCCTTGACAATCAAGAAATCTGGAGTTAAATATAATGTGCATGTAAGTCCCTCAAAGACAGAAGCAATATGGAGGTAATGACCCATTTGATTTCCACAACCTCAGACACAATTAGGGATCCGTTTCCCCTTGGTGGGGGATCCCCCACTCTCACCTATCACCCCGAAGGGGGAAAGTCAGTGAATGAGCCTTCAAGGTACGCTCCAGGGGCTGCTGCCGTGATGTCACTGATGTCATCTGGCTGCCCTGAGAGTATTCCTGTGCTTTGCAGTGGGCTGATTTGGGCCCTACAGGCCAAAGCAGGATCCCTTGTGGCCCAAATCTGCCTGCTGTGAATTGTGCGTGCTCCCCAGCCTTGTGTGATGATCACATCACTTCCTAGAACAGACATCATCATGCCAGAGCATTGCCATGAAATGATCATGCGTGTGTGAACAGTCCCTAAGTATCCTGTAGGCTTCAGTGATGGTATAGTAATGTTTTCACTCACATTATAGAGAGAGAGAGAGACAGAGAAGGGGGGGAGGCACTGAACCTAGATTATTTCTTCTATTTTACTGTCCCCTTCCAAAGCCAGGGTGGCATTGGCACAATGCCCCCCTCCCCCCGGCCAGAGCCTTAGTACCAGTATGCATTGACAGGCCCATGCATCATAGTCCTTTTTGAGACCCAGCCAAGTTGTGTGCCTTTTGGAGAAAAATGTTCAAGTTGCTGGTGGGGGTATGAACAATTTTTAGATATCCACTGTAGTGCAATGGCTAGAGAGTTGGTCTAGAATCTGGCAGACTCTGATTCTGTGCCTTGTAGGCTTGATGGATGTTCTTGGCTCAGCCTAAGTAAACAATTGTGTTGTGTTTTCCAGAGGCAGTCTAGGTGATTTTGGGGCCCTGGACAAATGTTCTGGACGGGGCCCCAGAACCAGTGCCGCCCCACCACTGGCTCCTTGCCAAGGCCAAGCAATTTGGTCACCTAGGCCCCAGATAGAGTGGGCAGGAGTGCGTTGTTTCCTTCCTCCCCCCCCCCTCCACCCCCTCATACAACTAAGAAGGCCATCGGTGGATGGAGTCACTCCAATGTGAGGCATGGAGCAGCTGTCTATTGTTAGCCTGGTTGTGATGAGGGTGAAACAAATCAAGGGAGAACAGCAATGTGTAAACCACTCTAGGTTCCCATGGGGGAGAAAACCGGGGCATAAGATAAACCTTTAATTTGGTGGGGAGGGGGTATATACATTTTATGTGTATGTGTCTGTATGTTTTATGCATTCAAATCACTTGTGGTGTACTTTAGAATTATATTGAGCTCCACAGTATCCCAAAAACCTTGTCCATGTATTGCAAACCGAAGTCAATCTACCACATCTAGGGTATTCTTCTTTTCCCTACTGCCTTCAATTTTTCTTAGCATTATTGTCTTTTCTAGTGAACCTTGTCTTCTCATGATGTGACATAAGCACTATCATCAATTGATATCTTCAAGGGAGAAAGCAGGCCTGATTTGGTCTGGATGCCACTTACATGTCTTTTTCGGAGTCCATGGTACATGCAAATTGAAACTTTCTTCCCACTTCACAGTGTGAATGCTTTTTCCTCCTATGAGCTTTGTCTAAATTTTACTGTACTGATACTGCTCATTTGGCCAAAAGGCCTGCCCTTGATCAATGCCACATTAAATACTTCATAATAAAAATATGTTTTTAGAACCATTTAAAAGTGTCTTTAAGTGCCATACGCTGATTTAAAAAAACATAAGCTAAATGTTTGGGAACACAACCAGATATGTGAATGACTGAAATGCAGCCCAATCCCACTGCTACTTAAAATCCATTTTTGATGGAGGTCTGGATTGTCTTACAGTGGTGTAATTGGGCTTGGAATCAGAAACCTGGAAGTGTTCCATGGGGGCTACAACTTTCATGCCAAGGCTAAGAGGGTGGGAACGGGATCTCTCTGGGGTGGCAAACTCTGGCCTTGGAAGTTACTGGCAATTTGGGGGTGGGACTTGTGGAAAGGAAAATCTGAGTAGGGATCTCCCCCAGAATCCATGGTCCGCATTTGCCCTCTAAAGAGATTGCCCTTGGAAGCAGCCAGTTTCTCTGTAGGGAACTACTCTCTCTAACCTGAACTCAAGCCCAACCAGGAGTTTGGCAGCCCTAGGAAAATTTCAGAAAAAGATGGCAAAGGAGGGCCAGCAACTGATAGAGGCATGGAAGCCCACACCAGGACAGTAGCAGGGGCCTACTTGGGCACAAGGGACGACCAGTGCTCTCATCCCCCATAGTCCACTCCTTACAGCCCCACACAAACCCAGTTCCCCCACCCCAGCTGCCACACACAGACCCAAATCCTCCACTCAGCCCCTCTCAGAACCAAAACCACCCTCAGCTGCCCCACACCGAGTACCCCAGGAACAGGCTGGCCAGCCTGCCCCATTGTTCCCTATGCTGGGAACCAACCTCCCATCAAAGAAGGGAACACAGACACACAATCATTAAGTTTAAAAAACCTTTATTTTCTCATTTTTAAATTACAAGTGGTCAACAAATCACAACATATTACACTTATTGTCCCTCACAGCACAACACAACACAATTAACTACACATCAGAGAATCTTAAACACAATTTTTCTTTTGAAATGGACAAACAGTAAAGTTTTGAACATTACAACAGGTTACATAGTGAGCGGGCACAACAGGGCATGGAAACAGAAGATGATCATAACTACCAGCCTAATACAACTCTCCCTCCATAAAACGACTTAATGGGGGGGAACCACTGCAACAGGGTCCAGCAGAACCTATGTCATTTCCTGTGGCTGTGCTTTCAGTTCAGACACACAAAGCTGAACTGGGCACTTCCAAGGCACTGGACAATGGTATTTCTGGAGCAGTTCTGCAGAGGTCTCCCCCCACCCCCCACACCAGCCTCAGAATTTACCTGGGAACATCTGTGAGAGATCATCATTGGCCGGTGCCCATCCACCACTCTTCCCGCATCCCCCAACCATGCAAACCCAACATTAACATCAAAATTTTTTTTTTTTAAAACATGAACATTCAATCAACTTTTAAAAAACATAATCACAACATTTTTTTGGGTTTTTTTTTTTAAACATGAACATTCAATCAACTTTTAAAAAACATAATCACAACATTTTTTTTGGTTTTTTTTCCTTTTTTTTACATGAACAGAACATCAACTTTTAAAAAACATAATCACAACATCTTTTTGGGTTTTTTTTTTTTTTACATGAACATTCAATCAACTTTTAAAAACATAATCACAACACTTTTTTTTGGTTTTTTTTCCTTTTTTTTACATGAACAGAACATCAACTTTCAAAAAACAGTACAACAATTCTTCTTCAATTTTTTTTTACAAGGATTTCATCTGATAAAAACACCTAAGCAATCCCTATCTAACCTGTTTCTCCCTCCAGTAGCAATCCATGTTTCTGGGGCATTATTTTTCATAATAAATTTGGTCCCACAGGGTATGTCTCAGTGATGGGAGATGTTTTGAATACCCTGGGGGGGGGCTTTCAAATTGCTGGGTGTTTTCCCTTTGCCACTGGTTCCTAACCACCCTCCCTCTACTGGCCGGTTTTAACTGTATATACAGGGTTTTATACAGGGGAGAGCGCGATTCCAAAGGATTGGACTCATAGAGGATGCAGGCCACAAGTTGGGCTCACCTCAGTCACTCTGGAAGTCCAGTCCTGAGAAATCGAAGAGGCGAGAGTTGACCTTCAGGAAGGTCAACTGCTCGACTCTCCATGGGAGAAGGCGAGTGCGATGTGGGCCGACAATGTCGCCCGCATGTGAAAAGACGCGCTCGCTCTCCACGCTCGTCGGAGGGCATGAGAGCAGCCGCTGCGCCTCGAGGGAGAGGTCCGGCCAGACCGACTCCTTCCTGGCCCAGTAGCTGAGCGGATCGGTGGAGAGCGACTCGCAGGGCTCCGCGAGGTAGTCCCTGACCATCGCCTCCGCTGGATCCTCTCTCACGGTCCTCACGACCCCAGAGGGGACGAGGGCCCACCGGAGCATCTCCATCTCCATCGGCACTCCGGTGGTGGCCTCGGGGGGGGCCTGCGCAGAGGGGGCGTCAGAGGGACCCGCACGGCAGGGCCCCTCTTGCATCCCCCCTGTCGACAGGTGTCCCCTCTTGGCCTGCCTGCGCCTCACCCAAGAGCAGAGGCCGTCTCTGGCTTGGGTGAGGTTCCCGTCCCGCTCGGCGAAAGTGCCCTTTATGCGCGGGTCACACATGGTCGCCAACATGTATGACTCTTCCTTAGTGAGAGGAGTTAGCCTGGCAGCTATGCCCTGCTGCAGCCTTCTCACTAATGCGCGCACCGCTGGAACAAGGTCAGCACGGGGCGCGACCCGGTCTGCAAGGGTGGCCAGATTCCTCTGGAGCGTGTGCACCAGGGGAATGACCAGACCGAGGGTCGCCGTGTCTGACGAGACCGCCACAGTGAAGTCCTTGAAGGGCTTCAGGACCTCCACTGTCTGGGTGATGGTGAGCCAATCCTCCCGGCTGAACTCACCCACCTGACTCGCACCGCGGTTCTCGGAGAGCCACGCGTGGAGTGCGGCCTTCTGCTCCACCAAGCGCTCAAGCATGGAGCAGGTGGAGTTCCAGCGAGTGCTGACGTCAGTGATCAGAGCGTGCTCTGGCACACCTGTCCTGACCTGTGTCTGGCGCAGTTCGTGCGTGGCCTTCACGCTGCGCGAGAAGTGACCCGTGAGCCTCCGACATTTCTGGACAAGTAACTGGAGTTCACGGGTCCGGGTATCCACGGGTTCCTTCGAGGAGCCCAACCCCAGCGCATCTCTCACCACTAGGTGAAGCTTGTGAGCGGCACAGTAGACGCTCTCTCGGCTCACTAGATGCGCCGCTGCCCTCATGTTCTTGCCACCGTCCGTCACCATGCATCCCACGGTGGCGGGTCCCTGGCCTATCCACTCGTCCAACTGTCTCCTTAAGGTGGCAGCGATGTTCTCCGCCGTGTGGGACACGTCGAGCACCTCGGCGTGAAGCAAGGCCTTGCAGTAGCCGGCCTGGCGGTCTCGCATCCTTCCCTGTCTAGCTGTGCTAGGCACCTCCCCCCGGCCCCCACCCAGAACCGACTCGGGTTCCCACCAGTGAGCAGTAAGCGAGAGGTACGCTTGCTGCACACTTGGGCAGGTCCAGATGTCCGATGTGAAGTGCACAGTTCTCCCGGCAACCCGGGACAGCTGTGCCTTCACATGATCCCTGGCAGCCCTGTAAAACGAGGGCACCACCGATCTGCTCAACGACGTGCGAGCAGGGACGGCGTACCAGGGAAAGCAATCTTGGAGCAGCCCTGAGAAGCCGAAGTCTTCAACTACGGAATACGGTTGCCCATCCACTGCTATCATGTTGAAGATGTGGCGCGTGATGCGCCTGCTCGCCCTCCGGATCCCCTCTCTGGGCACACTAGCGCCCTGCATACCAAGCATCTCCGGGAGAGAGGCTTGGCGTCCCTTTCCTGCAGGTACCCTTAGGGGGAGAGCACCAGAGGAGCCTGCCTCCTTCTGGCTAGCTGGCGGCCGTGCGGCGCCACTCGAACCCTCCTCCCGAAGAAGCACCGCCTGGTGGTGCCTCTTCATATGGTACCTCATCCCAGACGTGGAGAGATGCCACACATCTTTGCCACGGCTGACGCGCTGCCTACAATGCAGGCACAGGGCTGCTCGGGGATCCTCCGCTGCCTGGAAGTGCTTCCAGATTTCGGAGGAAAAGGGCAACCCACGCTTCCCAGGAGAAGCGCTTTCCGGATCACCCTGAGGCACCTCCTGTGAGGTGCTCTGGCCGGACACACCGTGTCCCACTCTCGGCCGGGCAGGTGGGGATGGACGAGGCTGAAGGGGCAGAGATGTGGGCTCTTCCACCACAGTCTCTGCCTCTTCCTCCCGCGTCCTCTCCTCCTGCACAGCCGCGAGAGGCCTGCTGCTGGCCTCAGAGGAAACTGGGGTGGACCGCCCCAGGGGGGGTCTCACGGGCAGTTCCTCCAACATCCTCCGGGTTCCTGGGGTGAGCGGGAGCGCAGGGAAAGTCATGTGCTCCGCGCCTCCCCAGGAGACACCACATGCTGCCCCTCCTCCAGCAGCTGGCTCGCAACCACTGGAGGAGGAGGAGCCTCAGCAGCAGGCCCCCGCCCAGTGCCAGCCCCTGCCTCACGCACCCCGGGTTGGGGGTGGCCCTCCAGCAGCTGCCTCAGGAAAGAGAGTCTTGCGAACCCTCTTCCTGTCACCAGAAGCCAGGCTGGTGAACGGCAGCAGCGCAGGGGAGGGCCTCCTCCGCTCAGATGGAGGGGCTGCCGCAGCAGTCCCCCCTCCCCTCCCCTCCTCCCCTCTAGATTTCTCCCTAGCCTTTCCCCCGGGGCCCCTCTCTGCTTTCCTCTCCGACATACTTTCCCCTCCCCAATTCAACCCTAACTAATCAGAAAAGATTTAGAAAACAAAGGTCAACTTTGTTTTCAAGACCTAACTAACCTGCTCTAAATCTGTGCTTCTAGTGGCTCTGTGACTTGGAGATGAACAATCAAGTGCCTTTTTAAGCAACCCTATTTATGTCAGGGAACCTGAGCCTGCCAATCAGCTGAATTCCTCTGGAATTGAGCTGGCCCTAAACCCCAATAACAGGTGACAAAGCCTTAAACACTCACACACTAGTATGCCCGGGCCGGCCTGGCACCACCACGGGTGCCAGAGATGGGCAGTGGAACCCTAGTTATGGGGGCACTAATGGGAAGCCTATTGACAGCTATTACAAATTTTTATATATATATATATATATATAGAATTCAAACCTAACACTCACTCACTAATGCTTTCCCTGCTGAGTCCCTATTTAGTTTTTAAAAAAAAACTAGGCTCGGTTTCCCTAATAATTATGTTGAGGGCAATTATCCACTGATCACCTACCAACTGGCCTACCTACCTAAGAGACACTATTTAGCGGGACCGATGTATCTGTGGTATGTCGGTGTGGGGTGTGGATGTGGTGTTTTGAAGATGAGCCTCCCCCCTCCCAAGCTAGCAAGAACCCACCCCCAAGGCCACCCAAATGTGAACCCGGACTCGCTCACACTAACACCAGTCCTGCAGTCCAGCGATGTTCAGGCGGTCTTGCAGCTGGTCCTCCTCTCCTCCACGATGCTGTCAAGAAAATTGGAAATGTTAGCAGAGTCAACACCACACGCCGCACACGCAACCCCCAAAATTCAAGGCCCCGTTGCACAAGCCAAGTCAGCCCCCCCCCCTGAAAGGCTAGGGCCAACCAGCAGCAAAACAAAACACATCCACCCAGCAGAGCTTCTGGCCTGTGCAGGCCAAAAGCTGGCACACTCATTTTTTAGTCCTGTGAAACAGTAGTTCATGCCCACCCCACACTCAAACTTGAAAAATGAAACATGAAAGAAAGCAGGCACTGCGATCAATGCTGGCCCCCCTAACCCCCAAACAATATCCTCTTGCCCAACCAGAAAATGCCCCCCCCCCCAGCCCAAGCCATAAAGACAGAGCCAAAGCATATGCTCGCAGGTAGGCACAGCAGCAGACATAAGCTCAAAAACCAAATTTAACAACAACCCTACCAGTCCACCAGTGCAGATGTCCAGCAATGTTGATCCTCCACGCAGAGATCTGCAGGCCGATGTCCACCAAGTGCAGTCCAGTCCAGAAGAGGTCCACCAACGATAAACAACCTGAATGTGAAGCAAAACAGTGAGTGCCAGGCCAGCAAACGGGAAGGGTTACCAAAGCCGGAGCAGCAGGCCTGTGTGTGGGCCGAAGGCTGGCACAGTTGATCAGGACGGAGCCTGTTGGGAATCCTTGCAAGCAGGGGACCAGACACAGAAAAGCAAGCCACACCATTCCAGATTGTGGAGCACAACTGTGAGTGCCAGGCCAGCAACCAAAAAGGGTTACCTTGGCCAAAGCAGCATGCCTGTGTGTGGCCCACAGGCTGGCACAGTTGATCAGGACGGAGCCTGTTGGGAATCCTTGCAAGCAGGGGACCAGACACAGAAAAGCAAGCCACACCATTCCAGATTGTGAAGCACAACTGTGAGAGCCAGCCAGAAGAAAGGCTTCTGGCCTGTGTAGGCCCAAAGCTGGCACACTCTTGTTTTAATCTTAAAACAGTGGATCAAGCTTAAAGAAGGCAAGCACAACAACCAATGCTGAACCCCCCCCCCCCACCATCAAACATTGTCTGCCCAACCTGTCCCCCAGGCCATACCTGTGTGTGGCCCACAGGCTGGCACAGTTGATCAGGACGGAGCCTGTTGGGAATCCTTGCAAGCAGGGGACCAGACACAGAAAAGCAAGCCACACCATTCCAGATTGTGAAGCACAACTGTGAGAGCCAGCCAGAAGAAAGGCTTCTGGCCTGTGTAGGCCCAAAGCTGGCACACTCTTGTTTTAATCTTAAAACAGTGGATCAAGCTTAAAGAAGGCAAGCACAACAACCAATGCTGAACCCCCCCCCCCAACATCAAACATTGTCTGCCCAACCTGTCCCCCAGGCCATACCTGTGTGTGGCCCACAGGCTGGCACAGTTGATCAGGACGGAGCCTGTTGGGAATCCTTGCAAGCAGGGGACCAGACACAGAAAAGCAAGCCACACCATTCCAGATTGTGAAGCACAACTGTGAGAGCCAGCCAGAAGAAAGGCTTCTGGCCTGTGTAGGCCCAAAGCTGGCACACTCTTGTTTTAATCTTAAAACAGTGGATCAAGCTTAAAGAAGGCAAGCACAACAACCAATGCTGAACCCCCCCCCCCCCACCATCAAACATTGTCTGCCCAACCTGTCCCCCAGGCCATACCTGTGTGTGGCCCACAGGCTGGCACAGTTGATCAGGACGGAGCCTGTTGGGAATCCTTGCAAGCAGGGGACCAGACACAGAAAAGCAAGCCACACCATTCCAAAATGTGAAGCACAACTGTGAGAGCCAGCCAGAAGAAAGGCTTCTGGCCTGTGTAGGCCCAAAGCTGGCACACTCTTGTTTTAATCTTAAAACAGTGGATCAAGCTTAAAGAAGGCAAGCACAACAACCAATGCTGAAACCCCCCCCCCCACCATCAAACATTGTCTGCCCAACCTGTCCCCCAGGCCATACCTGTGTGTGGCCCACAGGCTGGCACAGTTGATCAGGACGGAGCCTGTTGGGAATCCTTGCAAGCAGGGGACCAGACACAGAAAAGCAAGCCACACCATTCCAGATTGTGAAGCACAACTGTGAGAGCCAGCCAGAAGAAAGGCTTCTGGCCTGTGTAGGCCCAAAGCTGGCACACTCTTGTTTTAATCTTAAAACAGTGGATCAAGCTTAAAGAAGGCAAGCACAACAACCAATGCTGAACCCCCCCCCCCACCATCAAACATTGTCTGCCCAACCTGTCCCCCAGGCCATACCTGTGTGTGGCCCACAGGCTGGCACAGTTGATCAGGACGGAGCCTGTTGGGAATCCTTGCAAGCAGGGGACCAGACACAGAAAAGCAAGCCACACCATTCCAGATTGTGAAGCACAACTGTGAGAGCCAGCCAGAAGAAAGGCTTCTGGCCTGTGTAGGCCCAAAGCTGGCACACTCTTGTTTTAATCTTAAAACAGTGGATCAAGCTTAAAGAAGGCAAGCACAACAACCAATGCTGAACCCCCCCCCCCCCACCATCAAACATTGTCTGCCCAACCTGTCCCCCAGGCCATACCTGTGTGTGGCCCACAGGCTGGCACAGTTGATCAGGACGGAGCCTGTTGGGAATCCTTGCAAGCAGGGGACCAGACACAGAAAAGCAAGCCACACCATTCCAGATTGTGAAGCACAACTGTGAGAGCCAGCCAGAAGAAAGGCTTCTGGCCTGTGTAGGCCCAAAGCTGGCACACTCTTGTTTTAATCTTAAAACAGTGGATCAAGCTTAAAGAAGGCAAGCACAACAACCAATGCTGAACCCCCCCCCCCATCAAACATTGTCTGCCCAACCTGTCCCCCAGGCCATACCTGTGTGTGGCCCACAGGCTGGCACAGTTGATCAGGACGGAGCCTGTTGGGAATCCTTGCAAGCAGGGGACCAGACACAGAAAAGCAAGCCACACCATTCCAAATTGTGAAGCACAACTGTGAGAGCCAGCCAGAAGAAAGGCTTCTGGCCTGTGTAGGCCCAAAGCTGGCACACTCTTGTTTTAATCTTAAAACAGTGGATCAAGCTTAAAGAAGGCAAGCACAACAACCAATGCTGAAACCCCCCCCCCCCCCCACCATCAAACATTGTCTGCCCAACCTGTCCCCCAGGCCATACCTGTGTGTGGCCCACAGGCTGGCACAGTTGATCAGGACGGAGCCTGTTGGGAATCCTTGCAAGCAGGGGACCAGACACAGAAAAGCAAGCCACACCATTCCAGATTGTGAAGCACAACTGTGAGAGCCAGCCAGAAGAAAGGCTTCTGGCCTGTGTAGGCCCAAAGCTGGCACACTCTTGTTTTAATCTTAAAACAGTGGATCAAGCTTAAAGAAGGCAAGCACAACAACCAATGCTGAACCCCCCCCCCCCACCATCAAACATTGTCTGCCCAACCTGTCCCCCAGGCCATACCTGTGTGTGGCCCACAGGCTGGCACAGTTGATCAGGACGGAGCCTGTTGGGAATCCTTGCAAGCAGGGGACCAGACACAGAAAAGCAAGCCACACCATTCCAGATTGTGGAGCATAACTGTGAGTGCCAGCCAGAAGAAAGGCTTCTGGCCTGTGTAGGCCCAAAGCTGGCACACTCTTGTTTTAATCTTAAAACAGTGGATCAAGCTTAAAGAAGGCAAGCACAACAACCAATGCTGAAACCCCCCCCCCCCCACCATCAAACATTGTCTGCCCAACCTGTCCCCCAGGCCATACCTGTGTGTGGCCCACAGGCTGGCACAGTTGATCAGGACGGAGCCTGTTGGGAATCCTTGCAAGCAGGGGACCAGACACAGAAAAGCAAGCCACACCATTCCAGATTGTGGAGCACAACTGTGAGTGCCAGGCCTGCAACCAAAAAGGGTTACCTTGGCCAAAGCAGCATACCTGTGTGTGGCCCACAGGCTGGCACAGTTGATCAGGACGGAGCCTGTTGGGAATCCTTGCAAGCAGGGGACCAGACACAGAAAAGCAAGCCACACCATTCCAGATTGTGAAGCACAACTGTGAGAGCCAGCCAGAAGAAAGGCTTCTGGCCTGTGTAGGCCCAAAGCTGGCACACTCTTGTTTTAATCTTAAAACAGTGGATCAAGCTTAAAGAAGGCAAGCACAACAACCAATGCTGAAACCCCCACCCCACCATTAAACATTGTCTGCCCAACCTGTCCCCCAGGCCATGCCAAGAATAAACTGCAACACCTTTTTGCAGAGGCAGGCCACAGCAGCACATTGCCCAGCATCAAAAAAATTTACAAAAATTTAAAAAAGGCCTACCAGGTGTCCTCTCAGGATGTCCAGCACAGTTGATCCTCCAGGCAGATGTCCTCCAGGCTCCAGGTGCAGTCTCTCTTCTTCTCCTCTCTCGGTCACAGCTCAGCAGCAGCAGCAACAGAAGTGTTCCAGACAGTCTTGCTCCAAATTTAAATCCCCTGCTGCAGCCTCAGCCAAAGATTTAAATCTATTGGCTGGCATGAGAATGCAGCAGTGGGATTGGTGACTCCTAAAGTCCCCCCTCCCCTGCCTTTCCCCACCCACACTCCAAGAGCCACCCTCCTCCTGCTCCCCCTCCCCTACCTGTTAGTTTTGGCGGGAATCTCTGCTGCTTTGCAAATGCAAAGTGCAATGCAATGCTTGCACCTTGCATTTGCAAGGCAAAGCAGGATTCCCTATCCTCCTTTGCAAGAGGGGTGGGGGGTGACAGAAGGAGTGAGTGATTCACTCCTTCTCCCCCCCTCCCCTCTTCTAAGAGCCTGCAGGAAGCCTTTGCTTCCAGCAGGATTTTGCTAGCCGCTTGCTAAGGCAAACGGCTAGCAAAAACAAAATGGCGATTCTCTAATGCCGAAAGAATGCCGAAAGAATCCCGAAACGTTTCGGGTTTTTCTTTCGGCAATCCCGAAACGTTTCGGCATTCCCCGAAACGTTTCGGGATTCCTGAAGAATGCCGAAACACTTTTGTTTCGGCATTCTTTCGGCATTCTGAATGCCGAAACGCACATCCCTATTGGAGACTTGATTGGCAGATTTGCAGGTGGGATTTTTCAGCTGCTGTCAAGTTCCAGAGTAGGCTGAAGACATTTTTATTCTGGATGACCTTTGATTGCATTTGTGGGAAGCCTGATGATTATTCTGATGTTGTGGTGCCTCCAGGAACCCCCTGGCTTGTACAGGTAGAACTCCAGGCTTTCTCGCCATGGAATACAGCCCTGCCTTCCTCCTTGGATTTGGTCTCTGAACCCCTCCCCCATCTCAAAGCCTACTACAGCATGCGGTCTCTACACAACTAACCACAAGCCCCACAAAGCCAAGGACCAACTCCATCCTATTAGTGCACTCACCATCATAACCAGGTGCAGGATTTTTAAAAACTAGTAGTCTGCTCCTGCAGAGATGGAGTTTGTATCTTCACCTCCCTGGAGGGGTATCTAAGGCTTAATCACCCTCAGCCTTTGCTGGAACAACATCTAAGATGTTATACTCTTGGCTCCAGCTCAAGTAACGACTCCTTCCTTGACTCCTGGACCTCAACCAGGACAACACGACATGCAAAGTTACATCCTTCTAGCCAATGGGCTTTAGTAGACTAAGGAGGATATAACTTTGTTTGGGAATGTATTGATAAATGTAAGTGTCATACTCCCTGATATGGGCTATTTCAGAAGGATTGTTCTGTCTTGTAGAATTCCACATTAATTACAGTAAGAGACTCTGATTTGTAAAGAATTTATCTTCACGTCAAATAAATGTGTGTGGAACTTTGTAACAACCTTTTCAAAATTAGCTGGTGTGAACTGTTGCATAAAGTACACACATTGGGTTTCTTGGCCATCATTATGAAATAACAGTGACATATTATAATCATCAATTTTACTTCCAGTACTCTTTGAACCTTTTGTTCATTTTGAAAGCAAATAACCCACATTAGATAAAGGACAGGTATTCCCATTTGTGCTGTCTGGTGAACTGATTATTCCTACAACCCTCCCCGCTTATCTATTGGTGTTGGATAACAGCACATTTTATTAAAGATCTGTGAAGTGCTTCTTGAGATGTTATGCAGCCTTCCCTTCTCTTCAGACATAAGTTTTAAAATTCCTCTTGGCTTTGTATAGGTGATAACAGGAAACAAGAATAATGAGATAAAATAAAACCTTTCCTTTCAGGTTTTTTAATTGAGAAACAAATTATTTCATAGTTTCTCATTAATTATTCCCATACATAGATTCTAATGACAAGGTGTCAACTTTCACACTTTAAACAGGTTAGTTAATCAGGTAGTAATGAAGTTGGTTGATACCTGAGGATTGGTGCACTGAACAATCACATTTTCTAATAAAATGTCTGCAGACCTGAGAGGCTAAGTTGAAACTCTTTTCAGTTCTGAATAAATAAATCATCTTGAGTCTGGGAAGATAAGGCAAGATAGAAATATTTTAAATAAATGAATCCCAAGTTAGCTAAAAGGGAACTAGTTTTTTTTAATTCTGTGTATTCATATTGCTTATATAAAATACTTTTGAATGTTGATGTGTTCCAGATCTCAGATATTAAAATGACAAATATTTTAGCTGACCTTATGTTTATTTACTTTACAGTTGTTTGAAACATCTTATACTAGCCTCCCACCAAAATTAAAATTTGAAAGATTAGTTAAAACATAGATTAAAATACAGTACAGAGTTGATGCTTTCAGCTCATGGATTTCACTGGAGTTAAGTATACTTAACAATGTGCTGGATTAATTTATGGAATTCAATATGAAAATGTGGTGATGGCTACTAGTTCAGTTATATTTAACAAGGGGATTAAACAACTCCATGGGGAACATAACTATCAACAGCCATTACCAATGATGACTAAATGGAACTCTGTGTTCAGAAACCAAAATTCTGAGTATCATTGCAGGGGTGACTATGTGGGGTAGGCTTGGGCATGTGGTGAGATGCCTTATGCCCCAGAATTTATGTCAAACTTTATCATAGTTTGGTTTGCACTCTGTATAGCTCACAATTTATAAAATACCTTTTGCTGGCTGGTGGGAAGGGGAGAGAAAGATGAGATAATATCACTTCTCTCCCAGGCATGAAGCCACCCAGTACCACAGAAATGCAAATAGACCACCCAGGAGAAGCCAGGTCACACCTAAGCCACAGAGCCTGGGAGGTGAAAAGGAAACAGCAGTTTTCCTTTTGGGGTAAAATGAGACTGGGTATCGCCATACAGTGGCACCTGGCACATGATGTTTAAGTGCTGGGTTTCGCAATTTTACCTGGGAGCTGTAGTTTTAAAAGAGCTACTGGATGGTATCTCTGTGGAGAGAGAAGAATTCACTCTTTTTGTAAAACAAAGAATTGGGAAGGAGAGAGGGGTGGAAAAGAAAATAAGCTTTTGGCTAACTCTCTTAATTCCTCAGTTGCTGAAATTCACAGTCTCCTCCCCCGAAGCAAATTCCACCCAGAGGAGGCAGGGAGGAAGAGACTATGTAGTTCAGCAACTAAGGAGTTAAGCAACTTGCTAAATCTTTTCTTTTCTTTTTCAACCCCCCCCCCCAACTCTTTGTCTTACAAAAAGAGTGAATCATTCTCTATCCAACAACTCTTTTTAAAACTACAGCTCCCAGGTAAAATTGCGAAATCTTACACTTAAAGAGCACATGCCAGGTGTCACTGTGTGGTGAGACCCAAGTCTGAAGGAGGGGAGAAATTAAAATCCCTGGAAGGGATAAGGAGGAAGCCACTGTTAAACTGGCTTTAGGCACATGGAGACATTAGTTGGAAGGGGCCAGGGTACCTTTCAAGGTGTGGATGGACCACAGGAACCTGGAAGCCTTGAGAAAGCAGCGCAGACTGGGAGCAAAACAGCTAAGATGGGCAGAGTTTTTCTCCCAATTTAATTTCACCCTTAAACACTTCCCAGAGAAATTAAATTTTTGGCAGACACCCTGTCTCGCCTCCCACAGCATGCCAGCCAGAGAGAGGAGGTGGTAGACACAATGTTTTCTCCTGCCCAATTGGAGGGGGGCAGTAGTTACTAGGAGCAAAACTAGAAAGGTGACTTCCCCACTGCTGTCCCTCTCCATGGATTGGGAAAAAAGGATGAAGAGAGAACTAGAAAAAGAACCAGGGGAGGGATTACCAGAGCAATTGGAAAAAAGGATAAATGGATGTTGGTATCAAAAGGGGAAGATGTATATCCCACCGAGACTGAGGGGAGAAGTATTAAAAAATTGCCATGATAGTAAGCTAGCAGGCCATTTTGGCTACCTCAAAACATTAAATCTAACCCAAAGGCAATTCTGGTGGCCCAAAATGAGGAAGAATGTGTTCCAATATGTGGCCACCTGTCAATTGTGCCTAATGGGAAAACCAAGATGGGGAAAACCACCAGGATTGTTACAACCAATGGAGAATCCCCCTCAACCTTGGTATGTAGTATCAATGGATTTTATCACGGATCTTCCTCCAAGTAAAGGAAAGACGGTGATTTGGGAAGTGGTAGACCTGTTCTCGAAACAGGCCCATTTTGTCTCTTGTGCCAAGCTACCCACAGCCAAGAAGCTAGCCAGTGCATGTAGTGAGGCGTCACTCTTTCCCTGATAAAGTAATTTCGGATAGAGGCCCACAGTTTATTGACAAATTTTGGAAGCAATTAATGGAAGTGCATCACCCAAGGGATGTCATCGGGATACCATCCAGAAATAGATGGGCAGACAGAAAGAGTCAATCAGGTGTTGGAACAATTTCTAAGATGCTATATAAACTATCAGCAGGATAATTGGACAGAATATTTAGCTTTCTCTGAATACTGTTATAATAACAGCATTCACAGCTCTACAGGAGTGTCGCCTTTCAAGATCACCCAAGAGTTTGCAGGCAAGGCGATGCCGTTTATTAGAGACACTCCTCCAGGGAAAGGAGGAGGGGAGAAAACCGAACTCCACAACTGGTGGAGGAGAATTGTAGAGCAGTGGGACCTAATTTCACAAACCCTGAGAAAAGCAAAAGAGGACTACAAGGCCTAAGCAGGCAGGAAGCGCTCGCCTCAATGGGACTTAAAAGTAGGGGGACGGGTATTTGTATCTACAAAGAACTTACGGGGAGACAGTCTAGTAAAAAATTAGGTTGGAAGTTTGTAGGCCCATTTGAAATAATAGAAGTCATTAATGGAGTAACAGTAAAATTAAAGCTGCCAAAAAATTTAAACAATGTCCACCCCATTTTCCATTGCAGCCTCCTAAAAAAAGCAGCAGATCCGGACCACTGGCACCCAGACCTGGGGACTCCCCCACCTTTTATGATGAACAGCCAACCTCATCATGAAGTAGAATCTATTCTGGATTCAAAATGCAAACGAGGGACATTATACCTTGTTCGGTGGAAACATTTTAATCAAAGTCACAGTGGAAAATGTTAAAGCTCCAAAGTTAGTTAAGGAGTTTCACAAATGATATCCAGATAAACCGAGGGGGAGTTGAAAAAAAGGGGGGGGCAGAATGTCAGACAGGGGTTAACCTGTCAGTCATAGAAGGTAGGGAAGTTACATAGTTGCAGTTTAGGTTTCTAGCATTGAAAGGCTGTCAAAGCCAAAAGTTCTATTCCACAGGAAAAGGGGAGGGGCAAGGAGTATATAGTCAGCACTGTTACAGTTAAACAGTCAATCTCAGCAATTGCCTTATGTTAGTTGCTTGTACTGGAATTCCTGAATAAAACCATTTACTGAATCTGTCTCTGCCTGGTCTGATCAGGGCGGATATTTTGAGAAGATCCGTTGAACAGAAACTGAGGTTAAATACCGTTGGTAGCTTAAAGCAAGGTTTTTCTGAAATTGTGATTGGTTTATATTTACTCTATCTTCTCATCAAATATGGCATTTATTATGTTGCTTGAGAAGAAAATCTGCTATAAGTATAACTAGCAAAAAATTAACAATTGGCAAGGCTTCTCCAGCAATAGTAGAATTTCGGATCTTAGGACCAGGTGATTAAAAAAAATTCAACTATGGGGGCATCTTATAATAACAACATTAAATTTATATACTGCCCTTCAGGACAATTGAATGCCCTCTCAGAGTGGTTTACAAAGTATGCTAATATTATTCCCACAACAAACACCCTGTGAGGTGGGTGGAGCTGGGAGAGCTCATAGAAGCTGTGACTAACCCAAGGTCACCCAGCTGGCTTCAAGTGGAAGAGTGGATCAAACCCAGTTCTCCAGAATAGAGTCCTGTGCTCTTAACCACTACACCAAACTGGCACTCTTGAATGGTAGTTGAAGTACTAATGGGTCTCAACTCTGTATCCCTTAGTCATTATATCTTATGCAGCACAAATACCTGACATGATCTTCATCCTTGTCTTATTGCTGGATTCTGGCCATAATCCTTTCTCATAACTGAGTCTAAAAGGGTGGAGTGGATCCCACTAAAGAAAAGCTCCCCATGCTAATTACAAAGGTAATAACATGAGATGCTTACTACAAACTTGCAAGTGGCATGTTCCTGCATTACGTATTACATAGTATATATCTTTTTTGAAGTGTGCTGGACTTTTAAAAGTGCAGTTTGTATCAGTTCTTGGGAGAGAGGGGGAGACTTGATGTATGCATGTGAGAAAGAGGAAAGTGAGTGTGGAGGTAATAAAAACATGTACCTGTGTATCATTAGTTCAACAGCATTTCATTTATTTCCTTTCACCAAATAAATTACATAAATGGGGTTTGCATTGTTAGCTATACTTCATCGAGAGATTGGGATAATTAGGTTTCGACTACAGGGATGTTTTTAAAATGCATTGAATTTTGAAAAATTGGTAAGGAAGCCACTGCAATTAAAAATAAAGGACAAAAGTTTCCATGCCTTACTGGGTAATTTGGGGTGAATTTAGTTGATGGCATTAGTAGTACAAAAGGTAACTAAAAATGCCATTAAATGAAATGTTCCAAGTCCAAGCAATTTCCTTCTTAACAGAAAGTAAAATGCAAACAGAGATTACTAAAACCCTGCTGTGTTTAATTTAAGTGTATGTAAGCCTTTTACTCAGAGTTATTTTGTCTGGAGATAATCGTGTCAATCCTCAGTGGTCAGAGCTGTGAAGCATGTGTTGTGCGAAGTTGCTCAGTCTTTGATTCCACCTTGCTGCTGTCAGCCTCGATTCACTCCATGCAAGCTCAGCTCATTCATCTTCTGACAGAGTGGGACCCTCCCCTTTTGACAGGGTGGGACCCTCCCATTTCTGTCTCCATCACTGTCATCTCCGCATTGCCACTAAGAAATGTTGAAGACTTTCTACGTGTGCTGTAAGGGCATAGCTTGCGTACAATATGTACACACACACAGACATGTCGTTGTTATGTCATATGCCGTTATTGCATACCATAAGTCATTCTTTCTTTTAAGGCAACATTAGCTAGAATTTGCTGGAGTTGATATCAGAAAAGAAAATTCAACATAGATTCATTATTTTTCTGTCAGGAAAGAATTAGGTTTTCATTAAATATAGATACCTGTTCAGCATGGGTGATGATGAAATAACTTCTATTTAAACTGCAAGAAATAAGGGATTCCATTTCTATCGTGCAATCTTGATAGTATACTAGAAGTAATAGGAAGAATTGTCTAACAAGAAATCTTGTGTCACAGCCTTTTGTTGCACATTGGACATTAGGAAGTAAAGCGCAGAAGTATTTTCTAAGATGTATAAGGCTTCCCGTTGATTATTAACATATTTAGTTAAACAGCGCTAGTCACTTACACAGCTTCAAATGAAACAATGAAAAAAACAATGAAAAATCTTCCATTGACTAAAAAAGAATACTTAAAGGTATTAGGGATGCTTGAATATCCACTGGGTTTGGCTAGTGCCCTGTTCACCAGTTGTGAACAGAGACATTTTTTGATGAATAGTTCAGTCTCTTTGTGGGAGTTTAATTTGTTTCACTGTATTTTCTGCATAATTGACTTTTTGTGCACACAGCTTCTTAAACAGCCCAATTGAGATCTACCTCCCCATCCTTGTTGATAACTGCTCTACCCAATTGTTTAGATAGACAATTAGATTGCTCACAACTCATATAAATCAGCCATCAATATATGCTGGGTTTCAATAAAATCCTACCTTTCAGTGTTTGGCTGAGTAGTCCTTGATGATGCTAATGGTTGCCGATCAGTTTGAATCAGCAGCATTCTTGGACATGCAGAGTTTTGGAAAAACCCAATGCAAACCAGTTTGGCAGGCGTTTGCAGCCGCACAGCATTGAATCAACATCTCATGTCTGATTGCTATTTTTTAACATGGTGAGTTCAACTATTGAATGTGTTTACAGTGAAATTCACAACATCCATAGTAGATGTTAAAAACAAACACTATCTTTTAAAAACTTCAATCAACAAAAAAGTTAAAACTAGATTTTTCTTATATTATTTTCCTCGTTTATAGCCATTGTTTCTCCCCAACATTCTCCTCTTCTCAAATTTATCCGTGGAACAACCCTGTGAGGTAGGTTAGGCTGAACGTGCGTGACTGGCCCAGGGTCACCCAGCAGCTTTCTATGGTAGTGTGGGGACTCAAATCTGGGTCTCTCAGATTCTAGGCCATTTCCACTCACTCTTAAAGGGACGACCCACTCACCGAACGCTGGTGGCTTTCCCCCAGGAATCCAGACGGCTCCATTTGCAAAATGGCTGTGATCTGTTTGGCTCTTATTTTTTCAGCATGTTTTTCTGGAAATGCACTTTCCACAATTCCAGAACAGCACGCCAAAAAAAGGAAGCCAAATGGCCCACAGCCCTTTTGCAAATGGAGCCATCTGGATTCCTGGAGGAAAGCCACCAGCGTTCGGTGAGTGGGTCGTCTCTTTAAGAGCATGTGGAAATGGCCCAAGTCTGACACTGTAACCACTGTACCACACTGAATCATAAGAACAGAATCATAGAATTGGAAGGTAGCACAAAGGCCAACTAGCTCATGTCCTTACACTGAAACTTCTCTGTCTTGTTTCCTTAGCAAGTGTGCATGTGTCATATTTTTAAGGCCCATGCTTATACATGAAGAATTCTATACATAGTGGAATTCTAGCATAGAATTATCACCCTGCCCCCAAGTAGTTCAATAATATACCAAAAGGTCACAGACAGTGGAATTAAACAAATTAAGCAAAAAGAACAAATTAAGCCTGGACAGACCAGCCTTGCCCAATCTCATTAGATCTTAGAAGTTAAGAAGGGTTGGTCCTGGTTAGCACTTAGAGACCACCATGGAAATCCAGGGACACTAAGCAGAGGCATGCAATAGCAGGCCACTTCTGAATGTCTCTTGCCTTGAAAATCCTATAAGGTCACCTTATGTCAGCTGTGATTTGATGGAACTTTATGCACACACAGAAATCTCTTGAAAATTTGAAAGCATTTCCCAACCATTGACTGAGTTGCTCTAATGTAACAGAATATGTAGTTCAGAGTTACAAATTATTTAAAGGAACTGTTGAGATCCAGCTTCAGTTTGTTGAAACAAACAGCTTCTCTGCATAACCAATCTTTTGCTGAGCTACTCTAATGCTATAGAATGTTCATAAACATTCTAAATATTCTAAACTATCACCAAAAAGTCTTTAAACCAAAAGAATCTTATCCTACCATTCTGGTCATCTTTGGAGGCCCAGCTTTGGCCTTCAAACTGCCTCCACCAACTAAGGATAGATGGGTGTCAACTTCAGAAAGGGTCTTTTCAGTCATGGTGCCAAAATGTTGGATCTCACTCCTCGGGGCAATTTGTGTATCTCTCTCTGTCACTGTCTTCCACCAGCAGTGAAGACTTTTTGTTTGTTTGTTTGGTATTGCCTCACTAACTCTTATTAGCTCTCTTCCTTGTCTGTGTTTTTAATGTGTTTATATTATGTTTTATTTATATTATGTTTTATTTATATTTATATTTTACAAGCTTTATATATTTTATACATCTGAAATATTTTAAGGTTTTGTTTTGATATTGTAATGTTCACTACCTTAGGGACCTAGAATTGGGTGGAAATGCAGCATAGAAATATTTTAAATAATAATTATAATGATGACTCAAATATAAAAACTTTGCTTCTGACACCAACCTATATTCTGACACCCACCTATTCAATTGACAGTGAGATTCGACTTGCAGTATATTGGAAATTCACCACAGATGGCTGAGTAATGGCTGTTTGTTACTCTATACCAAGATATCAGGACAATAGAAACTATCCTGATTCTTGTTGCTTTATACATTCTATAAACACATGTCCTCCTCTGATTACTACCACAATAACCAAAATATGACAACACTGACAAGTTTCTACCATATGAATTTGCTCTCCTTCCTGTCCTGCTAATGACTACCAATGACTGGATCAACCCTCCGAGTTTTAGAATCTAATATTAGAGATGTGTTATTTTTCTGCTTCCCCCTTCCTTATGGTTCTGCTTATCTGCAGATTGTCTGTCTTCCTGTGATGATGTTATAGAGTACAAGAACGAATTTAGACCCTCATATCCCATAGTTAGAAAATCAAAGGTTCAGTTAGTCTATTATCTATTGCCCAGTCACTTAAAGGTCTGGCAGTGCTCCATTATGTAATTGTCAATGTTGAAAAGGATGAGGAAACTCATTTCTGGAGCTCCATGTGCACCTCAGAATCCCATAAGCCACTAGTTCTTGGTCTACATAATATATGCCAGGTTTCTTAATAAAATTCTACCAATGGAGTACTTAATGGTTCAGTATTATATATAGACAATATTGTAATTGTGGTCACTCTCCTTCTTGAAGACCAATAATTCACTTAAACCCTCTGGATTTAAGGTAGTTTCCATGGCATCTTAATGTGTGTGCACTACAGTCAGTGATAATAACACAAAAGGGAGACTGACAAGACTAAACCAGATCAGATGTGAAGACCAGGAGGATAAGAGATCTTTTGGTCACTTTAATTTTCTTTAAGCAGCCTCAGGTAATCTGATTTGGGGAAGGTGGTGTCGCAATCAACCCAAAAAGTCCCACCTCTCCTTGAGGGCTCTGAACTAATCCTTGTGGTTACAGCCTTGGGCAAATCCAAGTGATTGTCATCCAATCAGAGCCTTTGGAACTCCACTGGATGGGAGAGGTGCAAACCTGAGATTTTAAAAGGAAGTGAAAAAACCTTCTCTCTTCATATAGGGGCTTGGAGGATCTAGTTAAGAATGTCGGATCAACTAGAGGTTTTATTTGGGTTTTTAGGTAGGGTGAGTAGGTTTTGTGAGGAATGCATATTTTTAGGTGATAAATAAGTACAATGGTAAAAGCCAGAAGCACTAAATCTATCAGGCAGTTTCTGAGAGCCTCTGTGAGGGGAAAGGGGAAAACCTACACTTTTGAAAGAACCTGAATTTTGGTAACCAGGTTTAGTAAGCTTACTATATAACACCGACTAGGGAAACCTCCCAGAACCCAACAAAACACACTACCCGGTGTATAAAATATTTACTTCATTACAATTGTACCAATACATGCAATAAATACATAACATAGCACCATACATATCAATCCGTGTCTTTTTACAAACTGTAATATCCAGTCCTCTTCCTACAAAATTCAGTCCTGAGTCCAATAATTATTGTGGTCCTCAGTTACAACATCAGTCCAATGTGTCCTTCTGACCTTCAAATAAATTCCACATGTGTAGATTCTTTTGGCTGACACTCGCCCACCAAACGGTCAACAGACCGGGAGATTGGCAACGAGCCTGCCAGCTTCTAAAGTGCTCGTTTCGGCAATTCTTCTTCACAGCCAATTATTTGTCCAGCCACAGTAATACTGTCAGAAGTCCATATCCAAAGAAAGCTCCTGCCCTTTGCTAGAGCTACTGCTAATTAGCCAGTAGCTCTGGCAAAGGGCAGGAGCTTTCTTTGGATATGGACTTCTGACAGTATTACTGTGGCTGGACAAATAATTGGCTGTGAAGAAGAATTGCCGAAACGAGCACTTTAGAAGCTGGCAGGCTCGTTGCCAATCTCCCGGTCTGTTGGCCGTTTGGTGGGCGAGTTTCAGCCAAAAGAATCTACACATGTGGAATTTATTTGAAGGTCAGAAGGACACATTGGACTGATGTTGTAACTGAGGACCACAATAATTATTGGACTCAGGACTGAATTTTGTAGGAAGAGGACTGGATATTACAGTTTGTAAAAAGACATGGATTGATATGTATGGTGCTATGTTATGTATTCATTGCATGTATTGGTACAATTGTAATGAAGTAAATATTTGATACACCGGGTAGTGTGTTTTGTTGGGTTCTGGGAGGTTTCCCTAGTCGGTGTTATATTGCTTTGAACCCTACCGCTTCTTGCTGATTTAGTAAGCTTACTAACCTTAAATAAACTTTCTGAGGAGAGGTAGCAAGAATTTCTCTTCAGAGTTTATTTGCTGTGGATAGGCCCAGTTACAAAGTATTTGATCACATGACAGAGACATAACTGCTGGGAGAGGAGAATCACTCGTAGTAGTAAATCACTTTAACCTTATAAGCTGAAACTTTCCATACCTAATACTTACTCTGTTGAATACCTTTTTTTATGCTAAATAAAATGTGTTGTTTTGCCTTTACCTGTGTTTTAGCTGTCCAGTTGAATATATAGAAAAAGGGGAACTAAATTTACTTCGACATATTGTTATAACAACATCTGAATAAGAGACCTGTAGGGGCACACAGCTTATACACTACTAAAACTTCAACATAACCTCTTTCCCCTTTCATGATAAAAATCTCCCCAGTACAGTTGGTACTAGCCCTAGTAGGAAAAAAGGAAGCACTATTAAATCAAGAACCAAACTAGATTTATTTTCTTTTGTTATTTGTAGTCTCCCTTTCTCACTGAGACTTAAGGTGGATTACATGGCATAAATCAATACAAACATTGGCCGGGACATTCAATAAACAATACAATAGGGTGGTATAGCAGAAATGTGAAAACCAGGAGAAATCCAATACAGAGATGAAGAACAACAAAACCAAAAATAATGCTGTAACAAAGCATAAAACAACACAGAACTATCCAGTAGGAGCATATTTATAGCAACAGACAGGACATGGTAATATACTGTTAGGGTTGCCAGGTTCCCTGGGTGTAAAAGTGAGTGATCGGGGGATTGTGGTAGCGTGTGACGGGAGAATTTACTAGAAATTATGTCATTCCTGGTGTGACATGGAAGTGCTCTGGAGTGCACAGGAGTGTGCTGCAGGCTTCCTAGGCCTGTTCCCACTCCTTCCCTCCCCCACCAGCCAAATGGGGGGGGCAGAGGCTGGGAGCAGGGGATCCCCTTCCCCCATAGGGGGGCTGGAAACCCAGCAATGCATCTCTCTGAACCATTTCCTTCCAACACAGCTTTGTTACCTGTAGACATGGGCATGAACAGAAGAAAAACTGAACATGGTGTTCGATGTTCGTTGCCATCCACGAACAACGAACAACAAAGATTGATGAACATGACCTGTTCATGGGGGCCAGCAGGCTCTCCTCCAGCCATCAAGATCCCTACCACACTGCTCCCAGAAACCCTACCTGAGCAGGCAGCAGGAAATGTACCAATATATATATATTTATTTCAATTATTAACAAAACTGTTTACAATATGAAATACAACATGGGTAAATTGTTAAAAATTACATAACAGAGGAAATGTACCAATAATAAATAATAGCTTGGCCCAGAGCCTGGCAGCAGCCTTGGAACTTGAAGAGGTAGATCCCTATCCCACCACAAACAAAGAAAATTCAAGCTCCAATGCACTCTCCCTGTCTATCTCTCAAAATGTCAACAGCAACTGTCTCTCCCTCACTGTCTGCAAAACCAGAGCTGGGAGCCCCCCTCCCCCCTGCTCTTTGCTTCCTTGTAACAAATTTGGAGCTCCACACTTGAAAGGAAGACCTGCCTATCAAGCTAAATTGGGCTTAGACTGGGGTTTCCAGGGCAACAGCAGGAGTTCAGACAGAGTTCAGGCAGTTCCTGCCTCCAGTTGCCAAGGGAATTGATTGCAGGGGTCAGATTGTCTGGCTTGAGGAACAGCAACGAACAGCAATGAATGAGGCTTGCACCTGTTCGTTTAGAATGGGGCCTCACGAACAGCTTGTTCGCAAACAGCTGATTGGGCTGCTCATGGCTTTTTTTAGTTCGTATTGCTGTTCGTGCCCATCTCTAGTTACCTGTACAAAAAATCATCCTGAATTATTCAGTTTTGCACATCCTTTGGAAAGCTAGCAGAATGGGAGCTTTCGTGGCCTCTTCAAGCAGGCCATTTCGTAAGATGGGGGTACCAGGATGGCACTTGCAGAGGGCTCTGTTCAAGTATTATTGAGAGATGGTTCAAAAGTCTACATAAATATTATGTTGGGGGAAGAGAGGGTCTTTTTCTTTTAAAGAAAAAGAGCACGTGGTCAAGTTTTTAGCTTGAACGTCCACTATTCATCAGACTAAGCAGCCAAGGCTGGTAGCCATTGGTGGTGCATACTTAGAAGCCAATTTCTTTTAACTTCTTACCTGATTCGTGGCAATGGTCCTAACTACTCTGTACTGAATACAAAAATTCATTTTGATTTCATGTTCAGGTTTTCTACAAGACATTCTTTTTGGTTAACTTGACACTTGGGGAGAGGGAGTATTTATTTTTAGTAATTATTTCTGGGGACATTTTTAAGTTTTGTGGAATGCTAAACTGGCACAATGAAATTGATCAGCAATAGATACAGGGCAGAGAAAAGAAAGTACTAGAGTCTTGTCTCTTGCAAGCAAGTTGAGAAGAATGCAAAGTCTCCTGTGCATGATGGGTAATAAAACTTAGCTAAAAACAAATGTCCTAACAAATCGTTCACAGAGTGCTTCCTAAATTAATATACTGAATGTACAATATCTATTTTTGCTCTTAATAAGTTCCAGAGAAACTGAGAAAATGGGGGATGTTTTGAAAGGGGTCAAATCTCCATATTAACATTTGATAAAAAAACCTGTTAAATCTAAAAGGTGTTTTACCTTACCAATGTTGTTGATACATATTTATGCAATCCCAGATCACAATTTTACTACACATTGCACTTTTGAGAGGCATCTTTTCATATCACCATTGCATTTTAAGTGAAAAACTGAAACACCGTGAACAATGTTTTGCCAAGAAATGTATACAGTCTCAGCAAACAGCCATATGATGACTGTTGTAGGTCTATTGAAAGGAAACCACTGATAGGAGAAAATTAGAATGCTGCCAATGTGTTCCTTTGAATGAAATCAAACTAGACTAATGATTCATTGAGCCCAATTCCCAAAGAAAACTGACTCTGCCCATTTTTGTAAGCTTACGTTTGATATGAAATGTGAATTTACAACACTATAATTTTAAATATTTACCAATATGTTAGCAAAATCCAAATTTCCCACGTACTTTTAAATTGGGATGTAAAAAAAATCCCTCCCCCCCCAGTCTATTGGATTGTGGGTTTTTGGGATTTCTTTTGTTTTTGTTTTTTGCTTTTCCAAAAATTCTAGAGATATTTTGACTAAGCAGCAGTCTCTAAGATTTTCCTTGGAATTTTGGTATAAGTGAATATTGGTAGTAAACACATAAACCTTTCCCAAGAAAGCTCACCAGTCTTATCAAAATTCAAAACTCTTTGGTTCCCCTAAACTACCCCAGTGTTTTGTCTACGTAGAAAGAAGACTGGCAAGTTTGATTTGGCTAAAATTTGATGGCAGATCTCCTGTTAAGTGACCCAGAGTAGTCCTAAAAGCATATGTATCAAGTTCTTATTAGAAAACATTGATCTAAATCCAATCCTGCTGTTTTTCATGCTTTGCCTTACTAGAAAAGAACATTTACCTATCTGTAGCCAAAATTAACTTACATGACACAAGGATGGAACAGGAGTGGGGAGGATGGAAGAAGAAAATAAAATAACCAAAAAAGAAAACAAGTAAATAGAACTCTCCTTCACAGGACCAAGAAAAGTTATCTCAGCAGCACCCCTTTCAAAATGGATAAAAGCCCTTCTCAAAGTTAAAAACAAATCAGTGGTACTGGCTTTAACAAAGAAAGAAATTCTTACTCAGGGCTAGAAGACAGCAGGAGGGGCAGGGACACCAGCTGGAACCAAGATGCACATCAAAGGAATGGCTGAAGGAATTACATGGCTACTATAAACTAATAATTTTTTAATATTAAAATAGGCTTTTCAGGCTGAAGAAAAGAGGCACATTTTAAGCTGCTTGCCCAAGGTTAACAAGCACACTGGTGGAGCATAGTGCCTCAGAACCCAAGACCTTTACCTTGAAGCCTCCTAGGTAACAAACTGAGTTGTTTTATTCCCACTGGTTTAAGAAACTGTTTCTCTTTTTTCTCCCTCCGTACTATTTTAAAAAATTAGAGTTAAGCCACACGGGCAACTGAAGTTTCACAGAATATACTTCTTAAGAACAAGGGAGCATATGTAACCTCCACACTGAAGCAACAGCTTGCTTTTCAGCATGATTTTGGCTTTTCCCTCAGATGCTAAAATTAGGATTTATAGAGTTAAATTTAAGACCTAATTCTCTTTCCTAGAGCAAAAGGGGGGGAAATCTAAACAGATCTCATTTGTTATCAGTCTGTTGCAGTTTCCTCTTTGCCAACATGGTAATTCAAGGAGAAAGTCAGACACTCTTTATAGTTATAAGATTTACTATGGTTTCTTGAAAAGACAGTTTACACATTCCTCCCACTTGACTAAAATAGTTGCACTCTCGTTTCCTAACAATGGCTCATTAAATTCAAAAGAACGAGTGTAAAACTTACCTTCAAACAGTTTCTGGCTGAACCCCTTTCTCAAAGGTTTTGTCTATTATTTTAAAGATATAGGCTTTCCCCATTTGAATCAAGAAAAAACAGTACGTATGTTATATATTTTTGACAAGCTACCCCAACGTATATAAGACATGAAGTTGCTGCTGCTGAAACATAATGTATTTTTCATTCATACATATATTCCAAAGTCTTTGGACCATAATTACAACTATGTCTTAGAGCAGCATTCTGAAAATGCTAGCAAACCTTTGGAAAATTGCTCCTTTTCAATGGAATATAAACAAGTGCTAGTTATTATGTTTAACTTTCAAATTCTGAATCCCCCCCTCATCTTGAAGACTGCTATGGTTTCAATATCAATTACACTCCAGTATACTATTAATGTTAATCCCAGCTATTAATAATGGTAATAATAACATTACTATTATTTAATTTCCAGGACAGTATTACAGAGACATAAGCATTCAAATACATGAATGTACAAACTGAGAAATGTCTTCTCTTCCTGCTGTAATGAGAACAATGCTGACATGGGGAACAAAAGAATGGACTCTGGTCTTTCACTGACTATGATATATTCCTCTTTCCTCACCTCCTTCCATTCTTAAAAGAGAGATAATGTTAGCGGTAATTGCTCCAAACCAGGTATTCTACCTCACTCACTCCATTGGAGAAAATAGATCTTTATGTGTATTTCCTTGCTTTTATGGATCAGTGCCATGTATTGAAAGGCATAAAGTTCTCAGGTACTGAAAAGCTCACTGTGCATATGAAACAAAGCAATCCTAAGCAGGGTCCTTTTTGCACGTACGGTTTAAACCGCCATTTATGAGTATTCACCTCAATCACAGTGGCTTTGGCATGGCACTCCCATATTCCACACTGTCGGGCAATTTCGCTTTGATGTCTTGTTATTTATTTTAGACTGGCTTTGAAGTCTTGGTGCAGTTTTGGGCTTTCAGAGCATTGCAATTCACATCACACTTTTTAAAAAAACATTGAGCATGCATAGTAACATTGCAATGTTGGAACCTATCCCCCCCCCTGCTTTTGTTGATTGGCTGTCCCCTGCCCACTGAAGAGGCAATTGGTGGCAGAGTTCTGGGGGGGAATATGTATCATTCTCATTTATTTTTTTAAAAAGCCAAGCCAGAAAAGGGTTAATATGCTGCTGCTTCTTTCCCTCACTGCCACTTTGATTTGCAAATGGCTGTGCGAAATACTTTTTTTTTACATTGGCAGAAGATAACCAGAAGGAGGGGAAAGCAGCCATTTAACCCTTGCCTAGATTTTAAAACTAGAAGAAATGAGGAATAACATTACAAGACTTTCATAGCTTTTTTTTCAAGAATGTGCTCATACCACCGAGAAAGAAAGGGGGGAAAGCAGCCATTTAACCCTTTCCTGGCTTTTAAAGCCATCATGAAATAAGCAGCAAGATTAGGAATCATTCCTGGCTTTGGGGGGGGGGGAAGAGTTTGTGCATACCTGGGAGAAAGGAAGCCAATGGAGAAGCAGCCTCATGATCCTTACCTCACTTTAATGAAGAAAATGGCAGAAAAGGAGTTCAGAGAGCTGAGGAGGGTGGGAGTGGTTAATTCTACACAGACCAATCAGCTCCAGGGGAAAAGGAGAGGGGGGAGAAGAGAAGGGGAGTATAGAGTTCACACCAACATTAATCGTGCCAGCTGCAAATCGGCAGTGGCTTCAAAATAACCGTGAAAAATTCGGGATACTGCCAACAAACAACGGTACTGCATCCCGTGACTACCTTGAAAGTGTGAAACTCCTGCAAACATGGGAAGCAGAACAGATACTGAAAACTTTAAAGTCCGAGTGTGAAAAGGGCCCAGGTCTACTCAAAAACCTACTAAAATCTATACAGCTTACTCCCAGGAGAGTGTTCTTGGTATTGGACTGAGAGTGCACATGCATATGTCTGTGGTTCGAAGCTATTTGCTTTCTATAGAAGAACAAAAAGAAGAAAGGACAGTTGTTTGTTTAAAATCTAGAAGATTTTAAAGATTTAAAGATTTAAGAGATTTTAAAATCTAAACACCACCTGTTCTTAGTGGAGATGATTCAAAATAGACATGATATACATTTGCCACCACAGTTGAATAAAGTTGGGACACATAAGTTGGGATCTAAAGGGCTGCTTTATTAATATAATAGCAACATATTATCAATACATGGCAAGGGCCTAAACTAGTAGTACAGGTCGGGCCCTGGGGTCACTCCTGGACCTCCGCCCTGACCTGTCTGGGTGAGTCACCCACTGCCCCTTGTACGAGCCATCCATCGTATGGCTGGTACCCAGCCTGGCCAGGCTAAGTGGATCACCCCTTTAAAGCTCCCCCACCTGGCCGTAAAGCTGTGAGGGGAGATTGGCTTGTCCAGGGATTCAGCACCAGGGTGTCTGTCCTCGCAACTGGGCCGTAAAGCACCCAGCCACTCCTAACAGGCCCCAGTTTCCCCACCAATGGGGACATGCCAAGGGTGCTCAACGGCCCGCTCATTTCCCCCTATCTTCTCACCTGCTACCGCTGAGGCAAAACCTCTGCTTAGGCCAAAGCACCCCACAAATGGCGTAAGGCCAACCGGAACCCTTGCCGCAAATCATCTAAAAATATGCTGTTACCTTTATGAGACAAGTGTACCCCATCTCCTCGGTAGAGGTCAGCGTATTCAGCCCTAATAAATGGATGGGGCAAATAAATTCCCAACCCAGCTAACAATGCCTTGAAAAGGGCTCTGTTGGCTGCCTAGCCCATTCTACCCCTTTATGGTCCAACTCTTACCACCATACCCAGCATGGAAGGACAGCCGACCAGAAGATGAGGATGCCAGGCTTGCCAATCTCCAGTTATTCAACTTCCACCTGCAGGGAAAGGGCCTTACCCTTCATTAATCTGAGGTCGTTCCCGCCCAGGTGAACAACCAGAATGTGAGGCGGAGGAGCACTCATCCCCTCAAACAGGAGGTGCAGCACCCTGGCCCACCAAAGGCCTTTTCTACCTTGCCACTTGACGGTGACCCACTGACCCAGGCCAAGCTGAGACCCAATTGCAGTCCTCTTGGCTTGGTATGCTGCCCAAAAAACCATACTGTGGCCACAGATGAGGATCCTCAACTTCTCCTGTCGACCTACAGCACCTGGAAAAGAGAACCGCATCAGAATTGGGTGAAATTTAACATATCAAAGTGGCCGAATGTATGCACGGTAAGCAGAGGAATGCCAACGCCCCACTCTCTGTATATCGGGCCCCGAAAAACCCATAGCAGCGGTCGTAGAGGCAGCCCCAATTTGGAATGAGTGGGTTCCAAAATGGACACTTTCCAGGCCCAGCTTTTTCAACGCCTGCCCCGTGACCATCCAAAATTGATATTTGGTCAATGGAGAGCCATCCAAATGGCGAAATAGGATCCCCTGCTCGTCCCCCCAGAGCCCAATATTGTCCTGAAGGGCCACCACAGGGCACAAATCTCTCACATCACAGGGGCCAAGGCTGACAGCCACTTCTTTTTGCCTCTGATCCATCTTAGAGTGACGGATCATGATAACAACCTTGTCGCCTTCAGATTTAACATCCTTGGCAAGCAAGGTGTGACCAGTTGGGTCGTTAAGCGACTGGGGAAATAGCTCGCTAACCCTCAACGCTCTCAAGGCGGCAGCGTGGAAGAGTACTTCCTCAAACCAGAAATTACAAACTTCCCCCCACATCGCTTTGAGGCCCAAAAGAATGCTGGGGGAAATAGGCTGCCTCTGATCCCTGGGTGCTGCTGCCTCCCAAGTCCAACCCTCTAACATCTTCTGTATGCAGAAGTCCCCAGTTGAGTCAGCAAAGCCATGTACCTTCGCTGCAAAAGCCAGAGCCGCCAGCTGGCTTCTAATATACCTCACCACCTGTCCCTTACCATTTTGGAACACGCAAAAAAGCAAAAGGTGCTCCACTGGGATGGGCCACAACTGACTGAGACCGGCTTCTCACCAAAATTCGGCAAAGTGCTGTACTGTCCAGTCATATGCTCTCTGAGTGCTAGGGGCCAAAGCTAATTGAATGGCCCTGCAGGCCTCATGCTCCCAATCTGCATCTGAGCTGGCCATGAGTCAGCTTTGGGGGCAAGCAGTCGTAACTGGTCCATCTGCAGATGAGACAGGGCATCTGCTACTCCATTGTTAATGCTAGGTACATGCCTGGCTGAGAACAAAATATTAAGGTGCAAGCACCTAAGTATAAATGCATACACCAGCTTCATTACCCTAGCTGATTTAGATGACAGGGAATTAACTACGTGAACCACAGCCATATTATCGCACCAAAAGTGCACTGAATGGTTCACTAGCTCATCCCCCCACAAATAAACTGCCACCAGGATAGGGAAGAATTCCAGGAAGGTCAAGTCCTGACAAAAACCAGCTTCCACTCAATCATCAGGCCATTGGGCCAAGCACCAGTGCCTCCTAAAATAAACCCCAAAGCCCATTGAACTGGAGGCATCAGAGGAAACCCGCAGGTCCCCTCTGAGCAAGAAATCCTGCGTCCAAAAGGAAACCCCATTAAAGGAGTACAAAAATTCCACCCAAACAGCCACATCCTCTCTCATCTCACCTCTAATCCTCATCTGATGATGCGGAAACTTAAGGGAACCCATGGCATCGCAAAGGCACCTTTAAAAGGCCCTACCTGGCGCCACAACATGGCACGCAAAATTGAGATACCCCACTACCTGCTGAAGCTCCAGCAACAATACCTTCCAACTACCAAGAAGGCCGCGAAAGTGGACCTTAAGCTCCCTCAGCGTATCTGCCGGCAACTGGAAAGTTTGCCTCACAGTGTCCAGCTCAATACCCAGGAACATAAGAGTCCGGGATATGCCTTCAGTTTTCTCGTGGGCCAAGGGTACACCGAGCTCCCTGGAAAGTCTAATAAAGTCTTCCAGGAGCCTGGCACACTGACCAGAACCTGCTACGCCTACGAAAAGAACGTCATCTAAATAGTCGGTGGTGTCCCAGCAATGCTGCCAGTGATGCAGTGCCCACTCCAGGAAAGTACTAAAACACTCAAAGGGCTGTCCTGGGCAGAATGAGCCAGAGTTTTTAGTCAGTGCGCTCAGAGAAAGTTCATTCTGGTCAAAACAGGAAAATTGTGTGGAACCTGAAAGAGTATGTTTTTGAGAGAAAATATTTATTCAAATTAAGTCAGGCAAACTGTGTGGAACTCAGGTCAGTTTGCATATATCTGAAAGAGATTATTTTATCTAAGTCAGGCAAGCTTTGTGGAAAAGCCTGAGTGAATCTATGTTTATGTGGAAACTGCCAAGCTTAAGAACTATTCTGAAACCAATATGCTTATCAGAACACTGCAACCATCACATGCATGTTCTTATAAATAAATTTGACTTTTGTTAAGAAAAAAGAATGTGGTAAAACAGAATTGTTCAGAAAGGCACTTTTTATAAAAGGAATACGAATATCATTTTAATTATTTGTGAAAAATGATCAGATTTCCCACCCTTCATACTGCATTTTTAGGACTTTTTTCAGCCAGAACGTGGTGGAATGGAGTTCTAGCACCTCTTGCCCCGGGTGCAACCTTCTGAGGGGCTGTTTGGCTCTGCGTGGAGATCCAGCATGAGTGGCTGCTCAGGGAGGGGAGTCTGGATCATTGTGAGGAATGGTTCTCCCGAACAGATATAAGGGACTTGCCTCGGCTGCCCTGGGGAGAGTATAGAGGTGGGGCTGAAGAAATTTTGCTCCCTGGGCAAAAATTCATGACTACTGTATGATCCTACTGGGTAGTTCCTATGTCATTTAATACCACCACCCCCAACAAGGTAGGGGTTCTGTCACACAGTTGATGTAAGTCCATAGTGCATGAAAATATTATTTCAAAGAATACCATGTGTTTCTCCCTTATTTCCCTCTTGAGAATTCCACCACCTCTTTTCCCAGAAAAAAGCCCTGATTAGATGTCCTTATTTCATTGTTCTCTAATTATGTAATCCAGTGTAATGAATTTCTAGTTTTATTGCATTGTTTATTAGATGTATTAAACTTGTCTTTATAACATTTTTATTACAAATGTTTATAATTTTGTAATCCTCCTTGAGTCTCAATGAAAAAGGCAGATGAAGTAAAATAAATGGATAGATGTTTGGATCATCCTTCCTTCCCTCCTTCCTTCCACTGATTTATTTATTTATTTTACTTTGTTTATCATCTGCTAGTCTTGTCAAAATGTATTGTCACAATTAGAGGTGGGCACGGACCAGAAAATGGACCTAAATTTGACATGAACTTGCCCTGTTTGGCATTTGCGAACAGGCAACCCGTGGGAGGTACATTTTTCACAGAGCCATGACTTTTGGGCATGTTTGTTGATCCCAGCACTGAGCAATCAATTCCCTAGGCAATATAAGAACTGCCTGCAGACCTTTTGCTGCCTTTGGAACACACCAAACTTAGCCCTGAAAACCTTGATAGGCAGCTCTGGCTGCCAATCAGGAAGCTCCCATTATTCTCCATGTGAGCATTTAGGGCAGAGCTGCGGTTTCGCTTTCCAGCCTGCAGTTACCGGATGAGGAACTGCTTGTTGCAGGAGTTTTTTTGCATTGCATGTCACACGAGGGAGGCTTGGGGCTTGTGCTGCAGCAACACTCTGGCAGCAAGCTTATTATAAGTTATTGAGTTTCCTTGGCTGAGGGCTCAATCTTCTGTTTCATTTTTCTCCTTTCTATTCTTATTTGCTTGCAGAGTGGTAGGCTAGGGCTCTGAGTTTCTGGAGTTAAACCCATGTCGGCTGACTCCATTTTTAACTGATCTGTAGTTTTTTAACACAGAGCGCACAATGGGGCAGCCCTAGTTGAGTGTGCTTGCTAACTGGTAGCTTGCCTGAGAAAGATGCAGGAGGAAGACAGTAACCTGATCTAGCTGCCTCTCTCCACCCCATTTGTTCCTATTGCGAGGAAAAATCTGACTGGAACTGGATAAACACCTAGTTCCTGCCTTTCCTAAGGTCAAATCTCCCTGAAACTGGGAGGGGGGGTTCATTAGATAACAGTTAGGAGTAGCTCCCCTGTGAATTTGGTCAATTGTGGACTTCAGGGAGGGCATTTTAGAGCACCTCAAAGAAGGCACCCCCTTCCACCCCTTTTGTTCGGATTGCAAGGAAGAATCTGACAGCAAATGGAAATTTCATGGGGGTGGCTGCTTTGGGGGTCTGTAACTCATACCTCCAAAATGAAATCTTGCCTAAACTTGGAAGGTCACTGGAGGAGAGTCTGCTGAAGACTCACTGCAAGTTTGGCATCTCTGAGTACAAAGTCAGTGGTCCTATGGCCCCCAGAATGATGGACCATGGACCGACAAACTGGTCTGCGAACCAGGGTGGGTCTATGAAAAGTTCATGGTCCGTGGTCTGTGAAATGCATGGACCATGGGCCAATGGTCTGTGTTTCTTTCCTGGTCTGTGCCCAACTAGAGTCACAATAGTAGCCTCTCTAATACTCTAACATTCTTCAGTGAGCACTTAGCATACATATTATGAAATTACGTGTATTTCACATCACATTAAATTATACAGGTTACACAACCACTTTGATGTAGTGGTTAGAGTAACAGACTAGGATCTGGTGGACTTCAACTTTGAATCCTCACTTTACCATGGAAGCTCACTGGAAGACATTGGGCCAGTCACACACACTGGGCCTAATCTATATCATAGAGTTGTTTTGAGGACAACAAGGAGGAGAGAAGAATGATATAAGCTGCTTTGGGCCCCACTGGTGACAAAGGCAGAGTATAAATGAATAAAAATATAGATTAATGCAAGTCTATACATATACTCCACAACTCCTGCATACATATTTGGGTCTGTGTATTTAATCTACAAAGTGAAGGTACAAATTAGCATGCAAGAAAAAATACATCTCTCTATATAACTGTGTTCCACTATAAGCATAAAACATTGGTTGTGTTCTAGTTAAATATGCTGATTCATTTGTGTTTTCCCATTTTATTCCATTAGATTAAAAATTTCACTTCAAACTACACAAGAGCTATTTGTTGTTTTTTTAAACCAACATTCCTACATCAAATAATAACAGAACAAAGAACACATATTTATCTCGATTAAGATGATTTCCAAAAACCTCTTGACAATTGGATTTGAAATAATCTTTTGTTGAGAGCATGTCAGGAAATTTACCTGCAGTAAAACTGTGGCTGGGGACTTTGACGAAAACAAACAGTTTTTAGAAGTTCTCCATTCAAAGAGAGAAAAAGAGGGAAAGAGATTATAGAATTTAATGATTAAGAATGTGAGCGGTGCAGTACAAGTGCATTTGTTTCCTTGGAAACAAACTAGTGCTGTGGCACTGAAGAAATTTGTAAGCATTAAATATTCTGTAATCAGGCCCCAGGAGAATACATTACAAAAAAATTGAAAGGGATAAATATTTGATATTCTTGGTCATTTTCTGGCTCTACTTGATGAGGCCTGCTGTCAATGGGTGATGGTTCTAACACTGGAGAAATAATTGATATGATATGTGAACCTGCCCTGTCAACAGTATGATGCTGAATAGCTAATCCTTGGAGTAGGGTCTACAACTGTGATCTCATAGCGAAAGATTTAGATCACTTAAGTACCAAGCTGATGGCTAAGGCAGCTACATGCAAATCAAGGTAGGCAGAAATTGTGTAATAAAGAACAGAGGGAAGGCATAATAAGAAATTGCTCAAGAGGCATTGCCTCAATTGCATCTGCTTGTATGAAGAAACCATGTCCAATAATGATAGGAAAGAACAGGCTGTAACGTATGGGAGATGGCCACTAATTTGAGATAAATATACAGAATTCTGCCCAGTAATTTTTCTTTTTTATTAGATGAAAATATACTCCAAAGCATCTTCTAAAGAACATAAATAGCTGCATGATGTTTTAATTTGTCCTTTTAAATTGGTCTTTGGCAACACATGCAACTAGTCATGCTAAAATATCAAAAAGAATACAAGATCTCCATCTGATGTCATAAGCAAATGTGTTCTATGGAGATTTCCTGTCCTGTGTAACAGACCAAAATGTGTGGGCAGATAGGGCAAATGCCTGAACTTATGGATGACTTGCCAAACTCAACCCATCTTTCTTTTTCTCTTCCCCTCCTCCACAAATAATGGTGACGGTTATTATCCCATCTCAACCAAAGTGACAATTTTGGTGAAAGCCAATTCTCAGTTTTTTAACTGAAACTGCAAAGAACCTTCACCCATCAAGGCTTGTTGTTTATTGGGCACAGTGATTAGCAGACATCTTTTATAAATGACTGGTTAAAATGTCATGAAAATTGGGATGATAGGAAATAGACAATTATAAATGGATGGATCTCGTGTGGTGGAATCCAACTGCAAGAATCAAACAAAATGCTACAAAGTTATGCATTGACTGCCAACAGTTTCAGGACATGAACTTAAGTGTATTCATGTTGGGTCAGTTTAATGGTCCATCTAGACTATCTAGACCAGCATGCTCTTTCCCACAATGACCAGACAGATGCCACATGGAAGCCCTCAAGTAGTGGCAAAAATGTCACCGACTGACTGCTCCCTATCAAAGCAGAGGTACCATCTTCTCATCAAAGCAGAAATCCTATTTATCATGGCTAATGGCCACTCATTGAAAAACTCTCCCCCCGCCACACACACACATACACACTGCTAGATCTATGGGAGTCAGTTCACTCTGATACAAACTCATGTTGATGAAGTGCAGTATGAGTCGATATTCCAACCTTGTTGGAAGAGATGGTTAAGGAATATAGAGAAGATATTACAGATGAACCAAATGTCCAATATTATAAAGGTAAGGCTAAGGAGACTGGGACTTTTCAGTTTAGAAAAAAGATCCCTGAGGGTGGGCATGATAGAAGTTCATAAAATTATGAATGGGGCAGAGAAAGTAGATAGGCAAAACTTCTTCCTCTCCCAAAATATTAGAACTTGAGTGTACCCAGTGAAGGTGATAGGCAGTAGATTCAAGATGGACCAAAGGAAGTACATATTTATCCAATGACTGATTAAAATGTGGAATTCAATGCCAGAGGAGGTAGTGATGTCCATAAACATAGAGGGCTTTAAAAGAAGATTAAAATAAATTCATGACGGAGAGGTCTATCAATGGCCAGTAGCCATGGTGTCTAACGGAAATATCCAGATTCAGAGGCAGTAAACCTCTTATTACCAGTGCCAGGAGGCAACATCAAGGGAAGGCCATGGCCTCTATGCCATGTTGTTGGCCCTTCAGAATAACTGGTTGACCACTATGGGAGACAGAATGTTAGATTAGATGGAGCAATGGTACAATCTGCAAGGCTACTCTTATGTTCTTTTTCATTTTGAGCTCTTATGTCATCACTGTCATTCATTTCCATTTGTCTAATTTTTGCTGCTGCCGGTATGCCATTTTATGCTATTGATACATTATATAGGTATCATTTATATAGAACCGACACAAAGGTAAAATAGAAAAATATGTTTAAAGAAAAAAACCCAGTACAAAGGAAGAGAAATTAATATTCAAATAAAGATGTGCAGATCTCAAAAGGAAGAAATGAAACACAAATTGGAATCTTTGAATATAAGCAGACAGATTCTGGCAGTTGGTCTTATCCCTAGGAGAGAGAAAGAGAAATAGGAAATAATGAAATAAATATTTAGGCTTTCTTCACACACATATAAACAGACACACAACAGTATGGGAACTACTTACTTGTATCACCGTTTCATGCTGGAACAAAAGTTAAAATATCTTTCATTCCAAACTTCCTTAATTTTTTGCCTACTCTGGCTTTTCACCATTTTGGCTCCTTTTTTCAGGAAAGGGTTTCACTGTAATGCTGGACTCATGAAATTTAGCCTGTTATGGCATAGTTTTTTTTCTGGCTCTCAGCAGAATTGCGTGGGGAACCTTTTCTTTTATATTGCTGCAAATAAAAGGTTCAACATGCCATGCCTGTGTGTGGAAAAGTTTATTTTTCTGCATCCATGTGGTAATGATATATCAAAGTCTAGCTTTAAATCTATAAAGAGGAAAAAGTAAAGGCCTCATCATTATACTACTGTGGAATAATTCATTTATAAGCCAGTATTTTTTTAAATGTGGGTGATTTCCTGAAACCAGAGCATATTTTGTACCAATTCGATGCTCATCGGTTAAAAGATACAAACAAAATAACATGGACATATATACACACTGTTTTCTTAGTTTTGGAAATCAGATTGTTTGAGTCATAACATAGTAGCCAATGGAAACAGTATGACAACACTTACTCTAAACTTATTAAAATCAACAGAAAACATTCTAACTAACTAATATAAATTCAGTATATTTGGTGTAGGCTTTAAAATCTTAACACAAGATATACAAAGAGCTCCACTACAGAGTTCTGATTTTATCATTGTTTCCCACCTTGGGTTACAGTTATCTGGGGGAAAGGCAGGCTTATCAATATTTAAATTAATTAATTAAATTAATACATGTTAAATTTGCAGTCCTACATCTAACCGTAGTCTTAGGAGAGGGGATGAAGCTCCACTGGAAAGAAAATGTAAAAGTCAGCTTACATGAGCAGAATACCACATGCAACACTTTGTATCTGTCCACTCTGTTTCACGTGGTGCAGAATTATTATAAGTATACTATCATTAGTATAGCACTGCTGATGTGGTGCATGCTGCCATGCTCAGTCTTCCTGTTCTGGTCAATCACACCAAACTAACCACAACTGAATAGAAAGTCTTGTCCTTTTACCTCTCAATGTTGTTCCTAGACTGATAGTCCAATCACTGAGTGATCCAATATAGCAAGCACCGCAGTATAATTCCCTTTGTATATGTAGATATCATAATAGGGCAAGCACCATTTAAAAAGTTTTAAAGGGGAGGGGGAGATTATAGGATCGTACATGCGAGCTAGACACATGTGTGATGTTTAAAGGAGGGGTAATGGCAAGAGGAGGGGTTGGAGATTTGTGGGAGGGCTCTTCTTGTGAAGCACAAAAAAGCCTCAGAATGCATTGATACGGTAGGATAATCACGCAGAAAACCTGCATCAAACATAAACATGGACCAAAAGAGGTCTCACAAAAAAATGCTTTAAAATGTGGCTATCCCAGCAGCAGCATAGCTGCTTGAGCTGGGAGCCGATCGTTGCAGCCCCGCCCGGAGGAAAGGAGACAGGCTCCCTTTCTGGGCATCCAGGGCTTTGGCCAGGGGCGGAGCCACGAGCGTTTTGCAGGCGGCTCCGCTTTCCCCCAGCTGTAGTTGCTGAACGTGCTCGGAGAATGCAGTAGTGTTTCCTCTCCTCTCCTTCCGAGCACGAGGGGCAGAGAGCTGACTGAGCTGGGCTGGCTTGTTGCTTCCCCGGGCGGAGCTTTCGGCCCATGGAGCTCCATTGTTGGCGCTTTCAGCTGCAGAGCTCTCGGACAGCTTCGAAACAGCGGAGGTGGCAGCGGCAGCAGTGGCGGTGGCCCTGTCTGTGCCGTTTGGGTGAGCAGCTCTGCTGCCCAGGTTGCTGGCTTCTTCACGCCAGCGGTTGTGGCACAGAGACAGTGCAACTGGCGGCCACTGTGTGCGGTGCAGGCTTGGTGCCCAGTGCTCTCCATAGCTGGCTGATTTGCCGTGTACTGGGTTATGTGTGCAAATATGTGGCGGCCATTGTTCTTCCCCCTCTCTCCTTTCCCACGTGTAGGCCCATTTTCCACTTACTGGGAAGGCCCATTGGGCGTCAAGAGCTAGAGCCCATCTCCTGTGGGGGGATATTTAGGGGGTTTCTTTGCTGACCATCACCTTGGCTAATAATTGGCATTTAATTATAAGGTGCCATTAGTGGTAACCAGGCCTATTCTGTGTCAGGGTCCCCGCCTGGTGGCCATTTTAGCCCAGTTATTGGTGGTGGCCATTTTCTGTGTGCTTCTTTTGGGCTGTAGTGGTGCCAGCTAGTGGCTAGCCAAGGTTACTGCGGGGATATATTACCTTGCTGGTTAAGTGGCTTGGCTGTGAACTTGCCACTTTTGGGACAGTTGATTGGTGACTACACAGTGATTCAGTTAATAGAATGCCTACTAAAAAGGGAGTGGCCCATCCAAGGGTAAGCAGCCAGTTAAACGACCTGTGCCAAGGAAGCCCCCACCAGCTCTTTCCTCTTCAGATGTGGATGACAGTGGGCCCACCAGGCGGGAGCTTCTGGAGTGGATTGCTGCATTAGAGAAGAAAAGGAGGTCAGCGCTGGTGGCGGCACTGGTGCGGCCACGGTGGGCTTCAAAAAAGGTATCTAGAGCTGAATTTTACAGTGAATTCCTGTCTCGTCTTTCTGCTCTCAAGGGCTCATCTAGGGATGCAGCTGGCGATGGCGGTGGAGGCATGGAACCTTCGACCTCATTACCTGAGGGTGTGGTGGAGGTTGAGTCGGAGGGAACAGCGGATGGTGGACAGGTGGCCATAGCAGTGGAACCACCTGTCAATGAGAGTAAGTCATCTATGCCTCAGCAGGCTGGCAATTGGCCATGGGGCCTTTTGGCTCAGCAGGAAGCCTCAGGTGTTGCGGCTCAGCCTTCTTCATATTGCTCACCCACGCAGGGCTGGCCTTCATATTCTTCACCCATGCAGGGCTGGCCTTCAGCAGGAATGCCAGCATGGCTGGGTTATGCCTCTGGGCTAGTTGGCCAGCAGCAGGCGCAGGCTGTTCTTGTGTTTGGGGGTGCTGCCAGTGGGGGCAGCCAGGTTCTTCCAATTTCCACTGTGGGATGGCCATATGGGTATGGTTCTCAGCTGGGTCCCACACCTTTGGGTTTCTCTGCGTATGGCACAGTCCCGTATAGTGCTTTGCCCCCCAGGGACATGGTGTTGCCTTTGGGAGATCACTTGACTCAGGCCACCTGGGAAAAAATCATACAAAGCGAGTACGTGGACGTCTTTACCCTTCTCTTCAGGGAACTGGAGAAGAAGGATAAAGATGATCTAGACGATAGGGATAAGGAGAAGATCTGCCACAGACGGATTGACAGGACATGGGCACATTAGTTGCCTGGGTTCCTGGTTTATGCAGGGGTATTGGCTAGGGTGCAGCCGGGCAGGGCTCTCCCCCTTTTCCAATACATGAATATTATTTACAGGGGATACATGGACTTTGAAGGGGCAGCTTGGCTTAGGTACGATGAGGAGTTCTGCATGCGTGCTGCCTTGAATCCCAGCCTCCCCTGGGATCAAATTCTAATACAATTCTGGGTGCAGGTCATGGCCCCTGCCAAGTCCAACCTCGGGGATAGGACCGACAGTAGTCATATGATAATTCGGCCCTCTCTGGGTTCAAGTTCCTGCAGCTCTGCGGGGCAGCAGGTTCAATTATGGCTGCTTTGCTGGGACTTTACGTCCAAGGGGGTTTGCAATAGAAAAGCATGCAAGTATAGGCACGAGTGTCCTGCATGCGCTGGAACCCACCCATATTCAGCCTGCCCCAAGGCAAAGCAGGGTGGAAAACGCTTCCAGGGCGGAGGCGGCCAGCAAGGGTCTGGAAAAGGGGCCCAGTCCAGTAAAGCTGAGGGTACTTGAACAGTTGCTTCAGGTGTACCCAAGGCACAGGGATGCTGCCTATTTACTTTCAAGTTTTAAGTTTGGCTTTAGGATCCCCTTTCAGGGCCCCTGGACACCTTTCATGGCAGCCAACCTTAGATCAGTGGCTGGCATGGAAGAGGTGGTCCGCCGTAACATTTTAAAGGAATGTGCTGAGGGCAGGATTTTAGGGCCTTTTGACGCCCCTTCTGTGTCGTCCCTGAGGGTCTCCCCTTTGGGGGTGGTGCCAAAAAAGGTGCCTGGAGGGTTTCACCTCATTCACCACTTGTCTTTCCCCAAAGGGGGATCAGTGAATGATGGCATTCCTGATGAACTCTGCATGGTGCACTGCACTTCCTTTGACCAAGCGGTCAAGGTGGTGTGCCAGTGTGGGGTGGGAGCCGAGATGGCGAAGTGCAATATTAAGTCTGCCTTTCGCCTGCTCCCGGTTCATCCAGAAGACTTTGAGCTCCTGGAGTTTGCATTTGAGGGCAAGTTTTATATGGACAGGGCCCTTCCAATGGGGTGTTCCATATCTTGCTCGGCTTTTGAGCGCTTCAGTTCATTTTTGGAATGGGAGTTGCATCGCTGCTGTGCGTGCCCAGACACCATCCATTATTTAGACAACTTTATGTTGTCTGGGCCAGCTGACACGGGGCAGTGTGTCGGGCTACTGGCAGGGTTCATGGAGCTTTCTGAGGAACTAGGGGTTCCTTTAGCTCATGAGAAAATGGAGGGGCCATCTGTAGTCCTAACGTTTTTAAGAATTGAACTTGACATGGTACAACAGACCTTAAGGTTGCCAGTAGAGAAGGTGGTAGACCTTAGGGCCCGGTTAGAGGACTGCTTGAGTAGAGACAAGGTATCTCTCCTTGAGTTGCAACAATTAGTTGGCCATTTAAACTTTGCCTGTAAGGCAGTTGCACCTGGGAGGGCTTTCCTCAGGAGGCTGTGTGATGCTATGGGGAACTTGTGGTTGCCCCATCATCGATTACAAATTAATAAAGGCATGTGGGATGACTTATTAGTGTGGAAGGAATTCCTGGACACCTTTAATGGGGTGACTTTTTGGAGGGAGGATCTTTTGTTAGAAGCTGAACTTCAAGTCACCTTAGATGCCTCTGGGTCTCTGGGCTTTGGAGTCTTTTTTAGGGGGCATTGGTGTGCTGACCAATGGCCTGCAGATTGGGTAGCCGAGGGATTGTCCAAAGACCTTATGTTTTTGGAGTTCTTTCCATTGTTAGTGGCTGTGTGGCTTTGGGGACCACAATTGGCTAACCAGGCTGTCCACTTTTGGTGTGATAACTTGGCTGTCGTGAATGTGGTCAACACTCTGGCCTCTAGATCCCCCAGGGTGATGCGGCTAATAAGGGCCTTTACTTTGAAATGTTTACAATTAAACATTTTATTTGGGGTCAGACACGTTCCGGGTGTTAACAATGGTGTGGCAGACGCTTTGTCTCTCCAACAGATGGAACGATTCTGGCAGCTTGCCCCTTGGGCCGACAGGCACCCGGCAAGGATGCCCCAGGAGCTTTGGCAGCTTGGACAGCAGAAGCGAATAGAGCGATCCAACTGTCCATTGCCCCAAGCACCCGCAGATCATACGACCATGCGGTAGGGCAGCTCTACGAGTTTAGGACATCGGACGGGCTCAAGCAGTCATGGCCCATCCCACCGGAACACCTGATGCACTTTTGTGTGGTGCAGCGTGGGAGGGGTCTTTCGGTGAAGTCAATTAGGGGACAGCACGCCGCTTTAGCCTTTGCCAGCAAAGCACGTGGCTTACCTGAATTCACGGGTATTTTCAGGATTAGAAAGATGCTGGAGTGCTGGGCCAGGGAAGTTAGTACCCCGAGAGACCCCAGGCAGCCCATCTCCCCATCTGTATTGAAGGGGTTGGGGACTACTTGGGGGGGGGTGTGCTCCTCGGTTTTTGAAAGGAAGCTCTTTCATGCTGCTTCCTTGACAGCATTCTTTGGGGCCTTGCGGGTCAGTGAGCTGGTGTCCTCGTCTCGTATGGACGCTTCTGGCCATGCCCTGTCAGCCAAAGATGTTAAATTTGTTGGGGATAAAGTCTCCCTTTTTATTAGGCGGTCCAAGACGGACCAGCGGCAGCGGGGACCACTTTGCTTTTGGGCTCATGCATGGAAAAGGAGCTTTGCCCTGTTAAGGCCCTCAGGGTGTATGTCACACTTCGTGGGGAGGACCAAGGGGTCTTCTTCCGACACAAAGATCAGGCCCTGTTAACTAAGTATCAGTTTTGGGCTTTGATAGAGAGGGCTCTTAAGAAAATAGGCTTGTCAGGGGTCAAATTTGACACCCATTCCTTCCAGATTGGGGCGGCCTCTACGGCAGCAGCTATGGGGTACCCTCAGCAGGCAATACAGTGAGTGGGCAGGTGGTGGTCAGGGGTGTTTAGGACCTATATCCGCCCCCTGTCTCAGTTTTAAAAGGCCATACTAATTGCTCTTTCCTCAGGTGCCGTGTTGGGCCAAGGGAGGAAGAGGATCCTGATTTGTGGCCACAGCATGGTGTTCTGGGTGGCCTACCAAGCCAGGAGAATGCTGACTGGATCTCAACTGGGTTTGAGTGCTGTGGCCACTGTGGAGTGGCAGGGCAGGCAAGGCCTTCGATGGCCAGGCCTGCTGCCCCTTTTGTTTCGGGGACGGAAGGGTCCTCCCCTACACATTTTGGTCATTCACCTTGGTGGTAATGACCTGGGGTTCATGCAGGGCAAGGCCTTGTCACTGCAAGTAGCTGAGGACCTGCGATTTATAAGCAGCCGATGGCCAGGCATGCTTATATTTTGGTCAGAGACGCTACAGAGACGGGTTTGGCGGGAAGCTTTAGATCCCAGGGCAATTGAGAGGGCTCGGCGTAAGGCTAATCGCGCCATCAAGAAGTCCTTGGGGGATGGCTTGGGCATTTATTTGCCACACCCTAAAATTAGGGCCAAATTTGCCCACCTCTACAGAGGCGACGGTGTACCCCTGTCGACTGTGGGCAATGACATATTTCTGGATGACCTGTGGCAAGGGCTTCAGTTGGCTTTAAGCCATATGTGGGGTGCAAGGGTCTAAGCAGAGGCTTGACCCTTGCGGTGGCAGGAGAGTTTTGGGAATAGGGTGCGGGCTGGTGAGCACCCGGTGGCACTTCCCCAGGGGTGGGGAACAGGGTCTGCCATTAGTGCGGTATGCTGGTGGTGGCTACCATAGCACAGGCAGGTGCCTGCGGGAATCCCCAGGCACAAGGCTTTCCCTCATGCTGTATGGCTGGGGCGTTAGGTGCTTGATGGGGGGATCCCTTGCCTGGCTGGCTGGGTTGCAGCCATTCAAGGGATGGCCTACACCCAGGGCTTTGGGGCTCGCCCAGGCAGGTCAAGGCGGAGGTCCGGAGTTGACCCCGTGGCTTGACCTTTACCGCTTAGTTGGTCCTTGCCTTGTTTATGTTAATGGTCATTTTAATAAACAGCCCTTTAATTCCAAGTCTGTGTCTGTCTCTTCATTCCAGCTGGGTTTGCAACTGGGATCATCATGATCCACTCGTGCAAACAACCCACAAATAAGAACTGGCATAAAACAAATCAACTTGGGGAAGACACAATCTCATTGAATTGGTTGAAGCATACCAACCTTCATTTGCATAAGGCTTTAGTATTTTGTACCCTGAAAGTCAGTGACAGAAGATGAGACGAGACAACAGGTAGTGCTCAGTAATCACCATTAAGAAGTACTAAAGAGGATTTATGCCCCAAACCCTACATTGCCTGTGAAGAAGAGGCAACAGGTGCCTGGGTACTGTGCAAGTATACAGGGCTGACTGGCCAGCAGCTGCCACATGGCAGGCCATCCCATTAAGGATGTGTGGAACTGGCTGTAAACTGCCATTTGTACTTTTGAAATGTAAGCTGACATTTGTCTCAGGTTATGAAAGAGACAGGCAATTCCCTGACAATGCTATGAAGTTATAGAGGTGACTCCTTTGGTTCTGGGCAGCATCAAACTAATCCTTAGTTTCTTGAGTGGCATGTTGGCAGAGGGAGATGAGTCTTGGCACCTCTCAACACAATTAATGTGCAGGCAAGGGTTAATAAAGAAGGCAGTTACACTGGCTAAGTTTGGAACCAGGGTAAAGTTGCTGGTAGCCAAAGGGGCTGCCTAATGCACAGTTGAAAATTAGAGTGAAGTGTTGATGATTCAGATCAACTATTTAATAGCATCTAATTTAACACATATACTGGAGTCTTGTGTCTTTGAGGTGGAGAGGGTGCTGGTACAATAAGCTGTCTGTTGCTCTTAAAATGCTCTCTGTGTTCTTAAAGTGAATTCTTAAAACACACTTTCCCCTGCAATTCATTGTTACAATTGCTCAACCTCATCTGCTTCCCTATCAACCTCACCCCTTCATTTAAATGTAGACAAAGCCACATTAGATGTTTCAAACTCTCTGAATACTTTATTTTAATGAACCAAATGTCAGTTAACCTGCTGTTTTTAATTGGTATTGAAAAAGATCCAGAGCAGATGGTGAAGTCCAGGAATTCATACTACTAGTAGTTGTATGCACTTTTTAATGTGCATTTTGATAAAGGATCTACAAATATTGCCAATATCCTGCTGTACACAGCCCATCACTTATGTATTACGCTCGGAGGTCGGGAAGAGAGGTTACATTATTGGATTGTTGTTTAACTGCATACCAGAAAAGTAACTCCTAATGACTTTATAGGTGAAATCACAATGAATGTTGGTTGGTCATGTAAAAGAATTTAATGTGGCTGCAGTACTAATTGCAACCCCAAAAGTTCAATTACAGAGTTCAGAGGAACATTTGAAAAGAGCAGTACTACTCGCCTCCAGGGACCTGTTTGGAAATTACCTGTGTACTTTTCTTCAAATGGTTCATCCTTTCAAAGGATGCACCTTTTAGTTTGTGTTGGTTTTATTTCCAGCCATTTCATGTCTGTATTTCATTTGGATGGACAGCAATATAGCTAAATATTGTCTGCCTAAACAACACATGAAGTTTTGAATTTCTTGTAGCAATTTGTAAGATTGCAAAGTGAACATTCACTTGTAAGATTTTATACTCAATATTTTTAAATGCCTAAAATTCAGGGGAGAAAAACTACCCATGAGCAAGAGCCTAAGCCCCATTAAAGGCACAGTACAACTTTCTTTAAAAATAGAATTGACAATTCCGGCAGTCAAAGCATTTTTACAGGATCAATCAACAAAACGCACAATAAGATTTGTTTTAAATGTTCCAGAATTACTGGAATACAGGGTCCATGGGGATTTGCCTCTCAAAACAAAGGGTGTTCCTGGGTCCCAAGAAAAGGAAGCAACCCCTGAGTTTATGGATTTTCTCTTATGAATCAGAACCCCATGTATTCAATAGATGTATCCCTACTGCTCTACAGAGAAATTGCCCACATAAAACACATGACAGAATTTTATATGTTTCAGCATTTGTTAAGACTGTTGAGTAGAGATGGGCATGGAACGAAAAAAATGAACCACGTGATTCGTGATTCGTAGCATTTCACGGAACATCGAACCATGAACTTCCGACCTTTTCCCAGCTTATGGTTCACTGTTCCGTGGCATTTCAATTGCCCTGCACTGGCTGCTGAAGCTGGTGTGGGGCATTTGAAACAGACAGCCCCTTTCTTCTGCTGCCTGGCAGCAGAAGAAAGAAGCTGTCATTTCACAGACCCCGCGCTGGAACCAGTATGGGGGTCTGTGAAATGACAGCTTCTTTCTCCTGCAGCCTGGGCTGTCAGTTTTAAGGACCCCACATGGTTCCAGCGCGGGGTCTGTGAAACTGACAAACTGACAGCCCGGGTAGCAGGAGAAAGAGGCTGTCAGTTTCACAGACCCCGCGCCAGTTCCAGCACGGGGTCTGTGAAACTGGCAGCCCGTTTCTCCTGCTGCCCAGGATGTCTGTTTTACAGACCCACAGCGTGGGGTCTGTGAAACAAACAGCCCGGGCAGCAGGAGAAACGGGCTGCCAGTTTCACAGACTCCGTGCTGGAATCGGTGCGGGGCTGTGAAATGACAGCTTCTTTCTCCCGCTGCTCTGGCAGCATAAGAAAGAAGCTGTCATTTCACAGCCCCCGCACCAGTTCCAGCACGGGGTCTGTGAAACTGACAAACTGATAGCCTGGGCAGCAGGAGAAAGAGGCTGTCAGTTTTACAGACCCTGCGCTGGTTTCGGCCCATCGGCTGAACCCCGCGCAGGGTCTGTGAAATGGACAGCCCCTTTCTCCTGTGCAGGGGCTATCAGTTTCACAGACCCCATGCTGGGTTCAGCCAATGGGCTGAAACTGGCGCGGGGTCTGTGAAACTCTGAACCCGTCTATGGAATGGCTGGAAAAATTGGTTTGTTCTGTAAACACGCATTCCCACGGAACACGTGTTTCAGTGCGAACGAACCAGCTATTCCATACGGAATTTTGTTCCGTGGTTCGTTTCGTGCCCATCTCTACTGTTGAGGGGCAGGTTCCTATGAATCATCTGGACCCTCTTTACTACACTGAATGCTGTTTGCACACATACCCTTAAATGAAGACACCACACAAAATGTCTGGCTTAAACTAGGGTTTATTGATTACAATCTGAACTACACAAATAGTTAAACTACTTCTCTTCATCATGTACATTCCTAAACAGACTGCCCCTTAGGTTTGCAAACACTTGAACAACCCCTTGCCCCTAGCTCCAAGTTCCTCATGGCCACATCATTCACCTCTATCCCCCCACACAGTACAGTACAAATGTTCACTGACGTGCAATACTGAGGGATTTACCTTCCCCAACCATTCTGGACCATGCAGCCATCAGAGGTTTGGGTGCCTTCCCTGCCCTTCCTTGGATGTCTCAGGGTGTTTGCCAATCTAATCCTACTATATAAAAGGCAAATTGTATTGGTGATGACTCACTTTTTATTCTCGAGCAGGCGCATTGCCGATGACTTTGGTCTCGAGGCTGCTGCAAAGTACCTGCTTGCCACCAGGAGGGGGCCTGTCAAATCAACGGCCTAAGCACTCCTCCTCATGCCTCCCTTCAGCACCCTACCACTCTGGCCTCCAAGTCACTGCAAAGCACCCACTTGCCATGGGGAAGGTGCCCACCAAATCAGTTTTCTAGAGTCCATTGCATTTTTTCACGTATCAGCCATTGTTTCTAGTTAAACAATAAGCACCTAACTTGTTCTAATACTATCAATCTCATGCAGGGCCTCAACTGCCCAGCCCTGTATCTGAAGCAGATTAAAAATGCTCAGTTATTGTGGCCAATCAGATAAGGGCCCTCAAATTTCCTGGCTGGCCCCAAATCAACTAGCTAATTCCACGTTGTTGCCACAGGGAGAGATGTGCGGGAAGTTCCGGGGAGGGGGAGGAGAGGCATCAAATGAGGAATGAACAGCTTCAAACAGCCTTATTTTCTCAACCCTCTCATCAGCAGCATTGCACAAGCTGTTCCTTATTTCCCTCACACACAAGGACTAGTACTTCAAATTCTCTGTGAGGGTTGGGTGCAAAACTGTCCCGGCCACTGTATGGGCAGAAACATGCTTTATGCTGTTTTTATCCACTGGCTAGTATCTCTGCCTAGTTTTAATAGAAGCAGTTATTTTTATAATTTTATTATATTGTTTTTACTTTGTAAAGAGGCATATAAATAAATACTTACAGTAGAAATAAAAATGGGTTACAACCAATGTTTCATTAAAAACTGAAAAAGAAGTCCTCTGCTATTAGTGAATGGATCTGGCAACTTAACAGGTTTTGTGAACCTTCCCTTTGCTATCTGAGGAAAATAAGGTCTTATTCTGCAGTCACTGTGCTTCCTTTGCACAGTGATGACCAAGATGAAAACTATTTCTTTAGCTGTAATTGTAACAGTTCAGCATCTCTTCTTTCTGGGCTAATGAAATCACCCAATATGGCTTGCTTATGTGGATTCTCCTTTGGGAGACAGAAGATGGGGAAAGCCTAATGTTGACAACCAGTACCAGGAGAATTGAAATCCTTGTCACTTCCCATTGGTGAGGTGTTCATTTTCCAGGTTTACCTGCCCTGCCAAGAACCAGCTCACAGAACTGATTGATGGAATAAGGATTCACAGAAAAGTGCTCAGTTCAACATGACAACTATTTCCATGACCAGAGACTTGGAACAGAAAAACAGAGATATTAAATAAAGGAACAGAAACGTAAACAAACCAGATTGGCAAACTGGGGCATCAGTACTATACTCTTGGGAGGGTGAATGTGAAAAAGAGTTAAATTACCTTCTTGTAATCTCCCTCCTCCTTCCCTAGATAAGAGGTTCCATTAATAAATCCTCTCATTATGAAAGCAAGTATGCAAAACTCCCCCTGCCACTATTTGGACAGAAACATACTTTATGCTGCCTTTATGTCATGGGCTAGTTTCTCTGTCTTGTTTTAATATTGGCAATTGTTATTTTTATGATTTTATTGAATAGTTTTTACTTTGTGTGGAAGCATATAAATGATTAATTAAATAAATATTGGGACTGGCACACTTGCACAAATGCACCAGGACTAGGGGTGTGCAAGCCAAAAATTTTCGGCTATAGCCGAAAGTAGAAAGCCGAAAGAAGATTCTCTATCGTTAAAGCCGAAAGCCGAAACAAGAATCTCTTTCGGCTTTCGACTTTCGGGATTCTTTCGGCATTATTTCGGCATTCTTTCGGCTTTTTTCTATGGGAAAATGCCTCCGTCTTCCAGGACGCCTGGAGGAGGCATTTTCCCACCGAATAAGCCCAAAATTGGTGGGGACCTTCCTCTAACCCTTCTCTAACAACCACCCAAGTTTCAGACAGATTGGACTTTGGGGGGCCATGTTATGGCCCCCCAAAGCAGGTCCCCCCATCCTCCCATAAGAAAGCGAAGGAGCAGCATATTGTCGAAGGCTTTCACGGCCGGAGAACGATGGTTGTTGGGGGTTTTCCGGGCTGTCTTGCCGTGGTCTTGGCATTGTAGTTCCTGACGTTTCGCCAGCAGCTGTGGCTGGCATCTTCAGAGGTGTAGCACCAAAAGACAGAGATCTCTGTCTTTTGGTGCTACACCTCTGAAGATGCCAGCCACAGCTGCTGGCGAAACGTCAGGAACTACAATGCCGAGCAGCATATTGTTAGCATGCTGCTGCTCATCTTTCTTCATTATTTCCTATGGGGAAAAAATGAAGAGGCAGGCTTCCTTTGCCAGGGGTGGCATTTTGCATGCAAAATGCCCCCTTACCCTCAGGGGCCCTTCTCCCACCCCTCCTCCCACCCCCCACCAAGGCTCAGCCTGCTCCCACTTGGGGGGGCCATTTCATGGCCTCCCCAAGTAGGTGCTCTAATCTCTACCACTGACAGCTGGGGGAGGCTTGTGTTGCCAGGGGTGGCATTTTGCATGCAAAATGCCCCCCAACCCTCTGGGGCCCTTCTCCCACCCCTCCTCCCACCCCCCACCAAGGCTCAGCCTGCTCCCACTTGGGGGGGGGCATTTCATGGCCTCCCCAAGTAGGTGCTCTGCTCTCATCTCTACCACTGACAGCTGGGGGAGGCTTGTGTTGCCAGGGGTGGCATTTTGCATGCAAAATGCCCCCCAGCCCTCTGGGGCCCTTCTCCCACCCTTCCTCCCACCCCCCACCAAGGCTCAGACTGCTCCCACTTGGGGGGGGCATTTCATGGCCTCCCCAAGTAGGTCCTCTCAGCCCCTAAAGTCCACCCCTTACAGCCCCACACAAACCCAATTCCCCCCCAGCTGCCACACACAGACCCAAATCCCCACATTAGCCCCTCACAGACCCAAATCCACCCCCACCTGCCCCACACCCATAACCCCAGGAACAGGCTGGCAAAGGCCAGCCCTCTCCCTTTGTTCCCTATGCTGGGAACTTCTAAACTCTCTTTCCCTGGGCAATTCTGCACAGCCCAGGGGTGCCACAATGGTGGGCACACTTCTGAGTGCCAGCTGGTCCCTGTGAAAGAGCACCTGAACCACAGACACCCTCCCTCAAATTCCCCCACCACCTACAGAGATGGCTGGCCAGCCAGCCCCATTGTTCCCTATGATGGGAACCAACTGCACAACAAAGAATAAAACAAGAACAACACAAAATAAAGTTTTTAAAAAATTATTTTCTCCCTTCCAAAGTACAAGTAGGCAAAGCATTATGACACATTACACCAGCAGTCCCCCACACAGAAACATTAAAACAAAACTCACTTAACATCAGAGAATCACAAAACACGATTCCTGTCAAAAACACTTTATTTCTTGAACAGCTTTAGGCTACACAGCAGGGGGGGAACACCAAAGGGCATGGAAGCAGTATCTTACACAAAAATAACACAACTCACTTCACATTAAAGAATCACCCCAAAAAATTGCTATCAAAAGCACTTTATTTCTGTAACTGCTTTAGGTTACACAGTAGGAAGGCACCACAGAGAAGGAAAGCAGTGTACTACACAAAAATAACACAACTCACTTCACATCAGAGAATCACACAAACACAATTGCTGTCAAAAACGGTGAAGTGGGTTGTATTATTTTTTGTAGTACATTGCTATCATGTCCTGTTGTGCCCTCCTACTGTGTAACCTAAAGCTGTTCAAGAAATAAAGTGTTTTTGCCAGGAATTGTGTTTTTGTGATTCTCTGATGTTAAGTGAGTTGTGTTATTTTTTTGTAAGATAGTGCTGCCATGCCCTTTGGTGTTCCCCCCTGCTGTGTAACCTAAAGCTGTTCAAGAAATAAAGTGTTTTTGACAGGAATTGTGCTTTGTGATTCTCTGATGTTAAGTGAGTTTTGTTTTAATTTTTCTGTGTGGGGGACTGCTGGTGTAATGTGTCATAATGCTTTGCCTACTTGTACTTTGGAAGGGAGAAAAAAAATTTAAAACTTTATTTTGTGTTGTTCTTGTTTTATTCTTTGTTGTGCAGTTGGTTCCCATCATAGGGAACAATGGGGCTGGCTGGCCAGCCATCTCTGTAGGTGGTGGGGGAATTTGAGGGAGGGTGTCTGTGGTTCAGGTGCTCTTTCACAGGGACCAGCTGGCACTCAGAAGTGTGCCCACCATTGTGGCACCCCTGGGCTGTGCAGAATTGCCCAGGGAAAGAGAGTTTAGAAGTTCCCAGCATAGGGAACAAAGGGAGAGGGCTGGCCTTTGCCAGCCTGTTCCTGGGGTTATGGGTGTGGGGCAGGTGGGGGTGGATTTGGGTCTGTGAGGGGCTAATGTGGGGATTTGGGTCTGTGTGTGGCAGCTGGGGGGGAATTGGGTTTGTGTGGGGCTGTAAGGGGTGGACTTTAGGGGCTGAGAGGACCTACTTGGGGAGGCCATGAAATGCCCCCCCCCTAAGTGGGAGCAGTCTGAGCCTTGGTGGGGGGTGGGAGGAAGGGTGGGAGAAGGGCCCCAGAGGGCTGGGGGGCATTTTGCATGCAAAATGCCACCCCTGGCAAGACAAGCCTTCCCCAGCTGTCAGTGGTAGAGAAAAGAGCACCTACTTGGGGAGGCCATGAAATGCCGCCCCCAAGTGGGAGCAGTCTGAGCCTGGGTGGGGGGTGGGGGGAAGGGTGGGAGAAGGGCCCCTGAGGGCTTGGGGGCATTTTGCATGCAAAATGCCACCCCTGGCAACACAAGCCTCCCCCAGCTGTCAGTGGTAGAGATTAGAGCACCTACTTGGGGAGGCCATGAAATGGCCCCCCCCAAGTGGGAGCAGGCTGAGCCTTGGTGGGGGGTGGGAGGAGGGGTGGGAGAAGGGCCCCTGAGGTAAGGGGGCATTTTGCATGCAAAATGCCACCCCTGGCAAAGGAAGCCTGCCTCTTCATTTTTTCCCCATAGGAAATAATGAAGAAAGATGAGCAGCAGCATGCTAACAATATGCTGCTCCTTCGCTTTCTTATGGGAGGATGGGGGGACCTGCTTTGGGGGGCCATAACATGGCCCCCCAAAGTCCAATCTGTCTGAAACTTGGGTGGTTGTTAGAGAAGGGTTAGAGGAAGGTCCCCACCAATTTTGGGCTTATTCGGTGGGAAAATGCCTCCCCCAGACGTCCGGGAAGACGGAGGCATTTTCCCATTGAAAAGCCGAAAGAAAGCCGAAAGAATCCCGAAACGTTTCGGCTTTTTTCTTTCGGCTACCCGAAACGTTTCGGCATTCCCCGAAACGTTTCGGCATTCCCCGAAAGAAGCCGAAACACTTTTGTTTCGGCATTCTTTCGGCATTCTGAATGCCGAAACGCACATCCCTAACCAGGACTATTTTCCTTCCTACAGACATGGGAAGTATGTGCAGCATAGCATAGGAATATCCCAGGCTACATGACAACACCCACTTGCATTTATTTCTGGACAGAGGCAGCATCTTCTGGAAAGCAGAAGGCTCTGGGTCTGCTCCAGCTGGAAGATTTGGTTGTGGTGAAAGTCCATATATCCCTAATAATGCTTCTGCACTAGAGGTGGGCATAGACCGAAAAACGGACCAAAATTTGACACAGATCAGCCCAGTTTGGCATTCGCGAACCGGTGGGTCATGGGATGGGTTTTATTCACAGACACTAATACTTTTGGGCCGGACTATTGGTCCGTTGGACCAGACACGCTGGCACCAAGCAATCAATTCCCTAGGCAATGGAGGGGATGTCTGCAGACTTTCTCTGGCTGTCATACAGAGAGCTCCCGTTCTTCTCTATGAGAGCAGAAGGAGTAAATTCCCCCTTCACACCTCTCAAGCAAGTGGTTTCTGTTCCCAGCAGGCAGTAAGAAACTGCAGGGTGGGATTTTCAGTCACAGAGGGAGGTATTTGAAGCTTTTGCTTGAGATTCTGGTTGCTTCTGTTCCACAGCGAGGCTCAGGGGCTAAGCTGTGAGGACTCACAGAATACTTTTATATATTATACTTATTAACAGTATCATTATTATTTAGAGCACTTGTCCCAGCTGGGAAGGTACCTGGGTGGGTCAGGGCTCTGGACCACCCTCATCCTTGCCAACTGTGAATGCACCCCCCCCACACACACACACAAGAGGGATTTTAACCTCCTTCCTCATGGATCCTCCCATCCCCCAGTTCACCCTGGCCTGCCACCCTCTGGCTGCATCCCAGCAGAGGGTCTTGTTGTCCATAGCTGGGTTCATTCCAGGAGGATCTGATTCCCTCCCCCTTTGGGGAATTCCTTGCCACTAGATCATGAGGACCCGTGATTTTAAAACATGTTTTTGCACTGTGGTGGTGCAACGAAGCGGAGAGTGCATGGTTCTTTTGGGTGCAATTTGTGGTAATAGACATGATATGGGATTGTGTGGTGGATTTTGGGTGGCCCCATGTAAAAATCAAGAAGATCCATGAGGATCCATCCTTTTTAAGCATGTTTTTGTGCCATGGTGGCACCATGGATTGGTGACTGTGTGATTGTTTCAGTGCTGTCTGTAGACTAGGATGGCCTGTGGATTAGGATGGACTTTTAGTTTTGTTTCAATATAAAAATCATACAAATTCATGAGGATCCATTTGAAACCATCTGGATCCGACTTTTACCAACTCCATTTGATCTCGTCCCAGAGACCATCATTCCACTCTGGTGGCTGTCATTCCAGCCCCAGAGCAGTTTAGCTGCTCCCAGGGACTGTCATTCCACTTGGGGGGGGGGCTTCATTCCAGGCACAGATAGGGTTGCCAGCTCCAGGCTGAGAAATTCCTGGAGAATTTGGAGGTGGAGCCTGAAGAAGGCAGGGTTTGGGGAGGAGAGGAACCTCAGCAGGGTATAGTGCCATAGATATCTCCCTCCAAAGCAGCCATTTTCTCCAGTTGAACTCATCTCTGTGGCCTGGAGATCAGTTCATGGAGATCTCCAGCCACCACCTAGAGGCTGGCAACCCTAGGCCCAAAGCAGAGCAGTGCATCTAAGCTTGTGCAGAAATAACAGAGAACAGTGCCTCTGTAGAGCACTTTCCGTTCTCATAGGAAGATTCTTTAACTCCATTCCACTTTTGCATTGTAACTTTTTGGTGCTGCAATGTATCTCAATGGAGCCAATGCAAGTCAATTGGCATTTGCGGCTCCTATTACATCTAATGGAACTTTCCTGCAGGCAGCTGCTTTGGGTGTCTATAACGTGGATATCCGAAATCCAATCTTCACTAAACTTGGAGGGTGGCTGGAGGAGACTCCCTGCAAGTTTGGCATCTCTGAGTGTGAAGAGGGCTGTCCTTGGGCCCAGAAGTGATGGACCATGGATCGATGAACTGGTCCACGAACCAGGGCAGGTCTGTGAAAAGTTCAATGCAACGGACCATGGACCAGAAATATGTGGTTTTTCCCCAGTCCGTGCCCACCTCTACTCTTCACCTGCGTTTCATGGGAAAGGAAGTACAGGGAATATTATAGCTGTGAGGTGCTTCACTTCAGTCTCAACAGTAGTGAAGTAGCAGTGCTATAATCCTTAAATCTACTGATGGAGCAGGTCAACAGTAACAGTGATAAAAGAAGTGGAATCAGCAGACACAGTAAAGGTATCAAGGTTGGTCGACGATTCCCATCTCCGCAAGCTCACAAGCTCATATACAGTTTTATGTTCACATGTAGCCTGATAGGGGAAAAAAACACCTCCAGATAGGTAAAAATAGTAATGATCATAGTGAAATGGATGTTAAGCAAAAGGTTGATACATTTGAAGTAGAAGCACTGATGGGGAGGTTTTAATGCTGAAACCAGCTACTCAACTATCTCTAAACTTCAATGAACTGATAATGAGGGTCAATTGATGTTTCCAAGATGAAATTTAAATCGAAACATGGTATCTTGATCAGAAGATCCATGCTCTTTTAAGCAAGGAAATGTAGACTATCTTACCCACTATTAAGATCCAAGACCAGCAAAATCATTACTGTGATGAATTAACAGATAAAAACCCTGAGGAACGATGCCAAATTCTAAAGTTGGTGGTCAGCTAAAAACAATCATTAGGTTTTCTGTCGAGTGGCATGTTAATGAGCCATTGTGCATATAGAAGCCACCGTATGCTTGTAGTAATCACGGATTCAAGCAGCTACCACTGGTATTTGCAGCTGGAATTGTACCCTGCCCTTTCACTGTAAGAGCAGACTTGTTTGCTCTTGTTGGAGTGAATATGAAGGATTCTGCCCAGATTGTATTCTCTCCTTGTTCTCTCTGACAGGGGTGCTTTCCCTTCCCTTCCCTTCTCCCTCCATACTTCAGGTTAGAGTACCCATTGTGAAATATGCAATGTATTTGGTGTGTCAAGTGCAGGTCCATTCCTTGGCATCTACAGTTAAAGGAACCTGGGGCGGGGGGATCTCTGAAGCAGTCCTTCTCACTGCATCAATCTTTGTACTGATTGCACCTCTTGCAACACGTTATCATTTTGGGCTGTCTTCCTGCTGTGGTCTGTCTGTTTCTGTTCATTTCTCTGCTTTTTCACTTGCTGACCCTGTATTATGGAACGAGAACAGGAGGCAGTTCAGAAAGTACTGCAATGATGGCCTTCTGCAAGGTCAGTTAGACTCTTCTCTTTCAGAAAGAAGGAAGAAAAAAAAAGAGAGAAAAGGGAAAGAGGGGTGGGGAAAATGAAATGCATCTCGAAGTCCTTGTGGGTCCCCTGCTTGTGTATATGTGCGTGTGTATGGAAAATATTTTTCATTGATAAAAAACATTCTACAAATTACATTCCAAAATTCTTACACAGAAACAAGATCACAATTCTAACCATATGAAAATAATAATAACCTGTCAAAACTGTACTATAGTATTATAAACTGTATTATAATGCTATAAGGCTACAAACGATATACTATAAATAAAAATATAAATGTAAATACAACACTTTTATTTGTTTACTTTTCAGAGTCGGAATGCTGTGTAATGGATACCCTGGATGCCTCTCTGTAAATATCCATACCCATTTTGTCAGCGGGGTATGATTTACATGCATTTTCAGCTGTGTCACTTGAATAGTAAAGGGGGGATGTAATAGGGTCCCCCAATGCTTTCTTATGCATGTCGATATTTATGTCATCTTTGGGGTCGGATAAATGCCCTATCCCAATAAGGTTCTCTGAAATGTAAGAGCCTGGTGCGGGACATTTTGATGTAAATGCAGTCCTCAACATTCAAAATGGAGTCTTTAACAGCCAAATAGGGACTCTATTTTCCCTGGTAACTGACAGAATTACCAGTAAAATCTGGTCTGCCTAGGGTGAAAAGTTGACTCATGGTGAGAGGCCTGCATTTCTCTCAATTTCTTCTGCTCTTCTGTAACCCAGAAGAATGCTGGCAACATAGATCCCTTTCCTAAATTAACATTTCCAATTGGAGAGTTGGGGGGGGGGGGTCAAGTCAATAAATGACAGCACCCTGTGGCTTAGTAAATAATCATGAAATTTATTTACAAAGAAAACACTCTAAATATGATAGTGTCCAAAATAACAAACGTTTATCATAAACCCTGCAACTTCCCAACTACAGGAATAACTTAATCACAATTACTATGAACGTAGTAATATTTGTGAAGACAGGATCTTTTGTGCCCTGAACAAAGGCAAGCCCTAACAAGTGGTGTCCCGTACAACAAAGTCCAAAATATTCACTTATAGAAGAAATGCAGGGCTGTCTCTTCCCCTGTGTGCTCTTCAATGGCTCCTGCTCTTGAGGCTTTCTGTCTTCAGTTTGGGGCTGCAAAGAAACCAGCAGTTCCTTCAGTCAGGCTCTAGGCCTTCTCTCGCCTGCTGCAGGCCAGACTGACTGAGGAGGCGGGACTCTTACAGTTGGTAATATAGGAGCAACATTACTAACTGGCCTTTTACTCCCTAGGCTCTAAATTCTAAACTTATAATAAAAATAAAATGTTTATGAGAAAATGGCATGGGTTACATTCTCCCCTACTGAAATTCTATCACAGCTTTGGGGGTTCATCTTGAGAGACGCCTCTGGCTATGTTTGTTTTAGGGGAGATTATTCATTAGTGTCAGGATCAGAAGTGTAAATTAAATCTGGGAGCAGAACCACAAGTGACAAAAGGCACAGATTGGACACTTGTCAGCTTCCCTCAAGTTTTGATGGGAAATGTAGGCATCCTGATCTCGCAGCTTTGCTCTCTGACTGCTGTCCAATGGAGTTTTCAACTGTCACTTGTCCAACATTCCGCCAAGCTGCCTACATTTCCCATCAAAACTTGAGGGAAGCTGACAAGTGTCCAATCTGTGCCTTTTGTCACTTGTGGTTCTGCTCTAAGATGATTTTTTTGAGGGTACCCTCAGAATAGGGTTGCCAGCCTCCAGGTAGTGGCTGGAGATCTTCCGGAGTTACAACTGGTCTCCAGGCCAGAGAGATCAGTTCACCTGGAGAAAATGGCTACTTTGGGGGGTGGACTCTATGGAATTATGCCATGCCAAGGTCCTTTCCTTCCCCAAACCCCACTTTCTCTAAGTTTCTCCAGGTTTCATCCTCCAGATCTCCAGGAATTTTCCAACTTGGAGCTGGCAGCCCTACCTCAGAAGCTTGTCCTACTCCAGAGAAAGGTGAAGCTTTTTGCCCCACTCCAAGTTGAGGGAGAACAATTTTAATCTCTTCTTGATCCAGAAAGTCTTAGAAAGATGACCCTACCAAAAGAAATTCTGAAATGCAGTCCAAATAGATGCCAAAGCATTTGTAAAGATTTCACAGAGCTCAAGGAAAATATGTCTTCTTTATCCTCAAGTGACTTGAGACAGTGCAAGATCCCTAGCCTGCTGAAGTAACCTTTCTAAACGCTCTCTGACTCAAACCTCTGCCCCTTTCCTTCTCCCTTTGAATGTTCTGAGGGTACTGATCAACTGTTGCTGGATTTCTGTCCAGACCAGCAGGGTAGAAAGGGGATTAAGCAAATATGAAAAGGGAGAAGACATGGCTCTGTCATAGCTTGCAATAGTCACTGCCAAGGATCACGGACACCATGTCAAGGAAAGTTGCAGGGGGTGCTTTTTTGACAGTGGTGGTTTAACACTGGAATATATGAATTGTATAAGTAAGGAGATATGGAAAGTCTCTATAGTGCGCATTGTTCAGAGTTGGTACATGTGCTTCATTGCATGAAGAGAGATGTCATGCTTCACCTTCAGCTGTGCCACTGGTTTCTCTCAATGCGGTCGCTTTTATGCACTGTAATCTTAGTCTGTTGTTCATTACAGTGTTAGAATGCATGTGAATAATTACCCACATTTTATGGTAACTTATTCATATGTTTAGCGTACGTATTTATTATTAATAATAAATTGCACTGCTTCTCCAAAGCTGCATTGTGTTTTGATGTCTCTCACACAAGCATGCCTTGAAGATTTTTCCTTTCACAATTACAAAATATTTATACAATAAATCATCCAATGATTTCAAATTAAATCATTCCCGTTTTATTTATGTTCATGAATCAAATGTGACGTTTTCTCGCTTTACATAGGTCTGCACTGTTTGCAACCTCAACCTTTGCAAATGACATTTTCATTTAGAATCTTATCATTTCATAATTATTACCTTTCAGAACTCCTAGGGAGAGAACAAAAGCTTCTTCTATATTTCCATTGTTATGTTTCTTTGAAGATCAAATTAAATTTCAATCCCAGCCAAAACAAACTTTTAAAGCATAAAATAAATGAGAAAAGATGAGGGGGAAAATGCCAAAGCAGTGGAACCCAGATTTAGGCTCTCGTGAGCTCAGGTATAATCAGAAAAATATATTTTCTTTGTTTAAACAAACTAAATTTGATTTATCTCTAATGAAACCTTGTGAGAAAATAAACTTTTTACAAGATAAATATTCATTAATTATATATTTGCCAAATTTGGAAAGGTGGTATTAAGGTTAAAAGTAAAACATCTTGTACTTCTACTTCTAACATTAACATTGTTTCAATTTGAATTTCAGCTTCATAGATGATCTTAAGCTCTATAAATTAGAAGCAAGTTTTCTTAAAACCAATGCATCTCATTTATCCATGGAAGTATTTGGAACTGAGGTCTCCTTAAAAATGAAGACTTCCAACAAATCAATTGCCTGTTTCAAATAAATAAATCTTATAGAAATGAAATTTATAAATAAATAAATGTTTTTATATGCATCACATACATTTTAATAATATTTTCAACAATCTTGAAAGGCAGATGGATATTTTTTTGGAAGCAGATGCTGCACCCATGGCAGTGATGACATTTGAATGAGGACCCCTTGATCAATCCCTGATTAATCAGAAGGAGAGCTACATCTTCCTAAGCACATTGGTTAATTGTAAGGTTGCAACTCTATTTGGTATTGTGCCATTAGCCACTGCACTATGGTATGTAAAGTGGTGTACAGAAGCTGTCTGAGTTGATGCCAAAAGGTAGCCATAGCAGTTTGTACTTAAAAATATCAGTATTTTTGAAATTTGAGTATTGGATATCTGTTAAATATCAACAGAAACCTTTCAAAAACAAAATCCAATGGGAAGCTGCTGAATTGGAATTCATATGTAAATTTGACTCTGTCAAGCTGGGACTGAATAACTATGAATGGTTATCTCATTATCACAGGTAACTGATTTCCTTTACATAGGCGGGGTCGGGGAGAGTCCAGTGGCACCTGGCGTGGGCTTTCGGGGACCATAGTTCTCTTTGTCAGATGCATCTGGCGGGGAGGGCTGTGGTTCTCGAGGGCTTGTGCTGCAGTGGAATTGGTTGGTCTTGGAGGTGCTGCTGGACTCTTTTTGATTTTGCTACTACAGACTAACATGGCAAACTCCTTTGAACCTTTACAGAAGCAAACTGATCCCCACATCAAAAGGAGCTGTTTGCATCTCCATATCAAAGGAGTTGTTTGCATCTCCCCTCTCCTCCCCCCCTCCCCTCTCCTCCTCTATATTTGACCAGTTTCTGTTGGCCCTCCATGCATCTGATGAAGAGAACTGTGATTCTCGAAAGCTTATGCTACAATAAAATTGGTTAGTCTTAAAGGTGCTACTGGACTCTTTTTGATTTTGTTAAATATAGGTATCCCCAATATTTGGGTCCAAAAATACCAATTTTGTATTTGGATCTAATATTTTTGGTATCCCGAAAATAACTGTGCCCATTATCCCTATTGGGAAATATTTCTGGGGGTTGGTGGAGGGGCTGTTTATCATGCAAACTATGTTCAAAATTGCAGTGTCGTAACGGCTGCGTGTCCTCTAACCCCCCCCCCAAGTTTTAAGTAAATTAGGTCAAGGTGTCCAATTCTATAGACCCTTGAAAAAGCCCCTCCCAGCTACTCTCCACTGTATCTTATCCTTAGCGAAATGCTTAAGAGTAGCCATTGACCCAAATCCTCCCCCAAAGAACTAACAAAACTCAACAGAATCTGCCATGGGTTCTGTGAGAGAATTGTTGTGACTGGACAGACGGTTCAGCTGTAACTAGCATGTACTTCTATTCACCTGTGAGAGATGCCTCCCACTCTCTCCCTCCTTGGACCAGGAAACCTGTGAAAAGCCGGAAAAGCCCCTCAGAGGCAAAACCCAAGCTGCAGCTTCAGGGTAAGGATTGTATGCCTTCTTCTAAGTAGGTTTTTCTGGGATTCTCTGGTTCTGTTGGACTTTGTTAGTTCTTTTTGGGATACTTTGCATGAGTGATTGCTTTTATATGTTTGGCTAAGGCCTCTTTGTCCTGGAAAAAGCACGTGATTCCTCCCTTGCATAGGATAAAATAAAGAGTAGCTAGGATGACCTTGTTCAGAGGCTCATAGGACTGGATCTCTGGACTCAATCTACTTGAAACTTGAGGGCATCTTTAGAGGACAGGCAGTCCTCATCTCACTGCAGTTTTGGTGTCATTTGTTCCCATAGAGAATAATGGACCTGGATAATTCCAAATATGTTTGGAATTAACCAGGAACACTAATATCAGTATATTTGAGAATCTTGGATTTGTTAAATATACCACATAAATACCAGTAAAATATTTTTGGGGTATATTTTTGGACTAGATGTACCAAATTGCACACCAATCTAATTTTAGAAGCTATAGATTTTTGAAAAGCTGCCCCTGACATCTCCTTGTTGCCTGTGTTACTGATCCTACCAGATGGAAGGAGATCCAAGGAGATCCGAAATCAAGAGACTTGGATAAGGTTCAATTCTTGGCAAGGGATAAATATCTAAGTGGCACCTGGCAGCTCTATCAGAGTGAAGCGACACAGCATCAACACTTGAAGTCTGGCAAAAGGGAATCATATTCACAGGAAAAGGACAGGCATTCACCTAGAAAATTAGCAGCACTTAGACTGCTAAATGATAGTCAAAAGCAATTCAAGAGACTAGGAATGGAAGCACAACACGAAGCAGGAACATTTCATGAAGAAAAAGTATTACCAGTGGTGACTAAAGTTAACCTTCTCCTTCAGAGGCAATAGACCTCTGGAAACCAGTGCCAGGAAGCAACCCAAGGAGAAGGCCTCTTCCTCTGTACCCAGTTGTTGGTCCTCCAGATATCTAGCTGGCCACTGTGTGAGTCAGGATGCTGGACTAGATGGACCACTGGTCTGATCCAGCAGGGTTCTTCTTATGCACTTATTCAACAAATGCACCAAGGTAAGCTAACTAGGATGGGGATACGGGAATAGGGTTACATGAACCACTTGGCACCAAGATATATGTACGCTGAATGAATTCAGAAAGGATTGCTCATAATGAATCAAGTTTTATTTTCTTAAAGCTCAGAAATCTTCAGGCTTGATAAATTTGGCCAACAGTATTCTCTTTGTCATTTTCTAGTCTGCTTATCTTCCCATCCTTTCAGGCAGTAGCTTGTAAAATACGAGTCAGAGGGGGAAAAACCCAATGCTGATATCACTCATTTATTTATTGGCAATATTTGCACCTCTCCTTTCTCCTGAAGGGACCAAGGTAAATTACAATAGCCATGCCAATAGTTGTCAAAATTTAAATTTTAAAAAATCTGCATTGAAAACTATCAGTAAAAATCACCCCCACATAATAAAAAATCTATCACAGAAAATCCATCATCAGCTTCCTCAAAGTAGCCTCAAACATCATTGAATTTCTTTCTGAAAGAAGATTGCCTTATATCTCTTTCTAAAAATTGGTGGACTATCAAGTAGAAAAGAACAGTCCGTGTACTTTTCCACGAATTCTCTAAATCTTTTGACATTCATATAAAGCAATGTAGAATGAACTGTGGATTGGGTTACAGATGACTTCAGGATGAATCAGTTTTCCTCTCCCCCACTTTTGGGTGTGGAAGAAGAATCTGGAATAATCATTCTAACATAAACTCTCAATGTTTTGAGTTTAAATCAATTGCTAGTTTGAATTAAGAGATTCTTCATGATTTCCACTTGTTGTTCCGTTCATTGCAGAAGATTTCCAGAGACAACATTTACACCCATTTTGTTGTAAAGTAAACAGTGTCTATTTGGTTGACAGAACTAAAACAGAAAAAAAT